>NW_027362771.1:651681407-652118974 GCF_046119375.1 Phyllobates terribilis | reverse complement strand
AATAGGAGGAGTAATAGGGAGTAATAATGGGGTTATATGGAGCAATAGGAGGAGTAGTAGGAAGTAATAATGTGGTTATATGGAGTAATAGGGAGTAATAGGACGTAATAATGGGGTTATATGGAGTAATAGGAGAATTAATAGGGAGTAATAATGGGGCTATATGGAGTAATAGGAGGAGTAATAGGAAGTAATAATGGGGTTATATGGAGTAATAGAAGTAATAGGGAGTAATAATGGGGTTATATGGAGTAATAGGCGTAGTAATAGGAAGTAATAATGGAGTTATATGGAGTAATAGGAGGAGTAATAGGGAGTAATAATGGGGTTATATGGAGTAATAGGAGAAGTAATAGGGAGTAATAATGGGGTTATATGGAGTAATAGGAGGAGTAATAGGGAGTAATAATGGGGTTATATGGAGTAATAGAAGGAGTAATAGGAAGTAATAATGGGGTTATATGGAGTAATGGGAGGAGTAATAGGGAGTAATCATGGGGTTATATGGAGTAATAGGAGGAGTAATAGGGAGTAATAATGGGGTTATATGGAGTAATAGGAGGAGTAATAGGGAGTAATAATGGGGTTATATGGAGTAATAGGAGGAGTGATAGGGAGTAATAATGGTGTTATATGCAGTAATAGGAGGAGTAATAGGGAGTAATAATGGGGTTATATGGAGTAATAGAAAGTAATAATGGGGTTATATGGAGTAATGGGAGGAGTAATAGGGAGTAATAATGGGGTTATATGGAGTAATAGGAGGAGTAATAGGGAGTAATAATGGGGTTATATGGAGTAATAGGAGGAGTGATAGGGAGTAATAATGGGGTTATATGCAGTAATAGGAGGAGTAATAGGGAGTAATAATGGGGTTATATGGAGTAATAGGAGGAGTAATAGGAGGAGTAATAGGAAGTAATAATGGGGTTATATGGAGTAATGGGAGGAGTAATAGCGAGTAATAGTGGGGTTATATGGAGAAATAGGAGAAGTAATAGGAAGTAATAATGGGGTTATATGGAGTAATAGGAGGAGTAATAGGAAGTAATAATGGGGTTATATGAAGTAATGGGAGGAGTAATAGGGAGTAATAATGGGGTTATATGGAGTAATGGGAGGAGTAATAGGGAGTAATAATGGGGCTATATGGAGTAATAGGAGGAGTAATAGGGAGTAAAAATGGGGTTATATGGAGTAATAGGAGGAGTAATAGGGAGAAATAATGGGGTTATATGAAGTAATAGGAGTAATAGGAGTAATAATGGGGTTATATGGAGTAATAGGAGGAGTAATAGGAAGCAATAATGGGGTTATATGGAGTAATCGGAGGAGTAATAGGGAGTAATAATGGGGTTATATGGAGTAATGGGAGGAGAAATAGGGAGTAATAATGGGGTTATATGGAGTAATAGGAAGTAATAATGGGGTTATATGAAGTAATAGGAGGAGTAATATGGAGCAATAATGGGGTTATATGGAGTAATAGGAGGAGTAATAGGGAGTAATAATGGGGTTATATGGAGTAATAGGAAGTAATAATGGGGTTATATGAAGTAATAGGAGGAGTAATATGGAGCAATAATGGGGTTATATGGAGTAATAGGAGGAGTAATAGGGAGTAATAATGGGGTTATATGGAGTAATAGGAGGAGTAGTAGGAAGTAATAATGTGGTTATATGGAGTAATAGGAGGAGTAATAGGGAGTAATAATGGGGTTATATGGAGTAATGCGAGGAGTAATAGGACGTAATAATGGGGTTATATGGAGTAATAGGAGAATTAATAGGGAGTAATAATGGGGCTATATGGAGTAATAGGAGGAGTAATAGGAAGTAATAATGGGGTTATATGGAGTAATAGAAGTAATAGGGAGTAATAATGGGGTTATATGGAGTAATAGGAGGAGTAATAGGGAGTAATAATGGGGTTATATGGAGTAATGGGAGGAGTAATAGGGAGTAATAATGGGGTTATATGGAGTAATAGAAGGAGTAATAGGAAGTAATAATGGGGTTATATGGAGTAATGGGAGGAGTAATAGGGAGTAATAATGGGGTTATAGGGAGTAATAGGAGGAGTAATAGGGAGTAATAATGGGGTTATATGGAGTAATAGGAGGAGTAATAGGGAGTAATAATGGGGTTATATGGAGTAATAGTAGGAGTGATAGGGAGTAATAATGGGGTTATATGCAGTAATAGGAGGAGTAATAGGGAGTAATAATGGGGTTATATGGAGTAATGGGAGGAGTAATAGCGAGTAATAGTGGGGTTATATGGAGAAATAGGAGAAGTAATAGGGAGTAATAATGGGGTTATATGGAGTAATGGGAGGAGTAATAGGGAGTAATAATGGGGTTATATGGAGTAATAGGAGATATAGTAATAGGAAGTAATAATGAGGTTATATGGAGTAATAGGAGGATTAATAGGAAGTAATAAAGGGGTTATATGGAGTAATAGGAGCATTACTAGGGAGTAATAATGGGGTTATATGGAGTAATAGGAGGAGTAATAGGAGGAGTAATAGGAAGTAATAATGGGGTTATATGGAGTAATAGGAGCAGTACTAGGGAGTAATAATGGGGTTATATGGAGTAATAGGAGGAGTAATAGGAAGTAATAATGGGGTTATATGGAGTAATAGGAGGAGTAATAGGAGGAGTAATAGGGAGTAATAATGGGGTTATATGGAGTAATAGGAGCAGTACTAGGGAGTAATAATGGGGTTATATGGAGTAATAGGAAGAGTAATAGGAGGAGTAATAGGAAGTAATAATGGGGTTATATGGAGTAATAGGAGGAGTAATAGGAAGTAATAATGGGGTTATATGGAGTAATGGGAGGAGTAATAGGGAGTAATAATGGGGTTATATGGAGTAATGGGAGGAGTAATAGGGAGTAATAATGGGGCTATATGGAGTAATAGGAGGAGTAATAGGAAGTAATAATGGGGTTATATGGAGTAATGGGAGGAGTAATAGGAAGTAATAATGGGGTTATATGGAGTAATAGGAGAAGTATTAGGGAGTAATAATGGGGTTATATGTAGTAATGGGAGGAGTAATAGGGAGTAATATTGGGGTTATATGGAGTAATAGGAGGAGTAATAGGGAGTAATAATGGGGTTATATGGAAAAATAGGAGGAGTAATAGGGAGTAATAATGGGGTTATATGGAGTAATGGGAAGAGTAATAGGAAGTAATTATGGGGTTATATGGAGTAATGGGAGGAGTAATAGGAAGTAATAATGGGGTTATATGGAGTAATGGGAGGAGTAATTGGGAGTAATATTGGGGTTATATGGAGTAATAGGAGGAGTAATAGGAAGTAATAATGGGGTTATATGGAATAATAGGAGGAGTAATAGGGAGTAATAATGGGGTTATATGGAGTAATGGGAGGAGTAATAGGGAGTAATATTGGGGTTATATGGAATAATAGGAAGAGTAATAGGGAGTAATAATGGGGTTATATGGAAAAATAGGAGGAGTAATAGGGAGTAATAATGGGGTTATATGGAGTAATGGGAGGAGTAATAGGGAGTAATAATGGGGTTATATGGAGTAATAGAAGTAATAGGAAGTAATAATGGGGTTATATGGAGTAATAGAAGGAGCAATAGGGAGTAATAATGGGGTTATATGCAGTAATAGGAGGAGTAATAATGGGGTTATATGGATTAATAGGAGGAGTACTACGGAGTAATAATGGGGTTATATGGAGTAATGGGAGGAGTAATAGGGAGTAATAATGGGGTTATATGGAGTAATAGGAGGAGTAATAGGAAATAATAATGGGGTTATATGGAGTAATCGTAGGAGTAATAGGGAGTAATAATGGAGTTATATGGAGTAATAGGAGGAGTACTAGGGACTAATAATGGGGTTATATGGAGTAATAGGACGAGTAATAGGGAGTAATATTGGGGTTATATGGAGTAATAGGAGGAGTAATAGGGAGTAATAATGGAGTTATATGGAGTAATAGGAGGAGTACTAGGGAGTAATAATGGGGTTAAATGGAGTAATAGGAGGAGTAATAGGAAGTAATAATTATGTTATATGGAGTAATAGGAGGAGTAATAGGGAGCAATAATGGGGTTATATGGAGTAATAGGAAGTAATAATGGGGTTATATGAAGTAATAGGAGGAGTAATATGGAGCAATAATGGGGTTATATGGAGTAATAGGAGGAGTAATAGGGAGTAATAATGGGGTTATATGGAGTAATAGGAAGTAATAATGGGGTTATATGAAGTAATAGGAGGAGTAATATGGAGCAATAATGGGGTTATATGGAGTAATAGGAGGAGTAATAGGGAGTAATAATGGGGTTATATGGAGCAATAGGAGGAGTAGTAGGAAGTAATAATGTGGTTATATGGAGTAATAGGGAGTAATAATGGCGTTATATGGAGTAATAGGAGAATTAATAGGGAGTAATAATGGGGCTATATGGAGTAATAGGAGGAGTAATAGGAAGTAATAATGGGGTTATATGGAGTAATAGAAGTAATAGGGAGTAATAATGGGGTTATATGGAGTAATAGGAGTAGTAATAGGAAGTAATAATGGAGTTATATGGAGTAATAGGAGGAGTAATAGGGAGTAATAATGGGGTTATATGGAGTAATAGGAGGAGTAATAGGGAGTAATAATGGGTTATATGGAGTAATAGGAGGAGTAATAGGGAGTAATAATGGGGTTATATGGAGTAATAGGAGGAGTAATAGGAAGTAATAATGGGGTTATATGGAGTAATAGAAGTAATAGGGAGTAATAATGGGGTTATATGGAGTAATAGGAGGAGTAATAGGAAGTAATAATGGAGTTATATGGAGTAATAGGAGGAGTAATAGGGAGTAATAATGGGGTTATATGGAGTAATAGGAGGAGTAATAGGGAGTAATAATGGGGTTATATGGAGTAATAGGAGGAGTAATAGGGAGTAATAATGGGGTTATATGGAGTAATAGAAGGAGTAATAGGAAGTAATAATGGGGTTATATGGAGTAATGGGAGGAGTAATAGGGAGTAATCATGGGGTTATATGGAGTAATAGGAGGAGTAATAGGGAGTAATAATGGGGTTATATGGAGTAATAGGAGGAGTAATAGGGAGTAATAATGGGGTTATATGGAGTAATAGGAGGAGTGATAGGGAGTAATAATGGTGTTATATGCAGTAATAGGAGGAGTAATAGGGAGTAATAATGGGGTTATATGGAGTAATAGGAAGTAATAATGGGGTTATATGGAGCAATGGGAGGAGTAATAGGGAGTAATAATGGGGTTATATGGAGTAATAGGAGGAGTAATAGGGAGTAATAATGGGGTTATATGGAGTAATAGGAGGAGTGATAGGGAGTAATAATGGGGTTATATGCAGTAATAGGAGGAGTAATAGGGAGTAATAATGGGGTTATATGGAGTAATAGGAGGAGTAATAGGAGGAGTAATAGGAAGTAATAATGGGGTTATATGGAGTAATAGGAGGAGCAATAGCGAGTGATAGTGGGGTTATATGGAGAAATAGGAGAAGTAATAGGGAGTAATAATGGGGTTATATGGAGTAATAGGAGGAGTAATAGGAAGTAATAATGGGGTTATATGGAGTAATAGAAGTAATAAGGAGTAATAATGGGGTTATATGGAGTAATAGGAGTAGTAATAGGAAGTAATAATGGAGTTATATGGAGTAATAGGAGGAGTAATAGGGAGTAATAATGGGGTTATATGGAGTAATAGGAGGAGTAATAGGGAGTAATAATGGGGTTATATGGAGTAATAGAAGGAGTAATAGGAAGTAATAATGGGGTTATATGGAGTAATGGGAGGAGTAATAGGGAGTAATAATGGGGTTATATGGAGTAATAGGAGGAGTAATAGGGAGTAATAATGGAGTTATATGGAGTAATAGGAGGAGTAATAGGGAGTAATAATGGGGTTATATGGAGTAATAGGAGGAGTGATAGGGAGTAATAATGGGGTTATATGCAGTAATAGGAGGAGTAATAGGGAGTAATAATGGGGTTATATGGAGTAATAGGAGGAGTAATAGGAGGAGTAATAGGAAGTAATAATGGGGTTATATGGAGTAATGGGAGGAGTAATAGCGAGTAATAGTGGGGTTATATGGAGAAATAGGAGAAGTAATATGGAGTAATAATGGGGTTATATGGAGTAATGGGAGGAGTAATAGGGAGTAATAATGGGGTTATATGGAGTAATAGGAGAAGTAATAGGAAGTAATAATGAGGTTATATGGAGTAATAGGAGGATTAATAGGAAGTAATAATGGGGTTATATGGAGTAATAGGAGCATTACTAGGGAGTAATAATGGGGTTATATGGAGTAATAGGAGGAGTAATAGGAGGAGTAATAGGAAGTAATAATGGGGTTATATGGAGTAATAGGAGCAGTACTAGGGAGTAATAATGGGGTTATATGGAGTAATAGGAGGAGTAATAGGAGGAGTAATAGGAAGTAATAATGGGGTTATATGGAGAAATAGGAGGAGTAATAGGAGGAGTAATAGGGAGTAATAATGGGGTTATATGGAGTAATAGGAGCAGTACTAGGGAGCAATAATGGGGTTATATGGAGTAATTGGAGGAGTAATAGGAAGTAATAATGGGGTTATATGGAGTAATAGGAGGAGTAATAGGAAGTAATAATGGGGTTATATGGAGTAATGGGAGGAGTAATAGGGAGTAATAATGGGGTTATATGGAGTAATGGGAGGAGTAATAGGGAGTAATAATGGGGTTATATGGAGTAATAGGAGGAGTAATAGGAAGTAATAATGGGGTTGTATGGAGTAATGGGAGGAGTAATAGGAAGTAATAATGGGGTTATATGGAGTAATAGGAGAAGTATTAGGGAGTAATAATGGGGTTATATGTAGTAATGGGAGGAGTAATAGGGAGTAATATTGGGGTTATATGGAGTAATAGGAGGAGTAATAGGGAGTAATAATGGGGTTATATGGAAAAATAGGAGGAGTAATAGGGAGTAATAATGGGGTTATATGGAGTAATGGGAAGAGTAATAGGAAGTAATAATGGGGTTATATGGAGTAATGGGAGGAGTAATAGGAAGTAATAATGGGGTTATATGGAGTAATGGGAGGAGTAATAGGGAGTAATATTGGGGTTATATGGAGTAATGGGAGGAGTAATAGGGAGTAATATTGGGGTTATATGGAATAATAGGAGGAGTAATAGGGAGTAATAATGGGGTTATATGGAATAATAGGAGGAGTAATAGGGAGTAATAATGGGGTTATATGGAGTAATGGGAGGAGTAATAGGGAGTAATATTGGGGTTATATGGAATAATAGGAGGAGTAATAGGGAGTAATAATGGGGTTATATGGAATAATAGGAGGAGTAATAGGGAGTAATAATGGGGTTATATGGAGTAATGGGAGGAGTAATAGGGAGTAATATTGGGGTTATATGGAATAATAGGAGGAGTAATAGGGAGTAATAATGGGGTTATATGGAGTAATGGGAGGAGTAATAGGGAGTAATAATGGGGTTATATGGAGTAATAGAAGTAATAGGAAGTAATAATGGGGTTATATGGAGTAATGGAGCAATAGGGAGTAATAATGGGGTTATATGCAGTAATAGGAGGAGTAATAATGGGGTTATATGGAGTAATAGGAGGAGTACTATGGAGTAATAATGGGGTTATATGGAGTAATAGAAGTATTAGGGAGTGATAATGGGGTTATATGTAGTAATAGGAGTAGTAATAGGAAGTAATAATGGAGTTATATGGAGTAATAGAAGGAGCAATAGGGAGTAATAATGGGGTTATATGGAGTAATAGGAGGAGTACTATGGAGTAATAATGGGGTTATATGGAGTAATAGGAGTATTAGGGAGCAATAATGGGGTTATATGTAGTAATAGGAGTAGTAATAGGAAGTAATAATGGGGTTATATGGAGTAATAGGGATTAATATTGGGGTTATATGGAGTAATTGGAGGAGTAATAGGAAGTAATAATGGGGTTATATGGAGTAATGGGAGGAGTAATAGGGAGTAATATTGGGGTTATATGGAGTAATGGGAGGAGTAATAGGGAGTAATATTGGGGTTATATGGAATAATAGGAGGAGTAATAGGGAGTAATAATGGGGTTATATGGAATAATAGGAGGAGTAATAGGGAGTAATAATGGGGTTATATGGAGTAATGGGAGGAGTAATAGGGAGTAATAATGGGGTTATATGGAGTAATAGAAGTAATAGGAAGTAATAATGGGGTTATATGGAGTAATAGAAGGAGTTATAGGGAGTAATAATGGGGTTATATGGAATAATAGGAGGAGTAATAGGGAGTAATAATGGGGTTATATGGAGTAATGGGAGGATTAATAGGGAGTAATAATGGGGTTATATGGAGTAATAGGAGAAGTAATAGGGAGTAATAATGGGGTTATATGGAGTAATAGGAGGAGTAATAGGAAGTAATAATGGGGTTATATGGAGTAATAGGAGGAGTAATAGGGAGTAATAATGGGGTTATATGGAGTAATGGGAGGAGTAATATGAAGTAATAATGGGGTTATATGGAGTAATAGGAGGAGTAATAGGGAGTAATAATGGGGTTATATGGAGTAATGGGAGGAGTAATGGAGTAATAAGAAGTAATAATAATGGGGTTATATGGACTAATAGGAGGAGTAATAGGGAGTAATAATGGGGTTATATGGAGTAATAGGAGAAGTAATATGGAGTAATAATGGGGTTATATGGAGTAATAGGGAGTAATAATGGGATTATATGGAGTAATAGGAGTAATAGGGAGTAATAATGGGGTTATATGGAGTAATAGGAGGAGTAATAGGAAGTATTAATGGGGTTATATGGAGTAATAGGAGGAGTAATAGGGAGTAATAATGGGGTTATATGGAGTAATGGGAGGAGTAATAGGGAGTAATAATGGGGTTATATGGAGTAATAGGAGAAGTATTAGAGAGTAATAATGGCGTTATATGGAGTAATGGGAGGAGTAATAGGGAGTAATAATGGGGTTATATGGAGTAATGGGAGGAGTAATATGAAGTAATAATGGGGTTATATGGAGTAATAGGAGGAGTAATATGAAGTAATAATGGGGTTATATGGAGTAATAGGAGGAGTAATATGAAGTAATAATGGGGTTATATGGAGTAATAGGAGGAGTAATATGAAGTAATAATGGGGTTATATGGAGTAATAGGAGGAGTAATAGGGAGTAATAATGGGGTTATATGGAGTAATAGGAGGAGTAATATGAAGTAATAATGGGGTTATATGGAGTAATAGGAGGAGTAATATGAAGTAATAATGGGGTTATATGGAGTAATAGGAGGAGTAATAGGGAGTAATAATGGGGTTATATGGAGTAATAGGAGAAGTAATAGAGAGTAATAATGGCGTTATATGGAGTAATGGGAGGAGTAATAGGGAGTAATAATGGGGTTATATGGAGTAATGGGAGGAGTAATATGAAGTAATAATGGGGTTATATGGAGTAATAGGAGAAGTAATAGGGAGTAATAATGGCGCTATATGGAGTAATAGGAGGAGTAATAGGGAGTAATAATGGGGTTATATGGAATAATGGGAGGAGTAATAGGGAGTAATAATGGCGTTATATGGAGTAATAGGAGGAGTAATAGGGAGTAATAATGGGGTTATGTGGAGTAATGGGAGGAGTAATAGGAAGTAATAATGGGGTTATATGGAGTAATAGGAGGAGTAATAGGAAGTAATAATCGGGTTATATGGAGTAATAGCAGGAATAATAGGGAGTAATAATGGGGTTATGTGGAGTAATAGGAGGAGTAATAGGGAGTAAAAATGGGGTTAAATGGAGTAATAGGAGGAGTAATAGGGAGTAATAATGGGGTTATATGGAGTAATAGCAGGAATAATAGGGAGTAATAATGGGGTTATATGGAGTAATAGGAGGAGTAATAGGGAGTAAAAATGGGGTTATATGGAGTAATAGGAGGAGTAATAGGGAGTAATAATGGGGTTATATGAAGTAATAGGAGTAATAGGGAGTAATAATGGGGTTATATGGAGTAATAGGAGGAGTAATAGGAAGCAATAATGGGGTTATATGGAGTAATAGGAGGAGTAATAGGGAGTAATAATGGGGTTATATGGAGTAATGGGAGGAGTAATAGGGAGTAATAATGGGGTTATATGGAGTAATAGGAGTAATAGGAAGTAATAATGGGGTTATATGGAGTAATAGGAGGAGTAATAGGGAGTAATAATGGGGTTATATGGAGTAATAGGAGGAGTAATAGGGAGTAATAATGGGGTTATATGGAGTAATGGGAGGAGTAATAGGGAGTAATAATGGGGTTATATGGAGTACTAGGAGGAGTAATATGGAGTAATAATGGGGTTATATGGAGTAATAGGAGGAGTAATAGGGAGTAATAATGGGGTTATATGGAGTAATGGGAGGAGTAATAGGGAGTAATAATGGGGTTATATGGAGTAATAGGAGGGATTATATAGAGTAATAATGGGGTTATATGGAGTAATAGGAGGAGTAATAGGAAGTAATAATGGGGTTATATGGAGTAATGGGAGGAGTAATAGGGAGTAATAATGGGGTTATATGGAGTAATAGGAGGAGTAATATGGAGTAATAATGGGGTTATATGGAGTAATAGGAGGAGTAATAGGGAGTAATAATGGGGTTATATGGAGTAATAGGGAGTAATAATGGGGTTATATGGAGTAATAGGAGGAGTAATAGGAAGTAATAATGGGGTTACAGGGAGTAATAGGAGGAGTAATAGGAAGTAATAATGGGGTTACAGGGAGTAATAGGAGGAGTAATAATGGGGTTATATGGAGTAATAGGAGGAGTAATAGGGAGTAATAATGGGGCTATATGGAGTAATAGGAGGGATTATATAGAGTAATAAGCAAGGCCACAAAATGAAGTTGTTGAGTAGTGAAGCATCGTATTGACAGTGTGACACAGCATTACCGTGCACAACACACCATCACCGAACACACTATCACCGAGCACACCATCACCGCGCTCACCATCACTGAACACACCATCACCGAACACACCATCACCATGCACACCATCACCGAACACACCATCACCGAACACCATCACCGTGCACACCATCACCGAACACCATCACCGTGCACACCATCACCGAACACACCATCATCAAACACACCATCACCGCGCACACCATCACCGAACACACCATCACCGAACACCATCACCACGCACACCATCACCACGCACACCATCACCACGCACACCATCACCGAACACACCATCACCGAACACACCATCACCGAACACACCATCACCGCGCACACCATCACCGAACACACCATCACTAAACACCATCACTGTGCACACCATCACCGCGCACACCATCACCGCGCACACCATCACCGCGCACACCATCACCAAGCATTGATGAACCAGCCGAAATGCAGGCACTGTACTGATTAAGGAGAGTGCCTCTGACTGTGATGCCCCTCCCCGGTGCCGAAGCTGTGTGACGATCCGTGCTCCCCCCCCCCTTAGCCACCCTTGCTTGAGGGTTATAGGATGTCCTTGTAGGGACCAATAGATTAACAGGGACGGCTAGCACAGCCTGTCCCATAAGTATAAACCTTCCTCTTCTCCTGTTCGGGTTCTGGAAGTGGCTAGCAGCGCTGTCTGGTCTGGAGACTGATTTAAAAAGGAGAAACAAGGAGCAGAATGGTAGAAACCAATAGAAATTTTAATAATTGTTTTCAATAAATAAGCATCACATAATAGATAATATAGTCATGGCATGGATAAACAAAGGTGCATAATATCAGGAACACACAGCACTCAATAGCTCATAACTCCATGTCCATTGCGTAGAAATGGAAGCAATGCGATGGGAAAGAGCAGAGCAAGGCAAACCGAGAGCAAATGAATGAGGAATAAGGGTAATAACAGTATACAATTATAGGCAACAATCTGCCATACTAACATGCGCTCATAGTCAATAAATGACAAATGCCTTACCAAGAATAGATGGAGAGCACTGGGAAAATAAGGATCCATGGAAAAAGATGCCCCAACGCGCGTTTCGCCTAGAAATCGTTGGCTTTCTCAAGCCTCTTGGTAGGTATATTTAGGCTGATTCTGGCATTGTCCAGTTTTATCAGCAATGTTTCCTTCTGTTTTTAGTATGTACAAGGCCGTTCTGTGTATACTGGTATGGAGATTGCAGATTCAGTAGCGGAGGCTCTGTGCACTGGGTTAGCGCAGGGGGGCAAGCGCTGGCTACAATCCTTCATTGCTGGGCTCAGCACTCATCCCCTTGTCCCCAGTGTTCAACCCTTGGGTCCCCCAAAACCCCGCTTCATGCACCCTCTCCCTCCCCGCCATCTACTACACCCACCATCCCACCGCAGCCGTCCCCATATCCTCCCCACCTGCTGCCGCCACGGTGCCAGATATGGATTTGCACCTGCCATCGCTAACTCACTACCACAATTTAATTGGCAGGTTTTCAGAGAGCTCCTCCCCAACGCCCATCTGTCAGGGTCCCTTTGCCCTCCTTCCTCTGGGACCTAGTGGCGAACAGCTGATGCCATTAGTCCGATCGTCCGTCGCGCATTCTACATAGCAAGCATATGGTAAGGCATGGCAAGAGTGGCTACGATTAGTCGCAGGCAGACAAGTGGACAGGTGCGACCAATCCAGATTAGAAGTTACGATTGATTTTCTTAACCAGCTCCTTAATAAAGGCATATCCGGGGCTTCGGCACAGGAGCAGCTAGCACGAGTTGCATTTCATTTCCAATTATTGAATTTGGAAGATGTTACCAAAACATTCATAATTAGACAAGCCTTAAAAGGGTGGAAAAGGGCTCAGCCAAGCAAGGAACGTAGACGCCCATTTCGATAAGCCTGCTTAGTCGCATCATATCCCTAACGGCAGTAACATGCCCTCCCAATTTGAGTCGACACTCTTGTTCGTCGCTTTTGGGATTGCCTTTTTGGGGCACTACGCATCAGCGAATTAGTCCCTCGGTCAAGGAACAGCCCAAGCGGAGGATTAATTTATGAAGACGTGGTTATAGCCAATAACGTTATACGGTACGTATATGCAAATCTAAAGCAGACCCATCTGGCAGGGGCACCTGGGTGTTATTGCACCCTACAGACGGAACAGTCTGTCCGGTTAAACTGGTCAGTACCTATCTAGCTATCAGACACCGAGGCAGTTTTCTCTTATCCCACCTCGACGGCTCTCCACGAACGAGGTACCAGCTTTAATCAATATTTAATAAATTGATATCTGCAGCAGGGGCCCACCCCAAATAATAAGGGACACACTCATTCCACATAGGCGCAGCAACAGAAGCGGCAAGAGCAGGTTTGCCAGAAATGGAAGTTCAGAGGATAGGTAGATGGCGCTCCGCGTCCTTTGCGAGATACATAAGACCGGACTTACTAACTTAACGTGGTTTATTTTCTTCCAGGTGTCGTAAAGCCAACAGTTTGGGTGCTAGACCATTCATCATATTGGGCAGAACAACGGGCAAAATGCCGCCGAGGTGGGAGGAATTTGGGTTTTTGGGGAATCGAGTTTAATTGGAGAGGCATAAGAGGTTTACAATGGCCACAGGTTTTCCTGAAGGTGGTCGAGATCGCGAGAGACGCAAGAGGTCCAGTCATTTTGGTCCTACATGCTGGGGGGAAACAACCTAAGCTCTTACAAGATTGCAGAGTTCTTTACGATGATGAGATCAGATATGGAGCGTTTCAATGTATTTTTTTCCGAACTCTTAAGAGATTGTGCCGAGAGCAGTTTGACAAGGAGCTCGAGATGGCATGGCAATAGAACGCACAAGGCGTACAGTTAATGCACGTATGTCCAAATTCGTAAGGGAGAGATTTGGAGTGGTTATACGGCACCGCCAACTAGAGGGAGATCACTCACACCTTCTAAGACTGGATAGAGTGCACCTCGGACTTGACATATTCTTGTCTGGATTCCAAGACGGAATCGAACAAGCACTGCATTTAATGGGAGGGGGTCGGAGTCCTGTGTATGAATACACAGGATCCTCTGTGGCCTGGAAATGAAGAAAGGACATGTTGTGAAGTTACTGCTCGTTGGCTGACTTGCCTGTGATGATACAACAGGGCATTTGGCGACGAGCGCATTGATAAGTTAAGTGCCTTTCTAACGTAAAATAAAAGGATAATTAATAAAGCTGTGGCCGACCTTCACCCATCAAGTTGTACCTCGTGTTTTATTGGTGATGAGAATAGGTGGTGGGGCTTAAACGCGCGTCGGCGTTTGGTTAAAGGTCCCCGCAGTCAGATCTGGAAACCTCAAACCCAATGGCGAAAATTCAGAATTTATTGTTCCATTGGCGATGGCAGCCGTCCTGGCCCCGATGCAGCATAAGCAGTCCAGACAATGGACTATCACTTCTGCCACCGTACGTCACACATTTATCAAATAATAATTAACACAATCGGTAAGAGCGGTAATGAGAAAAAAGAATAAAAACACCAGCAGTGTGATTTTTCAGGCCAGAACAACACCGTAAAAAAAATGCAACAAGGAGGAATCAAAACATTGTATCTACCCAAAATGGTGTCACTAAAAACATCAGCTCATTGACAGAAAAACATTAGCGTCTTGGAAAAGGGCTAGTTTTTTTAAAAATTTTATGAATTTCTGAATTTTATTCACTAATTTAAAAAGAAAAAACTGAGCATTTTTGGCATCGCCGTTATCGTACTGACCTGGAGAATCATTTATTTTACCCTGCTCAAAATAATAAAGGGAACACGTCACACAATGTCCAGTTATGAAGCCACGCTGACTGTGAATCAATTCCTGCAAATGGCACAGACAACTGGTAGAAATAATCGGCAATTATCCAAACACCCCCTATAAAGGAGCGGCTCTGCAGGTGGGGACTGACGGAGTGTGAGACGGAACAGGTAGACAGCAGGCCGATGGACAATCCCACAACCTTTATTGTGACTAGGAGAATATAACACCAAACGTAGCTGTAGTTCCTTGCGGTAAGACATCACAATCCCATGTGGCAGCTGATCTCAAATGTCCAATAGTCCAACTGGTCTCCAATAGTCCATACACGGCACCGGGATCTGGCCTCAGCACGGGTCCTAGCCCTTCACACCGCACAGCACCAACTAACTAAAAAACATGTGGCTGATTGTTCTCCTTCTCTTGGGATCAGCCCCCAGGTTGGGTAAAGATACAAACACCGCACCCCCTTAACCATGTACTACATGTAACTAGAATGAGGCATCTTCTAGAACTCCAGTCTCCAGCAGGTCTGCAGTGTTGTGTATTTAAGGGAAGCCCCCAGCAGAGAGGAACAAAGACCCCCATGCCCCCACTAGATGCAGGACAGAAAATGCTAATGTTGGCCTGATTACAATATGGTCCATGAAAACAAGCTGAGGGGCTTGTACTCTATCACAATCTATCACAATCTCTTCCCCCCTCAACTTGTGTACAGACTAGTGACCTCAACAGATCGCTTGTCAAGTACACATAGACATGGTAGCCGGGACTCAGGTCTCCTCCTGTCTGGACAATCCATCAGCATTTTGGTTGGTTCTCAGTCATTTACAGGACTGAAGGTCAGAAGTCCATTTCGCATCCTCTTTGATTTAGCTCTGATTCCTGTGCACACAGTATAATAGGCCCCACATAGTCCTCCATACAGTATAATGGGCCCCACATAGTCCTCCATACAGTATAATGGACTCCACATAGTCCTCCATACAGTATAATGGCCCCACCTAGTCCTCCATACAGTATAATGGGCCCCACATAGTCCTCCATACAGTATAATGGCCCCACATAGTACTCCATACAGTATAATGGGCCCCACATAGTCCTCCATACAGTATAATGGCCCAACATAGTCCTCCATACAGTATAATGGCCCCACATAGTCCTACATACAGTATAACGGCCCCACATAGTCCTCCATACAGTATAATGGCCCCACATAGTCCTACACATAGTATAATGGCCCCAAATAGTCCTCCATACAGTATAATGGCCCCACATAGTCCTACATACAGTATAATGGGCCCCATATAGTCCTCCATACAGAATAATGGGCCCCACATAGTCCTCCATACAGAATAATGGGCCCCACATAGTCCTCCATACAGTATAATGGGCCCCACATAGTCCTCCATACAGAATAATGGGCCCCACATAGTCCTCCATACAGTATAATGGGCCCCACATAGTCCTCCATACAGTTTAATGGCCCCACATAGTCCTCCGTACAGTATAATGGTCCCACATAGTCCTACATACAGAATAATGGCCCCACATAGCCCTCCATACAGAATAATGGCCCCACATAGTCCTCCATACAGTATAATGGCCCCACAAAGTCCTTCATACAGTATAATGGCCCCACATAGTTCTCCATACAGTATAATGGCCCCACATAGTCCTCCATATATTATAATGGCCCCACATAGTCCTCCATACAGTATAATGGTCCAACATAGTCCTCCATACAGTATAATGGCCCCACATAGTCCTACATACAGTATAATGGCCCCACATAGTCCTACACATAGTATAATGGCCCCACATAGTCCTCCATACAGTATAATGGCCCCACATAGTCCTACATACAGTATAATGGGCCCCACATAGTCCTCCATACAGAATAATGGGCCCCACATAGTCCTCCATACAGAATAATGGGCCCCACATAGTCCTCCATACAGTATAATGGGCCCCACATAGTCCTCCATACAGAATAATGGGCCCCACATAGTCCTCCATACAGTATAATGGGCCCCACATAGTCCTCCATACAGTTTAATGGCCCCACATAGTCCTCCGTACAGTATAATGATCCCACATAGACCTACATACAGAATAATGGCCCCACATAGCCCTCCATACAGAATAATGGGTCCCACATAGTCCTCCATACAGTATAATGGCCCCACATAGTCCTCAATACAGAATAATGGGTCCACATAGTCCTTCATACAGTATAATGGCTCCACATAGTCCTCCATACAGAATAATGGGTCCCACATAGTCCTCCATACAGTATAATGGCCCCACATAGTCCTCCATACAGTATAATGGGCCCCACATAGTCCTCTATACAGTATAATGGACCACATATAATGCTCCATACAGAATAATGGCCCCATATAATGCTCCATATAGTATAATGGACCCCATATAATGCTCCATACAGTATAATGGACCCTATATAATGCTCCATACAGTATAATGGACCCCATATAATGCTCCATACAGAATAATTGGCCCCATATAATGCTCCCTACAGAATAATGGGCCCAATATAATGCTCCAAACAGAATAATGGGCCCCATATAATGCTCCATAAAGAATAATTATTATTATTTATTATTATAGCGCCATTTATTCTATGGCGCTTTACATGTGAAAAAGGGGTATATATAGCAAACAACAAGTACAATAGTTTAAACAAAAACAAGTCACCGAGTGGTCCAGGAGGAGAGAGGACCCAGCCCGCTAGGGCTCACAGTCTTCTAGGGATGGGTGAGGATGCAGTAGGTGAGGGTAGAGCTGGTCATGCAGCGGTGGTTACTGCAGATTGTAGGCTTGTCGGAAGAGGTGGGTCTTCAGGTTCCTTTTTAAGGTTTCCACGGTCGATGAGAGTCTGATATGTTGGGGTAGAGAGTTCCAGTGTATGGGGGATGCACAGGAAAAATCTTGTATGCGATTGTGGGAAGAGGAGATAAGAGGGGAGTAGAGAAGGAGATCTTGTGAGGATCGGAGGTTGCGTGCGGGTATGTACCGGGAGACTAGATCAGAGATATATGGAGGAGACAGGTTGTGAATGGCTTTGTATGTCATGGTTAGGTTATTGAACTGGAGTCTCTGGGCAATAGGGAGCCAGTGAAGAGATTGACAGAGAGGAGAGGCCGGGTAATAGCGGGGGGACAGGTGCATTAGTCGGGCAGCAGAGTTTAGGATAGATTGCTGGGGTGCGAGAGTGTTGGAAGGGAGGCTACAGAGCAGGAGGTTGCAGTAGTCAAGGCGGGAGATGATGAGGGCGTGCACTAGTGTTTTTGCGGATTCATGTTTGAGGAATGTGCGGATCCGGGAGATATTTTTGAGTTGGAGTCGGCAGGAAGTGGAAAGGGCTTGGATATGTGGTTTAGAACAGAGTCAAGGGTTACCCCGAGGCCGCGAGCTTGTGGAACTGGGGAGAGTGGACAGTCATTGACTATGATGGATAGGTCAGTTGGGGGGATGAATGAGATGGTGGAAAGATGATGAATTTGGTTTTATCCATATTAAGTTTTAGGAATCTAGCAGAGAAGAAGGATGAAATAGCAGACAGACATTGTGGGATTCTGGTTAGTAGGGAGCAGATATCGGGTCCAGAGAGGTAGATCTGTGTGTCATCAGTATAGAGGTGATAATGAAAGCCATGAGACTCTATGAGCTGACCCAAGCCTAGGGTGTAGATGGAGAAGAGCAGGGGTCCTAGGACTGAACCTTGGGGGACACAGACAGATAGGGGGTGAGATGAGGAGGTGGTGTGCGAGTGGGAGACACTGAATGTCCAGTCTTTTAGGTATGAGGAGATCCAGGATAGGGCCAAGTCTGTGATGCCAAGAGATGAGAGAGTCTGTAGTAAGAGGGAATGGTCCACTGTGTCAAAGGCAGATGAAAGGTCCAGGAGGAGGAGGACAGAATAGTGTCGCTCGGATTTGGCGGTTAGTAGGTCGTTGGTGACTTCAGTCAGGGCAGTTTCAGTAGAATGGTGCGGTCGGAAACCAGATTGTAGGCGGTGGAAGAGGGAGCAGGAGGAGAGGTGGGAGGACAGTTCAAAATGGACATGTTGTTCCAGTAGTTTTGAGGCATAGGGGAGAAGTGATATGGGGCGATAGCTAGTCCGAGAGGATGGGTCAAGGAAGGGCTTTTTGAGGATGAGTGTGATCGAGGCATGTTTGTGTGGCGCCCCTGCGGGTCCAGTCGCCACAGAGGTACTGCATATCAGCCAGAGGTGTGGTACCCCACTCTCAGGTAAGGAGGGAGTGTGGTGCCCCTGCGGGTCCAGTAGCCACAGAGGTACTGCATCTCACCCAGAGGTGTGGTACCCCACTCTTAGGTAAGGACAGAGTACTACCCGGGACCCACACACCCACATCCAATACCCTCCACTTCAGTAGGGAAGGGCGAGATTGTCCTAAGGGAGAGCACAGAGCCTGGTCCCTAGCTGGAGGGTGGAACTAGGTGGAGGAGGTACGTGGAAAAAGACGATCAGTGGAGCACAGACAGAAAGAGTATAAAAGACAGAGAGAAACATCTAGAAGGGGCTCAGAGGTTCAGTTGGAGAGGAGTTTGTTGGGAGTGGGAGCTCAGGAGGAACTCCGCTCAGGAGAGCAAGGAAAGAGAGAGAGGAGTCGGGCCTAGTGAGAGAGGCCCAGGAGGAGGAAAGTGAGAGGAGAAGACAACAGCAGTGAGGAGGGCCACAGAGAGACAGAAGGGATCCCAGGGGCACGGCAAGTGCAGGAAGCCACCCGTGCTCCTGAATTCACGCTGACGTGGAGGGATCAGGCCGCAGAAGGGGACCGGCCCCAGACTAGTGGAGAACAACCAGGCTCAGCTAGCCAACCAGAGGCCGCAGCATTTTCAAGGTGTTGCAGCCGAAATCCACAATTGGTGGACCTGGGGAGGGTTTGTGGACCTGGGGAGGAGAGGGCAGAGAATGTAAGTAGGTTGTGGTCAGATAGAGGGAGAGGTGAGTTAGAGAGGTTAGATAGGGAGCAGAAGTGGGTGAAGATGAGATCCAGTGTGTGTCCATCTTTGTGGACTCCATATAATGCTCCATGCAGAATTCTGGCCCCCATATAATGCTCCATACAGTATACAGGCCCCCATATAATGCTCCATGCTGTATGGGCCCCATATAATGCTCCATGCAGAATACTGGATGTCATATAATGCTCCATACAGTATACAGGCCCCCATATAATGCTACATGCTGTATGGGCCCCCATATAATGCTCCATGCTGTATGGGCCCCCATATAATGGTCCCTGCTGTATGGGCCCCATATAATGCTCCATGCCTCCATACATAAAAAAAATCAAATACCTCTCCTCGCTGCCGCTGCTCCGGACTCCTCAGCGTCGCCATCTTCCCGCTCTGCGCTGTGACTGCTCAGGAGAGGGCACGCTGGAAAGAAATCATCGCGCCCTCTGACCTAAGAGGTCACAGTCAGGAGCCTTGGAAGAGACAGGACCTGCGGAGGCACGGAGAGAGGTAAGTATTGTGCCGGGACCCTGAGCAAGCGGGGGGGGGCGGGTGCTGGGCCTGGACTCCCCCGCTCACAGGCCCCGTAGCGCACCGGTGTGCCAGACGGCGGCACTTGCCCGGGTGTGCCGGGTGCTGACGCCAGCCCTGGGGACGGCAATGGAGAATTAAGCACGCGAGTACCGGCGTCCGCTGCACCTAAACACCATTGTCAGAGACTCACATGGACAGCCGGCAACAGATACATGGAGGAGTCCTCCACACGCAGTCAGACTCCTCCATGCGCAGTCAGACTCCTCCACACGTGGTCGCCCCTTTCCTCATGCGGTCAGCCCCCTTCACACGCGGTCAGCCCCCTCCACACGTGGTCGCCCTTCCTCAAGCGGGCAGCCTCCTCATGATACGGTCAGCGCCTCCACACGCGGTCACCCTCCGCAATCTCCTACCTATACAGCATTTTGCATTCAGGGGTTAGATTTCTGATCTGCGGCTACTTTGTAGACTGGGGCACATTGATGGCGGCACTACACGCCCTCATGTGCACAGAGAGGAAACTTTTGGTTTTGGCCTCCGAGCTATTTCTGAATGTTTTAAAAAAAAAAAAAAAAAAAAACACTCATTCTGATGTCAGGTAATAACATGTAGCCCAAAACATCGGAGATGATCCAAAATGACCTCCTAAAACATGGTCCTGTCCCTCCTGGGCGCGATGACACCAAACCTGTGCAAGACGCCTTTAATTGTTAAGTGCTGCCGAATATTTTGGCGCTACATACATCAAACTATTAGTATTTTAAGGGATCATAAATTGCTCCATCTGCTATTGTGTGTGACCTCCATGATGTGCAAGGACGGCACCGAGTCTTCTCGGCTTGGAAGGAACAAGGTGGCGACATATTACAGAGTTCATCTTCCTGCGTCTCCAGAACAAGCTCCAGAGCCAGGATGCCGGATGGAGTGTGATGACAACTAGTGATGAGCGAACATGCTCACCACTGCTCGGTACTGGCCCAAGCATCACTGTGCTCAACAAGCTCGGTGTATTTCCGGGGTTGTTCGGTGGAAACTCGGGTCTCCTCCCTGCATGTTTGGTGATCTTTACAGAACCAATGAATATGCAGGGATTGCCTGCCACTCACTGTAATGCCGTAGCCATGTTGGTTGTGGCATTACAGTGATTGGCTGGCCACACAGCATCATCAGGTCTATATAAGACCTGGCGCCGCCATGCTCGTCACAGTCACTCCAGAATCAGGCAGTGTAGGGAGAGCTGCTGCTGAGCTAGGGAGAGATTTGCTTGTTTCTAGTTAGTATAGGTATTCCACAACATATATATATATATATATCCAACTGAACTAACAGTCCTTCTGAGGACTAATCCAGCTGCATCTATTCAGAGGTGACAGCAGGAGTTAGGCAGGCAGGCAGTGTATGTGGCAGACTGCAGTGCATGATACAGCACAAGAGGGTCCATTGGACGTCCTGTCTGTTGCTGCTGCTCTTACAGATATTTATAAACATAGCCCCAGATATCAGGGGCCAGGTAAAAAAAATTTTTATATTAATCCTGGTTATTTTCTTAAAAAGCAATCCAGAGTACACCATTTTTCTGCTCCATTTTCTTGTTCTCACTGCAGAATAAAGCCATATCTGTTCCATATTTCAGAGATAAAAATCCAGAAATTTGAACTGAAAGTGGAAAATATTGGCCTCCTTTTCCATTCTGTTGCAATGTGTCGGTCAAGCTATTCACACTAGGTGTCTGTGAAGAATAGTATTAGTTAATTACAGGCCTGCTATTTAAAACAGTGGTTCTCGGTCAGACATATCACATATAACTGCATTCCAAAATCAGCCATTTCTCATGAACGTGGAAAATATTGTCCTCCATTAAAAATGGGCAAGGTGCGTGGCAAGGGACGGGGTAGTGGACGTGATGGTGATGGTGCATGCAGAGGCCAAGGCCGAGGACGTGGCCGTGGGCAAGCTGAAATTGTGCCACAGCAAAGACCCACATCTTGTCACTCAACCTTCCAGTCCCAATTAGTAGGGGACCGCACAACACCACTATTGAACACAGAGCAGTGTCAAAAAGTTATTGGTTGGATAGCAGATAATGCTTCCAGTCACTTAGCCACCACCACCACCCTGTCTTCCACACAGTTAAGTCTCAGTAGCCGTGAGTCTGGACCGCATATTCCTCACCCTGATCCTCCTTCCTCCCACCATGCCGAGTGCTCGGAGACAACTGATCCCACACTTGGACACTCCGAAGAGCTGTTCACTTTTCCATTTGTAGATTCAGGCCTCTCGCCCGGCCCGCTTCAAGTGAGTCAAGAGGAGAACACGTGTAGCGATGTTCAAATATTGGAGCAGCCACGGTCACACAAAGGCGATGGTGAGAAAGTGCAATAACTGTCGCAAGAGGTGGATGTTGATGATAACGAGACACAATTGCCAGAAAGTCAGGAGGAGGCCAGGGTGCGGAAGTGGAAGACGAGGTGGTGGATGATATAGTAACTGACCCAACCTGGCAGGGGAACATACAGAGCGAGGACAGCAGCACACAGGGGGAGGGAGGCGTAGCACCACAACAGGCAAGAAGAAGCAGCGTGCTGGCCGCAGACAGAAGGCAGGAAAGCGTTCCCCGTAACACCAACACGACGGAAGTTGCCAGTACAACTGTTAGGTCTTCCCGAGTCAGGTTGTTTTTTAAAGACTCTGCAGATAATCCCAAAAAGGCCATTTGCACCACCTGCCAGGCCAGCATCAGCAGGGGTGGCAAAACTAGCAGCCTGACAACCACCAGCATGATCAGGCACATGGCAGCAAAGCACCTGTAACGGGTCTGGGAGGTGGAACCTCTGTGCAACTATACAAGGGGGCAGTCCTTGTAAGGAAGCGGGTGGCTCCCAGGGAAGACGGGCAGGTAGTCACGGCAAGTGACAGGGACAGTCTCTGGGTAGAGGGGCAGGTAGTCACGGCAAGTGACAGGGACAGTCTCTGGGTAGAAGGGCAGCGGGCTGGTGGCTGGTGAGCGCTCCCAGGTGAGCGGGCGAGAGTCTCTGGACAGGCAGGTGGTCGCGGCAAGTGACGGCAGAGTCTCCAGGTAGACTAGCAGACAGGTAGCGGATGGACGCTCCCAGGTGAGCGGGCAAGAGTCTCTGGACAGGCAGGTGGCCACGGCAAGTGACGGCAGAGCCTCCAGGTAGGCTAGCAGGCAGGTAACAAGTGAGCGCTCACAGGGGAGCGGGCAGGCTGGTCCATAGACAGACTGACAGGAGTCAGAGGGCAGACCGTCGGACCGCAGCCTTGCAAGCGGGTAGCGGATATCAGGCAGGTATCAAGCAGGAATCTGGCAGGTGACTGGCAGGTAACAGGCAGGAATCCGGCAGGTGACTGGCGGGTAACAAGCAGGAATCTGGCAGGTGACTGGCAGGTAACTGGTAACGGGACCTGAGGGCTGAAGCAGAGTGAAGGCTTTGCAACAACATTGCTCGGGCACCTCCATTTTGGAGGAGGTGCCTTATATATGGGAGGTCCTCCGGCAATTGGCCGGGGACTCCTTAGGACGGCGCGCGCGGTCCCTTTAAGAGAGGGGGAGCGCGCGCGCCCTAAGCACACTGCCGGGGAAGGAGCGCGTGCCGGAACAGCGGGGAGAGAAGAGCTGCAGGACGCCGCGCCAGGAGCGGGGAGGTAAGAGGGACGGCGTCTCTGCCTAGTACGGGGCAGAGACGCTGATGCTACAGCACCCAATTAAGTGTGCCGAACCCCAGGGTCCAAAAACAGTGTCTGCGGGTGACACCACTGCTTCTTCCGCTGTTGTGCGTGCACGCCAATCCCCTGTCCATGGCGCACGCCAAGATGCCTCCTGCCCTGCACCTGTCATTGCACACTCTCAGCTAGCACCATCAGCAAGCATGTCCACGTCCTTGTCCCAGCGCAGCGTTCAGTTGTCCCTACCCCAGTCCTTGGAACGCAAGCGCAAATACGCAGCCAACGCCTCACAGGCCACACTACTAAATTCACACATTTTGCGAATGCTTGCGCTCGAAATGTTGCCTTTTAGGCTCGTTTAGACGGAAGCTTTCCGCAACCTGATGGCAGCGGCAGTCCCTCCGTACTTGGTCCCCAGCCGCCACTATTTTTCTCGGTGTGTCGTCCCCGCATTACACGAGCACATGTCCCACAACATTAGCCGTGCCCTCAACAACGCAGTTACTGGGAAAGTCCACCTAACCACAGACACGTGAACAAGTTCTTGTGGGCAGGGACGGTACATCTCGCTGATGGCACACTGGGTTAATACAGTGGAAGCTGGGACCCAGTCAGACCTTGGGATGGAACACGTCCTCCCGACGCCGAGGATTGCGGGCCCTGGGTCAATCAGTGTTGCCCCCATATTCTACAGCTCCTGCATCTCCTCCTCCTCTTCGGCCTCCATCTCCGAAATGACCACATCAGTCGCAAGCAGGAAGCACTGCAGCACTGCCTCGGTCAAGTGGCATCAGGTTGTGCTAAAGCTAATATGCTTAGGTGACAAACCGCACAACGCTGAAGAGTTGTGGAAAGCTCTGAAAAAGCAGGCAGATGTGTGGCTGACACCGCTGACCCTACAGCTAGACATGGTCGTGTGTGACAATGGCTGGAACCTGGTGGCGGCTCTGAGGCGAGGCAAGCTCGCACACGTACCATGCCTGGCCCATGTGCTTAACCTTGTGGTTCACTGGTTTCTCAAAACCTACCCGGATCTGTCTGTCAAAGTACGCCGCCTGTGTGCCCATTTTAGAGAGTCAGCTACAGTTTCCGCCGCCCTTGCCGTGCTTCATCAGCGTTTGCAGCTTCCAGCTCACCGACTGATCTGCGATGTTCCCACGCATTGGAACTCTACATTGCAGATGTTGGGAAGGATTTGTGAGCAGAAGAGGGCAGTTGTTGACTACCAGTATCAACATGTCGGTATTCAGGTCAGACTCCACACATAAGACCTCAGGAGTGGACATGGATGTCAGACATCTGTACCATCCTCCAAAACTTTGAGGACTTCACCAAGATGGTGAGCGGCGATGATGCCATAATTAGCATCACCATCCCACTTCTCTGTCTTCTGAAACGCTCTCTGCTCACAATTAAAAAGGATGCATTGCAGGTGGAGCATGATGAGATGGAGCAAGGAACCATACAGGGTGATTACACACAGCCAAGCCTCATCTCATCCCAATCACCTCATCTCATCCCAGACACTACTACACCAAAACCTGTATATACACACAGTCCAGACCCCAATACATCGTGACCTGTATATACACACAGTCCAGACACAACTACACCGTGACCTGTATATACACACAGTCCAGACACTACTACACCGTGACCTGTATATACACACAGTCCAGACACCACTACACCGTGACCTGTATATACACACAGTCCAGACACCACTACACCATAACCTGTATATACACACAGTCCACGCACCACTACACCGCAACCTGTATATACACACAGTCCACACACCACTACACCATAACCTGTATATACACACAGTCCACACACCACTACACCATAACCTGTATATACACACAGTCCAGACACCACTACACCGTGACCTCTATATACACACAGTCCAGACACCACTACACCATAACCTGTATATACACACAGTCCAGACACCACTACACCATAGCCTGTATATACACACAGTCCAGACACCACTACACCGCAACTTGTATATACACACAGTCCAGACACCACTACACCATGACCTGTATATACACACAGTCCAGACACCACTACACCATAACCTGTATATACACACAGTCCAGACACCACTACACCATAGCCTGTATATACACACAGTCCAGACACCACTACACCATAACCTGTATATACACAGTCCAGACACCACTACACCATAACCTCTATATACACACAGTCCAGACACTACTACACCATAACCTGTATATACACACAGTCCAGACACCACTACACCATAACCTGTATATACACACAGTCCAGACACTACTACACCATAACCTGTATATACACACAGTCCAGACACCACTACACCATAACCTGTATATACACAGTCCAGACACCACTACACCATAACCTCTATATACACACAGTCCAGACACCACTACACCATAACCTCTATATACACACAGTCCAGAGAGCACAACCAATATATACACACACAGTTCAGACACTGCTACACTGTGACCTGTATACACAGTCGAAACACAACTACACCGTGACGAACATATATAAAATCCAGATACAACTAAGCAACCACTTTCAGAGAGGTTCCTTACTTTTCTTACCTGTCCTTCTTCTTTATCTCTGGACAATGAGTAGCAAACCAGGAAGTTGCGTTGTGTGTTGGTTGAGGACTCGGAGGTTAATCTGGAAAAACTTCACATGTCAGTTTGCCAAGATTCATATCAGGGGCGTCGCTATAACGGGCGCAGAACACGCAGGCTCTCTCCAAAAGGTCCAAATACTAAGGAAGACTCAGGAAGTGTCCAAATCTACAGGAAGACAGCAGACACTGAGAATTACACCCAGTATATAGGGCAGGAGGAGTGGTACTGTGCAGTGTATATATACAGGAGGAGTGGTACTGTGCAGTGTATATATACAGGACAGGAGGAGTGGTACTGTGCAGTGTATATATACAGGACAGGAGGAGTGGTACTGTGCAGTGTATATATACAGGAGGAGTGGTACTGTACAGTGTATATATACAGGACAGGAGGAGTGGTACTGTGCAGTGTATATATACAGGACAGGAGGAGTGGTGCTGTACAGTGTATATATCCAGGACAGGAGGAGTGGTACTGTGCAGTGTATATATACAGGGCAGGAGGAGTGGTACTGTGCAGTGTCTATATACAGGAGGAGTAGTACTGTGCAGTGTATATATACAGGACAGGGGGAGTGGTACTGTGCAGTGTATATATACAGGACAGGAGGAGTGGTACTGTACAGTGTATATATACAGGACAGGAGGAGTGGTACTGTGCAGTGTATATATACAGGACAGGAGGAGTGGTACTGTGCAGTGTATATATACAGGAGGAGTGGTACTGTGCAGTGTATATATACAGGAGGAGTGGTGCTGTGCAGTGTATATATACAGGAGGAGTGGTACTGTGCAGTGTATATATACAGGACAGGAGGAGTGGTACTGTGCAGTGTATATATACAGGAGGAGTGGTGCTGTGCAGTGTATATATACAGGACAGGAGGAGTGGTACTGTGCAGTGTATATATACAGGACAGGAGGAGTGGTGCTGTACAGTGTATATATCCAGGACAGGAGGAGTGGTACTGTGCAGTGTATATATACAGGGCAGGAGGAGTGGTACTGTGCAGTGTCTATATACAGGAGGAGTAGTACTGTGCAGTGTATATATACAGGACAGGGGGAGTGGTACTGTGCAGTGTATATATACAGGACAGGAGGAGTGGTACTGTACAGTGTATATATACAGGACAGGAGGAGTGGTACTGTGCAGTGTATATATACAGGACAGGAGGAGTGGTACTGTGCAGTGTATATATACAGGAGGAGTGGTACTGTGCAGTGTATATATACAGGAGGAGTGGTGCTGTGCAGTGTATATATACAGGAGGAGTGGTACCGTGCAGTGTATATATACAGGAGGAGTGGTACTGTGCAGTGTATATATACAGGACAGGAGGAGTGGTACTGTGCAGTGTATATATACAGGACAGGAGGAGTGGTACTGTGCAGTGTATATATACAGGACAGGAGGAGTGGTACTGTGCAGTGTATATATACAGGACAGGAGGAGTGGTACTGTGCAGTGTATATATACAGGACAGGAGGAGTGGTACTGTGCAGTGTATATATACAGGACAGGAGGAGTGGTACTGTGCAGTGTATATATACAGGACAGGAGGAGTGGTACTGTGCAGTGTATATATACAGGACAGGAGGAGTGGTACTGTGCAGTGTATATATACAGGAGGAGTGGTACTGTGCAGTGTATATATACAGGACAGGAGGAGTGGTACTGTGCAGTGTATATATACAGGACAGGAGGAGTGGTACTGTGCAGTGTATATATACAGGACAGGAGGAGTGGTACTGTGCAGTGTATATATACAGGACAGGAGAAGTGGTACTGTGCAGTGTATATATACAGGACAGGAGGAGTGGTACTGTGCAGTGTATATATACAGGACAGGAGGAGTGGTACTGTGCAGTGTATATATACAGGACAGGAGGAGTGGTACTGTGCAGTGTATATATACAGGACAGGAGGAGTGGTACTGTGCAGTGTATATATACAGGAGGAGTGGTACTGTGCAGTGTATATATACAGGAGGAGTGGTACTGTGCAGGGTATATATACAGGAGGAGTGGTACTGTGCAGTGTATATATACAGGACAGGAGGAGTGGTACTGTGCAGTGTATATATACTGGACAGGAGGAGTGGTACTGTGCAGTGTATATATACAGGAGGAGTGGTACTGTGCAGTGTATATATACAGGACAGGAGGAGTGGTACTGTGCAGTGTATATATACTGGACAGGAGGAGTGGTACTGTGCAGTGTATATATACAGGAGGAGTGGTACTGTGCAGTGTATATATACAGGACAGGAGGAGTGGTACTGTGCAGTGTATATATACAGGAGGAGTGGTACTGTGCAGTGTCTATATACAGGACAGGAGGAGTGGTACTGTGCAGTGTATATATACAGGACAGGAGGAGTGGTACTGTGCAGTGTATATATACAGGACAGGAGGAGTGGTACTGTGCAGTGTATATATACAGGACAGGAGGAGGGGTACTGTGCAGTGTATATATACAGGACAGGAGGAGTGGTACTGTGCAGGGTATATATACAGGACAGGAGGAGTGGTACTGTGCAGTGTATATATACAGGACAGGAGGAGTGGTACTGTGCAGTGTATATATACAGGACAGGAGGAGTGGTACTGTGCAGTGTATATATACAGGACAGGAGGAGTGGTACTGTGCAGTGTATATATACAGGACAGGAGAAGTGGTACTGTGCAGTGTATATATACAGGACAGGCGGAGTGGTACTGTGCAGTGTATATATACAGGACAGGAGGAGTGGTACTGTGCAGTGTATATATACAGGACAGGAGGAGTGGTACTGTGCAGTGTATATATACAGGACAGGAGGAGCGGTACTGTGCAGTGTATATATACAGGAGAAGTGGTACTGTGCAGTGTATATATACAGGAGGAGTGGTACTGTGCAGTGTATATATACAGGACAGGAGGAGTGGTACTGTGCAGTGTATATATACAGGACAGGAGGAGTGGTACTGTGCAGTGTATATATACAGGAGGAGTGGTACTGTGCAGTGTATATATACAGGACAGGAGGAGTGGTGCTGTGCAGTGTATATATACAGGACAGGAGGAGTGGTACCGTGCAGTGTATATATACAGGACAGGAGGAGTGGTACTGTGCAGTGTATATATACAGGAGGAGTGGTACTGTGCAGTGTATATATACAGGACAGGAGGAGTGGTACTGTGCAGTGTATATATACAGGACAGGAGGAGTGGTACTGTGCAGTGTATATATACAGGACAGGAGGAGTGGTACTGTGCAGTGTATATATACAGGACAGGAGGAGTGGTACTGTGCAGTGTATATATACAGGACAGGAGGAGTGGTACTGTGCAGTGTATATATACAGGACAGGAGGAGTGGTACTGTGCAGTGTATATATACAGGACAGGAGAAGTGGTACTGTGCAGTGTATATATACAGGACAGGAGGAGTGGTACTGTGCAGTGTATATACACAGAACAGGAGGAGTGGTGCTGAGAGTAGCAGCTGTCTGTGGAGCTCAAGCACTTCCAGGAGGAGGATTGTCGTCTGCCTCTCTTCTCCCCAGGGAGAGGCAGGCTTACTGGGAGGCCGGCATGGCTTCCCAGCCTCCTATCCCCCGGTCTATGCCGGCGGGGGAGAAGGAGCCTCAACAACCGGCCCAGGAGGGAGTGAGGAGATCGGGAAGGGTGAGGAAGAATACATCCACCTGCTCCAACCCCGAGACTGTTCACCGCCAGCCCAGAGAGGGAGACCGGGGCACCCCAGGCCCCAGGAACAAGAGCCCAGCAAGATCCTGGGGGGAGATGAGCTCCAGCGAGTCCACAAGTTCCTTCTCCTCCCGAGTGGTCGTCACGTTGCGAGAGTACGAGGACGCCGGCAAAGCACTAACCCAGCTGAAAGAGGAGCTGAGGGAGGCCCGGGTCCTGAACACCCGGGCGTCCAACAAGGAGAGACCCGCGACCTCCCAGAGGGTTAAAGCCCTCAGAGACGAGGTGGTCAGGTTAGTGCTCCTCCGGGAGGGGATTGAGAAAAGCGCAGGTCCCTTCCTGGAGAGGTTTAAGAACCAGCGGCGGTTCTCAGAAATGAAGGGGTTAAACACCTCAGGAGAACCGCCAGCCGGCGTCCTTAGTGAAGAGGAGGAGGAGGATGAAGAGGTGACTGGAGTCTCAGTTGCTGGAGCCAGTGAGGGGCAGAGCCGGAGCTCAAGTGGTCTCCCTGCAGGGCAGAGGACTCCCACAGCAGAGGCTGGAGTGTCGGGGGAGGAGGAGGAAGGAGGACTGCTGAGGGAGATCCGACTGCTGGAGTCTCCAGTGGACCTGACGCGGTTTTCCTTCGGTGAGGACAAACCAGTGGAGGAGACAGGGAAGAGGAAGAAGAAGAAGACCGGAGGAGCTGCACAGGAGGTGGTGAGTTATAAGTATGTACCAATGTCTGATGTTGCACCTGCCACCTTCTGTTTAAACCCCACCAAACCTAAAGGCACGGGCTCTGCAGTGGGCTCGAGGCAGAGGCAAGGTGGGGAGAGGAGGAGGACGTCCGGCGATGCTGCCATCTGTGCGGGGAACAGTGCAGGGGGCGAGGCTGTGGAGGTACTCACAGCGCCGGACATAGGAAGTTCTGTGGAGTTTCCCACCCTGCCCTCTGCGGCTAAGCCGGTTATCACCGGGGCTGGGGGGGCAGGGAAGGATGTGAAAAACACATCAGCAAAGAACACTGGGCACACTGCTGCGACAGGGGGGCAGTGTGCCCCAGCGCCCAAAAAGGACACTAAGACCCCAAAGTCTGTGGGTGCAGGGCGGGCAGAGGTGCCGAGAAAACAGTCTGGCCAGAACAAGGACCAAAATGCTGCAGTAGGGGGGCGGGGCGCTCCAGCAGACGACCTGCAGAAAGCCAGCAGCAACCAAAGGGAAACGGGTGTGGTGCTGCAGGGAAAAGAGTCTCTGGAGGTGCTCCCCTCCCCCGGCCCAGCAGGTGTGAGTGCAGAGACACCAGACACAAGGGAGGAAGGAATGGAGGTGACTGTGGAAGGTGCAGAGAACAGCAGAGGTAATGGGGTGACAAGTAAAGAGAATAGAAATAGTGGTGTAGTGAATGATGGGAGTAATGGTGGAGCAGATGGTGAGAGTAATGGTGGAGCAGATGATGAGAGTAGTAGGAATGGTGGAATTAGTGGTACAGTGAATGATGATGCAGCAAATGGTGGGGGTAGTGGTGCAGTGAATGATGATGTAGCAAATGGTGGGGTTAGTGGTGGAATGAATGCTGGGAGTTGTGGGAATGGTGGGAGTTGTGGTGTAGCAAATGTTGGGGGTAGTGGTGTAATGAATGGTGGGAGTAATGGTCCTGCGAATGGTGTGAGTAGTAGTGGAGTGAACGATGGGAGTAATGGTCCTGCGAATGGTGTGAATAGTACTGGAGTGAATGGTGGGAGCAGCACTGGTGTTGGTGGGGGGAAAGTAGGTGCTGGTCCCGCTGCCCCCCCAGCATTGGCGGGGACTTCAGCCCAAAGCTATTCAGAAGCTGTCAGTGCTGGGGGTAGTAGTGCGCCCTCGTCTGGTGGCCCTGGGGATGGTGACTTGCAACAGCAGCTCCTGGACGCCCTGAGGAGAGGGGAGAGCTCCATCACTGTAGAGGGGAGGGAGGTTGATCTGTCTTTCTGGATAGAGAGACATGGTCTTTCAGCCTTCCGAGATAGAGGGGCAGAGACTGTCTGGTCTCTGCCGACAACGGGGCAGAGGAGTAACCGTAGGAACGTGGTCCGTCTCCAGTGGGTAAGCAAGGATGCCTGTCCTGATAGGTCGAAGGTGGTTGAGCTCCTGCTGGGGATGGGCTTTGCGGCATATGACATCTTTGCCTTGATCCATCCCTACGGGACCTCCTACTTCGATGTCAGCTTCGTGAGACCGGAGGGCCTTGAGCTTTTCTGGTCTCGCCATGAGCTGGCTCGGAGTCGCCCCGAATGGCATGGTCTCTTTCCCCTGGCAATAACTCGCCAAGATTCAGTCAGGAAAGTGACCGTTCTGACTAGTAACGAGTCGCTTTCCTGTATGGACATTACCACCTGGGTGAGTAGATACGGAGAGGTCACCAATATTCCCGAAAAGAATCTGGATGACCATGGTATCTGGTCAGGGGCCTGGACCTTCATGGTGAGATTGAAGGTTTCGGGAAACACTGTTACCCATATCCCCTCCTCAACCTTTTTGGGGAGGGATAGGATCTTGATTTTCTACCGGGGGCAGCCTAAGGTCTGTCACAGGTGCGGTAGCCCCACACACTTCAGTGCGCAGTGTACCACCCAGAAATGCGCACTGTGTGGGGACCTCGGTCATCTTGCTGCTGCCTGTCGCAGGATTAGGTGTAACTTGTGTGGTGACCTCGGTCACCCGTTCAGTCGCTGTCCGCGTTCCTTCGCCAATGCGGTCCTGAAAGCGGCGAGTGTGGGACAGGCGCAAGCCGGGACTAATCTTGCCGGTGAAGGGACCAGTAGGGGCGGGGGAGGCAGGGATCCGGTGAGGAGCAAGCTGCCGCCATCCACCATCAGGCGGCAGGAGAAGCGCCGTGGGGACAGGGGGCAGGGAGTAATGTCCCTAAACTCTGACCCAGGTACTTCACTTGCAGCTGAGGATCCTAAAGACAGTGAATTGAGCGAGGAAGTCAAGAGACTTGAAAGGGAAGAGCGAGAGGACACCACGTCTTCCCAGGAACCCTCTTCTGGTGACAGTCTAGATGAGGGAGAGGGGGAGTGGTCACAGAAAAAGAAAAAGGGTAACAGGAAAACGGCCAGAGGTAGGAGGGGGACCAGGTCTCGAGCTGCCTCTTTGGAGTGCGACCCCCCTGACTCTCTGGCCATGATCCAAGCGCCATTGGAGGGTTCAGCCGCCCCCCCTCTGGTGGATCTCTCCAACCGGTTCGGGGCTCTCCAGGACCTCCCTCTGGAGGGGGGAAGTGGGGACCCGGGGCCGGAGGTTGCGGACAAGGTGGTTGGGGCTCAGGAGATGGCTGGGTCTTCCTCTCGGGGGGCAAATACAAAGCCCTCTGGGGGGATGACTAACCCAGGACCACCAGACGAGGGCAAGAATCTATGTAAGGAGAGAATGGATGAATCTGTTTGTCTTAAGCGCACTAAAAACCCGTCATTATCAGAGGAAGAGGTTGGGACTGTCAGTGGTGGGAAGAAAAAGGCTATCTAATTCAATCAATCATGATGGCGGCACCCACCCCGTTGACGCTGGCAACTATTAATGTTTGCAGCATAAAGTCAGATGCGGCAAGGTACACGGCCTTTCATTTTCTCGGCCAACTTGACGCCGACATTTTGTTTTTGCAGGAGACCAGGTTGACCGATATATCAACCTTGCATAAAGCAAGGCGGGAGTGGAGGCATGGGCCCTCCTACTGGTCTCTTGCGGCCGAGCCGTATAGCGGGGTGGCGGTCCTTTTTAAGACCGCAGCGGTTGAATGCAGACGAGTGATCGAATTAGAAATGGGGAGATGCTTGATCCTAGATGTCTCCATGGGGGGACAAGAGCTTCGGCTCATTAACATCTATGGTTCCCAGTCCAAGTGGGACCGCAAATGTCTCTTCCTGAAGATCAAACCTTTTTTATTTTCGAGTCGGCAGGTGGTCTTCGGAGGGGATTTCAACAATGTCACGAGATCCTGTGATAGAGGAGGTTCCAGAGACCGGCTGGCTTATGACTGCGTCGCGTTAAACAGGATAGTGAGTGAGGCTCGTCTGGTGGATGTCCACATCCGGCACAACCCGGGCGACACGGGATTCACCTTTTTTAGAGGTAGTCAGTGCAGGTCTAGGCTAGATAGGTTTTATTTGAAGGAGGAGGCCGTCTCTTCGCCGTTGTCGGTTGTGGAGGTGGAGTTCTCCGATCACTGTTTGATTATGTTTTCTCTCAACGTTACAGAGACTCCTCGGATGGGAAGAGGCTATTGGAAGCTGAATTCATCACTCCTTGAGGAAGAAGCTGTAAGACGGTCTTTTGAGGAATTCTTTCAGAGCCAGGTACCATTGCTGGGCCTAAGTAACACTAAGTCGGAGTGGTGGGAGATGTTCAAACATCGGGTGGCGAGATTCTTCCGGCAGCTCTCGAACCTCAGAAGCCTGAACAGGGATCGCCTGTATCAGAGCCTGAGGAGGAAACTCGAGCATCTTGTCTCGACTGGAGGTAGCCGCGAGGAGATCTCCAGAGTGAAGTCCTTGCTGAAGAGGTGTCAGTACGATAGGCACGCATCTTTGGTTTTCGAGAGGGACTACGGGAAGTACTGCTCGCCCGACCCTTACAGAAACTGTAAGATGTCAGTGAATAGTAAGATAGTGACGGGGCTGGTGGACAGTACGGGGTCCTTGAGAAGGTCCAGATCAGGGATCTTGGAGGTTGTCAGTTCCTACTACTCGCACCTCTTGGGAAGGAGGGAGCTTGATCGTGACGGGATGTCGGCTTTCCTGGCTGAATCTGTTCCTGAGCCAGGGGCTGACCTCTCGCTGGGCGATTTGGCAGAAGCGATCAAAGAAGAGGAAGTGAGACTGGCGATCGATGGGCTTAGGCCCAAAAAGTCGCCAGGTCCGGATGGCTTAACATCCGAGTTCTTTAGGACCTTTAGGGACTCTTTGGTCCCCCTCTTGACTCAGGTGTTTAACGAGTGTCTCTCCTCGGGCACTCTGCCGAGATCATTAAGGAGGTCAGCTTTGATCATTTTGTCAAAGGGTAAGGATCCGTCACGCATTGAGAACTGGCGTCCCATAGCACTTCTCAATGTGGACAGGAAGATTTTGGCTAAGATACTTTTCAACAGGCTGGTGAAGTTTGCACCCCGGCTCCTTTCGGAGGTTCAGCACTGTTGCGTTCCTGGCCGTAGCACTTTTAGTGCTGTTCTAGGTGTCCGAGAGGCCGTGGAGCAAGGCAGGGCGGGCCTCTGGAAGGGGTTCTTGCTGACCCTGGATCAGGCAAAAGCCTTTGATCGGGTTAACCACGAGTACCTCTGGTCCACTCTTTTGAGGTATGGTCTGCCTGGAGGGTTTGTGGACTGGCTTAAGACCTTGTATGCAGGGGCTGAGACTTTCCCTCTGGTGAATGGGTGGATTGGACGACCTTTTGGGGTAGGATCCGGTGTCCGTCAGGGCTGTCCTCTTAGCCCTTTGCTTTACGCGTTTGCGATCGATCCCTTCCTCAGAAGGATCGATTGTAGACCGTTGGTGGGGGTGCGGATGGGCGGGGCGGCGCCGGAGACTATCCTGAGGGTGGTGGCCTACGCGGACGATGTCACCGTCTTTGTTTCTTCGCAAGAGGAGGCAGCAGCGGTGATGTCAGAAGTGGAGCGCTACTCGGAGGCATCCGGGTCCAAGGTCAGCCAGGATAAGTGTGAGAGTCTCTGGCTGGGAGGCGGAGATCCCGGGTTTGATCTTCCGGACACCCTCCCCGAACCCCAAGAACATGCCAAAGTCCTGGGCATCGAATTCGGCCAGGGTGATTACCCCACGAAAAACTGGGAAGGCAGAATCAAAGGTGTCGCCCAAAGAGTGGACCAATGGAGGGGTTGGTCTTTGACCCTGAGGGAAAGGGTTGGCCTGTGCAAAGCTTTCCTGCTCCCCTTGCTAATCTACCTGGGCAGCGTCTGTGTCTTGCCAGAGCCTCTCTGGACACGGGTCTACAGTCTGTTCTTCCAGATGTTATGGGGGAACAGACTGAACCTAGTCAAGCGGGAGGTCACTTACCGCACGAGGAGACTAGGGGGTTTGAATATGGTGAACCCCGTGGTGTTCCTAGTGAACACTTTCTTGAAGGTGAACGTGGCAAACCTCTGGAAAGAGAGGGCTCCTCCGTGGGTATTCTCCTGCAAGGGATGGTTTCAGCCTTTCTTCCAGGAATGGGAGACAGGGGGAAGATTGAAGGATCTTCGCACACCACACGGGCATCTCCCGGCTTATGTTACCCCGGTTCTGAAAATGATCCGCCGGTGGGGTCTGGGAATGTGGGAGGTGAGGTCCCTCCCGAGGAAACTCCTCGATATGAGGGTCTTGCTTTCTCATTTTCAGAGTCCATTGGCCCTCAAAGACTGCCCAAGTCGGGATCTGGAGGTTGGGTTGAGTTTGTTAAATTCTACCAGGATCCCCGAGAAGTACTGGGACTTGACTTGGCGCTGCTTCCATGGTAAGCTGTATGTGAGGGACAATTTGAAGTACAGGAGCTCCGAGGACAGGAATTGCCCCCGTGAGGCTTGTGCTAACGTGCTGGAAAGCATGGAGCACTTCCTGCTTCATTGTCCCTTTAATACAGAGGTGTACAACAGGGTGGGGGCTTCCATTGGTTGGCCGCGGCTGGCTACTCTGTCCTACGCCGGGTGGGCCTATGGAGCGTTCGGAGACCTTGGGAGAAGGGACCGAGACACTTTATTCATAGTCAGCGCAGTGGTGAGGTATTTCACGTGGAACGCACGAGTTTTAGTCTCGACGCAGAGTAAAATCCTCCATGTAGATGAAGTCTGTAGGAACATCCTAGGTGACCTGGTGAAGGTACGTTCTCTGGAGTATGAAAGACTGGGTGCCCGGAGGGCGGCCCGTCTCTGGAGGGGCTTTTCCTTCAGGGTGCCTTAGTCCGGTAGTACTCCTATATCCTGGTGGTGGGCCGATGTCTTTTCACCCTAGATTTTTGTTTTGTATTTCTGTCTCCTGGATAGGTTTGCCGGCATCGAACTTGAGCCTTGGATGGTGAGTGTGTAGGTTGTGTTCTGTATATATTGTATATAATGTATAATAGGGGGTTTTAGTTAGGTTGGGTGGGGGATTTGGGGGGGTTTTCATCGGCGGTGATAAGAGGACTGATCTGGCCTGGTCCAGGCCCCGCCTGGGGAAAAACTTTGGGGCCTGATCCTAGCTCGGAGTAATCCTGAACTTTGTGGCCAGAGCTGGATCAGGGGTGGCGGGATAGTTAGTGTAGGGCTGTGTTTTATATATATATTAAAAAATTACAAAATAAAAAAAAAAATATATATATACAAAAAATAAATAAATAAATAACAAAAAAGGTTTAAAATTGTTCATGTCACTATTGTGTATATTGTTATTTTTGTTTTTCTGTGGTGTGAATGAGGTGCGGTAAGGGGGTGACTGTAAGGTCAGGCAGTGGGACCAGTAGGTTAGTGTTAGTGTCCAGTTGTATATACGTTATATTAGGTTTAGTGTTTTATTGTATATAATCTTGTATATAGGACGGTGTTTTATGTGTATATAGGACGGTGTGAGCGTTGTGTGGGATTGTATATAGTAGTATGAATGAAGCTGGGCCGGGGGTCTTATAGGTTTTATAATAGTTATTTCCTGTATATATATATATATTCCTGGGGGGATTTATTTTGTTTCTATTTTCTGTGATTTGTCGTCTTGTTTTGTTCTTATGTTCGGTGTCCTGTAATGTATTATTGTTCTGTCATGTACTGTATATATACAGGAGGAGTGGTACTGTGCAGTGTATATATACAGGAGGAGTGGTACTGTGCAGTGTATATATACAGGAGGAGCTGTACTGTGCAGTGTATATATACAGGAGGAGCTGTACTGTGCAGTGTATATATACAGGAGGAGCGGTACTGTGCAGTGTATATATACAGGAGGAGGGGTACTGTGCAGTGTATATATACAGGAGGAGGGGTACTGTGCAGTGTATATATACAGGAGGAGCTGTACTGTGCAGTGTATATATACAGGGGGAGTGGTACTGTGCAGTGTATATATACAGGAGGAGTGGTACTGTGCAGTGTATATATACAGGACAGGAGGAGTGGTACTGTGCAGTGTATATATACAGGACAGGAGGAGTGGTACTGTGCAGTCTATATATACAGGACAGGAGGAGTGGTACTGTGCAGTGTATATATACAGGACAGGAGGAGTGGTACTGTGCAGTGTATATATACAGGACAGGAGGAGTGGTACTGTGCAGTGTATATATACAGGACAGGAGGAGTGGTACTGTGCAGTGTATATATACAGGAGGAGTGGTACTGTGCAGTGTATATATACAGGAGGAGTGGTACTGTGCAGTGTATATATACAGGACAGGAGGAGTGGTACTGTGCAGTGTATATATACAGGAGGAGTGGTACTGTGCAGTGTATATATACAGGACAGGAGGAGTGGTGCTGTGCAGTGTATATATACAGGACAGGAGGAGTGGTACTGTGCAGTGTATATATACAGGACAGGAGGAGTGGTACTGTGCAGTGTATATATACAGGACAGGAGGAGTGGTACTGTGCAGTGTATATATACAGGAGAAGTGGTACTGTGCAGTGTATATATACAGGACAGGGGGAGTGGTACTGTGCAGTATATATATACAGGACAGGAGGAGTGGTACCGTGCAGTGTATATATACAGGACAGGAGAAGTGGTACTGTGCAGTGTATATATACAGGAGGAGTGGTACTGTGCAGTGTATATATACAGGAGGAGCTGTACTGTGCAGTGTATATATACAGGAGGAGTGGTACTGTGCAGTGTATATATACAGGAGGAGTGGTACTGTGCAGTGTATATATACAGGAGGAGTGGTACTGTGCAGTGTATATATACAGGACAGGAGAAGTGGTACTGTGCAGTGTATATATACAGGAGGAGTGGTACTGTGCAGTGTATATATACAGGAGGAGTGGTACTGTGCAGTGTATATATACAGGAGGAGTGGTACTGTGCAGTGTATATATACAGGAGGAGTGGTACTGTGCAGTGTATATATACAGGACAGGAGAAGTGGTACTGTGCAGTGTATATATACAGGAGGAGTGGTACTGTGCAGTGTATATATACAGGAGGAGTGGTACTGTGCAGTGTATATATACAGGACAGGAGGAGTGGTACTGTGCAGTGTATATATACAGGACAGGAGGAGTGGTACTGTGCAGTGTATATATACAGGACAGGAGAAGTGGTACTGTGCAGTGTATATATACAGGAGGAGTGGTACTGTGCAGTGTATATATACAGGAGGAGCTGTACTGTGCAGGGTATATATACAGGACAGGAGGAGTGGTACTGTGCAGTGTATATATACAGGACAGGAGAAGTGGTACTGTGCAGTGTATATATACAGGAGGAGTGGTACTGTGCAGTGTATATATACAGGAGGAGTGGTACTGTGCAGTGTATATATACAGGAGGAGTGGTACTGTGCAGTGTATATATACAGGAGGAGTGGTACTGTGTAGTGTATATATACAGGACAGGAGAAGTGGTACTGTGCAGTGTATATATACAGGAGGAGTGGTACTGTGCAGTGTATATATACAGGACAGGAGAAGTGGTACTGTGCAGTGTATATATACAGGAGGAGTGGTACTGTGCAGTGTATATATACAGGAGGAGTGGTACTGTGCAGGGTATATATACAGGACAGGAGGAGTGGTACTGTGCAGTGTATATATACAGGACAGGAGAAGTGGTACTGTGCAGTGTATATATACAGGAGGAGTGGTACTGTGCAGTGTATATATACAGGAGGAGTGGTACTGTGCAGTGTATATATACAGGAGGAGTGGTACTGTGCAGTGTATATATACAGGAGGAGTGGTACTGTGCAGTGTATATATACAGGACAGGAGAAGTGGTACTGTGCAGTGTATATATACAGGAGGAGTGGTACTGTGCAGTGTATATATACAGGAGGAGTGGTACTGTGCAGTGTATATATACAGGACAGGAGGAGTGGTACTGTGCAGTGTATATACAGGATAGGAGGAGTGGTACTGTGCAGTGTATATATACAGGAGGAGTGGTACTGTGCAGTGTATATATACAGGACAGGAGGAGTGGTACTGTGCAGTGTATATATACAGGACAGGAGGAATGGTACTGTACAGTGTATATATACAGGACAGGAGGAGCTGTACTGTGCAGTGTATATATACAGGACAGGAGGAGTGGTACTGTGCAGTGTATATATACAGGACAGGAGGAGTGGTACTGTGCAGTGTATATATACAGGACAGTAGGAGTGGTACTGTGCAGTGTATATATACAGGACAGGAGGAGTGGTACTGTGCAGTGTATATATACAGGACAGGAGGAGTGGTACTGTACAGTGTATATATACAGGACAGGAGGAGCAGTACTGTGCAGTGTATATATACAGGACAGGAGGAGTGGTACTGTACAGTGTATATATACAGGACAGGAGGAGTGGTACTGTGCAGTGTATATATACAGGACAGGAGGAGTGGTACTGTGCAGTGTATATATACAGGAGGAGCTGTACTGTACAGTGTATATATACAGGACAGGAGGAGTGGTACTGTGCAGTGTATATATACAGGACAGGAGGAGTGGTACTGTGCAGTGTATATATACAGGAGGAGTGGTACTGTGCAGTGTATATATACAGGACAGGAGGAGTGGTACCGTGCAGTGTATATATACAGGAGGAGCTGTACTGTGCAGTGTATATATACAGGAGGAGCTGTACTGTGCAGGGTATATATACAGGACAGGAGGAGTGGTACTGTGCAGTGTATATATACAGGACAGGAGGAGTGGTACTGTGCAGTGTATATATACAGGAGGAGTGGTACTGTGCAGTGTATATATACAGGACAGGAGGAGTGGTACTGTGCAGTGTATATATACAGGAGGAGTGGTACTGTGCAGTGTATATATACAGGACAGGAGGAGTGGTACCGTGCAGTGTATATATACAGGACAGGAGGAGTGGTACTGTGCAGTGTATATATACAGGAGGAGTGGTACCGTGCAGTGTATATATACAGGACAGGAGGAGTGGTACTGTGCAGTGTATATATACAGGAGGAGTGGTACTGTGCAGTGTATATATACAGGACAGGAGGAGTGGTACCGTGCAGTGTATATATACAGGAGGAGCTGTACTGTGCAGTGTATATATACAGGAGGAGCTGTACTGTGCAGGGTATATATACAGGACAGGAGGAGTGGTACTGTGCAGTGTATATATACAGGACAGGAGGAGTGGTACCGTGCAGTGTATATATACAGGAGGAGCTGTACTGTGCAGTGTATATATACAGGAGGAGCTGTACTGTGCAGTGTATATATACAGGACAGGAGGAGTGGTACTGTGCAGTGTATATATACAGGACAGGAGGAGTGGTACTGTGCAGTGCATATATACAGGACAGGAGGAGTGGTACTGTGCAGTGTATATATACAGGACAGGAGGAGTGGTACTGTGCAGTGTATATATACAGGACAGGAGGAGTGGTACTGTGCAGTGTATATATACAGGACAGGAGGAGTGGTACTGTGCAGTGTATATATACAGGAGAAGTGGTACTGTGCAGTGTATATATACAGGAGGAGCAGTACTGTGCAGTGTATATATACAGGAGAAGTGGTACTGTGCAGTGTATATATACAGGAGGAGTGGTACTGTGCAGTGTATATATACAGGAGGAGTGGTACTGTGCAGTGTATATATACATGACAGGAGGAGTGGTACTGTGCAGTGTATATATACAGGACAGGAGGAGTGGTACCGTGCAGTGAATATATACAGGACAGGAGGAGGGGTACTGTGCAGTGTATATATACTGGACAGGAGGAGTGGTACTGTGCAGTGTATATATACAGGACAGGAGGAGTGGTACTGTGCAGTGTATATATACAGGACAGGAGGAGTGGTACTGTGCAGTGTATATATACAGGACAGGAGGAGTGGTACTGTGCAGTGTATATATACAGGAGAAGTGGTACTGTGCAGTGTATATATACAGGACAGGAGAAGTGGTACTGTGCAGGGTATATATACAGGACAGGAGGAGTGGTACTGTGCAGTGTATATATACAGGATAGGAGGAGTGGTACTGTGCAGTGTATATATACAGGACAGGAGGAGTGGTACTGTGCAGTGTATATATACAGGACAGGAGGAGTGGTACTGTGCAGTGTATATATACAGGAGGAGTGGTACTGTGCAGTGTATATATACAGCACAGGAGGAGTGGTACTGTGCAGTGCATATATACAGGACAGGAGGAGTGGTACCGTGCAGTGTATATATACAGGAGGAGTGGTACTGTGCAGTGTATATATACAGGACAGGAGGAGTGGTACTGTGCAGTGTATATATACAGGACAGGAGGAGTGGTACTGTGCAGTGTATATATACAGGACAGGAGGAGTGGTACTGTGCAGTGTATATATATAGGAGGAGTGGTACTGTGCAGTGTATATATACAGCACAGGAGGAGTGGTACTGTGCAGTGTATATATACAGGAGGAGTGGTACTGTGCAGTGTATATATACAGGACAGGAGGAGTGGTACTGTGCAGTGTATATATACAGGACAGGAGGAGTGGTACTGTGCAGTGTATATATACAGGACAGGAGGAGTGGTACTGTGCAGTGTATATATATAGGAGGAGTGGTACTGTGCAGTGTATATATACAGGACAGGAGGAGTGGTGCTGTGCAGTGTATATATATAGGAGGAGTGGTACTGTGCAGTGTATATATACAGGACAGGAGGAGTGGTACTGTGCAGTGTATATATACAGGACAGGAGGAGTGGTACTGTGCAGTGTATATATACAGGAGGAGTGGTACTGTGCAGTGTATATATACAGCACAGGAGGAGTGGTACTGTGCAGTGTATATATACAGGACAGGAGGAGTGGTACTGTGCAGTGTATATATACAGGACAGGAGGAGTGGTACTGTGCAGTGTATATATACAGGACAGGAGGAGTGGTACTGTGCAGTGTATATATACAGGAGGAGGGGTACTGTGCAGTGTATATATACAGGACAGGAGGAGTGGTACTGTGCAGTGTATATATACAGGACAGGAGGAGTGGTACTGTGCAGTGTATATATACAGGACAGGAGGAGCTGTACTGTGCAGTGTATATATACAGGAGGAGTGGTACTGTGCAGTGTATATATACAGGACAGGAGGAGTGGTATTGTGCAGTGTATATATACAGGACAGGAGGAGTGGTACTGTGCAGTGTATATATACAGGACAGGAGGAGTGGTACTGTGCAGTGTATATATACAGGACAGGAGGAGTGGTACTGTGCAGTGTATATATACAGGACAGGAGGAGCGGTACTGTGCAGTGTATATATACAGGAGGAGTGGTACTGTGCAGTGTATATATACAGGACAGGAGGAGTGGTACTGTGCAGTGTATATATACAGGACAGGAGGAGCGGTACTGTGCAGTGTATATATACAGGACAGGAGGAGTGGTACTGTGCAGTGTATATATACAGGACAGGAGGAGTGGTACTGTGCAGTGTATATATACAGGAGGAGTGGTACTGTGCAGTGTATATATACAGGACAGGAGGAGTGGTACTGTGCAGTGTTTATATACAGGACAGGAGGAGTGGTACTGTGCAGTGTATATATACAGGAGGAGTGGTACTGTGCAGTGTATATATACAGGAGGAGTGGTACTGTGCAGTGTATATATACAGGGGCAGTGGTACTGTGCAGTGTATATATACAGGACACGAGGAGTGGTACTGTGCAGTGTATATATACAGGACACGAGGAGTGGTATTGTGCAGTGTATATGACGCGCCCCTGGGCCTGTGTCGCGCTGCGTTGCGCACGCGGGAGCTTACCCGGAGCCGGATCTGTTGAGGGTTGTAGTCTCGTGGCGGTGACCCGGTCCGTGCCCAGGGAGTCAAACTGAGCGGCGATGTATTAGCGGTAGATGTTGGACGACTACGCCACCCGTTGAGTACAGCTAAGGAGCTGCTGCTGCAGGGCAGACCGCTGAGGCCGGTGGTAGGATTGTGCAGCGTGATAGTATAACCCCCAACGGGAGGGGTATGGCCTCAGGGCAGCCGACGTGGATGATGGGGGTAGCAGGAACCACTCGGAGACGGTACGGTGTAGTTCAGGGTCTTTACTGGTGACAAAGATAGACCCTCCCGGAGTACTGGCTAGCGATTGGGGCCTGGTCAGTCCTTGAGCAGATGGGATCTCCCCTGGCCAGGCGGAGTTATAGGCCTCCCCAACTAACTGTACTCTTCTGGCTACCTTGCTAGAGGCGGGTATAAGTAGCCCACGTCCCTGAGTGTACCGTGTGGTGCTCACCCGTATGGCCGGTGACTCGGGGCCTTCTAATGGCTTCCGATCCACGATGGCGGTGCTGGTCCCATGCGTGTGACCGTGCCTTCGGGTTTCTTGGCCAGAGGACCTGAAATCCCCTGCCTGACGGATTCTGCTGCTGGGTAGGAGTTAGTCCCCACAGCCTCGGACTCCGGGTCCGGTGATAACTTTTCAGTCAGGGCGAGCTCTACAGCTGCCAGCCCCTGACTCCTTGTAACACTGCTCCCCACAGAGCTCCTGATGTTTCTTCCTATATTTGCTTCTTTTCTCTGTCTCTACTTCTTCTCTACTCCCTAACCCTGCCTCAGCCCTAGGTTTATATAGGGGAAGTTCTTCCCCTCCCAGGACTGGGCAGGAGGTGTGGCATGCACAGGATCCCTGACCAAAGGACCTCCCACCTGCTCTCAGACATAACATTACATTACTGTGGAAACCAGACCCCTGGGGTGTCATATATATATACAGAGTGATTCAGTGGTACTGTGCGGTGTATATACAGAATGATTCAGTGGTACTGTGCGGTGTGTAGAGAATGATTCAGTGGTACTGTGCGGTGTATATACAGAATGATTCGGTGGTACTGTGCGGTGTGTAGAGAATGATTCAGTGGTACTGTGCGGTGTATATACAGAATGATTCAGTGGTACTGTGCGGTGTGTAGAGAATGATTCAGTGGTACTGTGCGGTGTATATACAGAATGATTCAGTGGTACTGTGCGGTGTGTAGAGAATGATTCAGTGGTACTGTGCGGTGTATATACAGAATGATTCAGTGGTACTGTGGGGTGTATATACAGAATGATTCAGTGGTACTGTGCGGTGTGTAGAGAATGATTCGGTGGTACTGTGCGGTGTATATACAGAATGATTCAGTGGTACTGTGCGGTGTATATACAGAATGATTCGGTGGTACTGTGCGGTGTATATACAGTATGACTTAGTGGTACTGTGTATACGGAATGATTCGGTGGTACTGTGCGGTGTATATACAGTATGACTTAGTGGTACTGTGTATACGGAATGATTCGGTGGTACTGTGCGGTGTATATACAGTATGACTTAGTGGTACTGTGTATACGGAATGATTCGGTGGTACTGTGCGGTGTATATACAGTATGACTTAGTGGTACTGTGTATACGGAATGATTCGGTGGTACTGTGCGGTGTATATACAGTATGACTTAGTGGTACTGTGTATACGGAATGATTCGGTGGTACTGTGCGGTGTATATACAGTATGACTTAGTGGTACTGTGTATACGGAATGATTCGGTGGTACTGTGCGGTGTATATACAGTATGACTTAGTGGTACTGTGTATACGGAATGATTCGGTGGTACTGTGCGGTGTATATACAGTATGACTTAGTGGTACTGTGTATACGGAATGATTCGGTGGTACTGTGCGGTGTATATACAGTATGACTTAGTGGTACTGTGTATACGGAATGATTCGGTGGTACTGTGCGGTGTATATACAGTATGACTTAGTGGTACTGTGTATACGGAATGATTCGGTGGTACTGTGCGGTGTATATACAGTATGACTTAGTGGTACTGTGTATACGGAATGATTCGGTGGTACTGTGCGGTGTATATACAGTATGACTTAGTGGTACTGTGTATACGGAATGATTCGGTGGTACTGTGCGGTGTATATACAGTATGACTTAGTGGTACTGTGTATACGGAATGATTCGGTGGTACTGTGCGGTGTATATACAGTATGACTTAGTGGTACTGTGTATACGGAATGATTCGGTGGTACTGTGCGGTGTATATACAGTATGACTTAGTGGTACTGTGTATACGGAATGATTCGGTGGTACTGTGCGGTGTATATACAGTATGACTTAGTGGTACTGTGTATACGGAATGATTCGGTGGTACTGTGCGGTGTATATACAGTATGACTTAGTGGTACTGTGTATACGGAATGATTCGGTGGTACTGTGCGGTGTATATACAGTATGACTTAGTGGTACTGTGTATACGGAATGATTCGGTGGTACTGTGCGGTGTATATACAGTATGACTTAGTGGTACTGTGTATACGGAATGATTCGGTGGTACTGTGCGGTGTATATACAGTATGACTTAGTGGTACTGTGTATACGGAATGATTCGGTGGTACTGTGCGGTGTATATACAGTATGACTTAGTGGTACTGTGTATACGGAATGATTCGGTGGTACTGTGCGGTGTATATACAGTATGACTTAGTGGTACTGTGTATACGGAATGATTCGGTGGTACTGTGCGGTGTATATACAGTATGACTTAGTGGTACTGTGTATACGGAATGATTCGGTGGTACTGTGCGGTGTATATACAGTATGACTTAGTGGTACTGTGTATACGGAATGATTCGGTGGTACTGTGCGGTGTATATACAGTATGACTTAGTGGTACTGTGTATACGGAATGATTCGGTGGTACTGTGCGGTGTATATACAGTATGACTTAGTGGTACTGTGTATACGGAATGATTCGGTGGTACTGTGCGGTGTATATACAGTATGACTTAGTGGTACTGTGTATACGGAATGATTCGGTGGTACTGTGCGGTGTATATACAGTATGACTTAGTGGTACTGTGTATACGGAATGATTCGGTGGTACTGTGCGGTGTATATACAGTATGACTTAGTGGTACTGTGTATACGGAATGATTCGGTGGTACTGTGCGGTGTATATACAGTATGACTTAGTGGTACTGTGTATACGGAATGATTCGGTGGTACTGTGCGGTGTATATACAGTATGACTTAGTGGTACTGTGTATACGGAATGATTCGGTGGTACTGTGCGGTGTATATACAGTATGACTTAGTGGTACTGTGTATACGGAATGATTCGGTGGTACTGTGCGGTGTATATACAGTATGACTTAGTGGTACTGTGTATACGGAATGATTCGGTGGTACTGTGCGGTGTATATACAGTATGACTTAGTGGTACTGTGTATACGGAATGATTCGGTGGTACTGTGCGGTGTATATACAGTATGACTTAGTGGTACTGTGTATACGGAATGATTCGGTGGTACTGTGCGGTGTATATACAGTATGACTTAGTGGTACTGTGTATACGGAATGATTCAGTAGTATCTTCCTCTCCCCCTTTCCTGTCGATGGTTTGGTTGTTACAGTTGTTACACAATAGTTGCAGTAATGGATGTGATGATAATGGCGTTACGTCAGGGCCATAAACCTTCGCAGCAGCTTCCATCATGTGATCAGTGAGGTTCCCATCATAACCTTCTATGGATTTTGCAGCAGTTTTCCTGCCACACCCGGACTGTGCCCAGGGCAACCTTCGGACCTACGTGCCTGGCGAGCAGGAGAGACGGGTGACGGTAGACGCCGAGGGCGCGCCTTACAGAGGAGAGCTGCCACAGAATAAGCACATTTTGATGATTGTCATTAATTAGATTTTAGAGAACACAGAAGACAAGCGTCCATACTGGAAAACCACCCGACACCAGACAACACCCGGGGCCAGAAATAGTGCAAACGAATCCGGCTGTGACCCCAGCGACCTCAGCCCAAAGGTGAATAAGTGGCACCGCAGAGCCTGTCATATGAAGTCTGCAGAAGAGCCAGTAATGGTGGCTGTGACCCGCCAAACACTGCAGAATAAATATGCTGAACACATGTGAGAGCACAGGAAGACAAGGCATAGGGTAATACGGCACACATACACATAGCAGCCGGGCATCAGCCAGAAGACCGGAAGACTCAGAAATCCCAAGTTTCGCCAACTTCCTCATGGGCTCAAATGCAAGCGTTACTGCATGTATATAAGGGCCTTCTGATTACCAGGAATGATGGGCACCTGTGTCCTGTTGTAGAGCAGACAGCTGTGCTTGTACAGAATGCCTTATACATCAGTGTCTGAGCGCGCACAGTCAAGACTTATCGAGAGAGATCTAACAGTAAATCTAGTCAGCCTTCGCCTCGACATCATGGCGATCGGCTCACACATAATAGGCTGGTAACGTAAGACTCGGTCTGAAGACAGTCACAGCTGGAAACAACTGTACACAAGAAACACACAGCCGCTCACAATACAGAGGAAGAAAAGGAAGAAGAGGAGGAAAGGGGGCGGAATCAGTCAGAGAAAGAGGAAAAGGGAAAGGGAAGAGGAGAATAAAGGAAAGGAAGAAGAGGAGGAGAAGGTGCAGTATCAGGCAGAGAATGAGGAAAAAAAGAAAGAGAAGAGGAGAATAAAGAAAAGGTAGAGGAAGAAAAGGAAGAAGAGGAGGAAAGGGGGCAGAGTCAGTCAGAGAAAGAGGAAAAGGGAAAGGGAAGAGGAGAATAAAGGAAAGGAAGAAAAGGAGGAGAGGGTGCAGAATCAGGCAGAGAAAGGGAAGAATAAAGGAAAGGAAGAAAAAGGGGAATACAATGAGGAACAAGAGGAGGGAAGTGTGCACAATCAAACAGAGAAAGAGGAAAAAAGAAAGGGAAGAAAATGGGGAACAAGAAGAGAAAAGTGTGCAGAATCAGGCAAAGAAGGAGGAAATAAAGAAAGGGAAGAATTTGAGGAAGAATATGGGGAACAAGAAGAGGGAAATGTGCAGAATCAAGCAAATAGGAAAAACGGAAAGGGAAGAGAAGAATAAAGGAAAGGAAGTAGAAGAGGAAGAAAAGGAGGAACATTAGGAGGGAAATGTGCAGAATCAGGCAGAGAAAAAGGGAAAGGGAAGAGGAGAATATAGAAAAGGAAGAGGAAGAAAAGGAGGAAGAAGAGGAGGAAAGTGTGCATAATCAGGTAGAGAAAGAGGAAAAAGGAAAGAGGAGAGGAATAAAGAAAAGGAAGAGGAATAAAAGGAGTAACAAGAGGAAGAAATTGTGCAGAATCAGGTAGAGAAGGAGTAAAAAGGAGAGGGAAGAGAAGAATAAAGAAAAGGAAGAGGAAGGAGAGGGTGCGGAATCATACAGAGAAAGAGGAAAATGGAAAGGGCAGTGGATAACAAAGGAAAGGAAGAAGAAAAGAAAGAGGAGGAGGAGAGGGTGCAGTGTCAGGCAGAGAATGAGGAAAAAGGAAAAGGGAAGAGTAGAATAAAGAAAGGAAAGTATGGGAGGAAAGGGGGCAGAATCAGGCAGAGAAAGAGGAAAAGGGAAAGGGAAGAGGATAACAAAGGAAAGGAAGAAGAGGAAGAGAGGGTGCTGTATCGGACAGAGAATGAGGGGAAAAAAAGGAAAGGGAAGAGGAGAACAAAGAAAAGGAAGAGGAAGAAAAGAAGAAGAGGAGGAAAGGGGGCAGAGTCAGGCAGAGAAAGAGGAAAAGAGAAAGGGCAGAGGATAACAAAGGAAAGGAATAAGAAAAGGAAGAGGAGGAGAGGTTGCAGAATCAGGCAGAGAAAGGGAACAATAAAGGAAAGGAAGAAAAAGAGGAAGACAATGAGGAACAAGAGGAGGAAAGTGTGCAGAATGAGGCAGAGAAAGAGGAAAAGGGAGAGGACAGAGGAGAACAAAGGAAAGGAAGAAGAAGAGGAAGAAGAGGAGGACCGGTCCTCTGTGGGCAGGTGAGTGAGGGCATCCCCTTTGAATACCCTGTGGACGTCCAGGGTGTACCATCCACGCTCCCCGTGGTGGCGGGTGTAGGACACCAAGTCGCCCGGGTAGAGGTTCCAGTCAGGGTGGCCCTGCTCCAGCCGCGGCTCGACGTCCCGCCGATTCACAAAGACATCTTGGTGGAACTGGAGGCTGCGAATGAAGCCCCATCCGGCCTCCTGATGAAATCCGACAATCAGGCCTTCCTCCCGGGGGCTTGGACGGACGGCCTCTGCCTGGCGGGCCCGCGACTTTGCGGCCTTGGTTTGCACCTCCAGGTGCTCGCAGCGGACCTCCTTCTGGTGTCGCTCCTTGTCAAATTGGAGGAGTTGCTCACGGCACGTCTCCTCCCTCCTCCGCGCTTCAGCCCGGGTCTCCAGGGGGAAGCCCATCAGGTCGCCCCCCTGGTTGTCCCAGACATACTCATCTGCCGGCGGGCAGGTGACTGGAGGTGCAGGGAGCGACAAGAGCAGAAGCTGCTGCGGACCCTCTACTAATGTGGACCAGTCCGGGTTGGGGCAGGTGGATTCCCCATAAAATGCAGGACTCATTGGGCCAGGAGCCGGGAGGCATAACAGGTCTCCGGTGACGGCGGTGGCTTGGGCCTCAGCCTCCAGAGCCGATATCTGCTCCCATATGATGGCGCCCGGGGACAGGGGTGCCGGCAGGATGCTTAGGAGCGGTACAGTGCGTCCCGCGCCTGGGATAAGGGTTTCCGCCTTACCCGCTCCTGGGTTGCGCACGGCCTCCTGGGCTTCCTTCGCCTGGGCTGCGGCCTCCATGGACCGGCATGGCGAGCTCTGGCGGCGGGCCCGGATCCTTTGCAGCACCGCCTCTCTCCACTCCGCGGCGACCAATCGCTGGGCCTCTTCGACCCTCCGGGTTAGGTCCTGGGTTTCTCCTCGGAGGAACTCGGCCTCCTCCGGGGTCAGGCGTATACCCTTCATGCCGAGAAAGGTGGCAGCTTGTGGAACAGCGTCGGAGGCCTCAGAGGATGCTGTTCCACAAGATGCGTCCATCTTGGCTGCAAGGTGCGTTCTCTGTCTCCTCCTTCTTTTTGGGCGGACCCATGGCGGCTGGCCGACGGGCACTCCCAAGGACGTCTCATCCGTTTTGACGGACACCACTGCGCGGACTGTCTCTGCTGGAGGGGGCGGTCTGCACTTTTGGCGCCATTGAGGAGCCAGGCCCACGATGGGAGGACTTTGGTCGCTGTCATTTTGGCACATAATGGCGTCCGTTCTTCTTGGGCGGCGCCACGATAAATGTAAAACGACAGTCTTTTTATTGTAAAGGCGCACAGTACCCAGCTGCAATGGGGATTTTCTTTTCCGTTGCTGCGGGCACGCAATCCTGCCGACTATGCCAAGTTGTGAGGCCCTCCCTGAGAAATGGGGTTACTCGGAGCCGGGTCAGTGTAGGTGTCTCGGGGTTGAAGTCGTGGCCCGGACCCGGTCCGTGCCCAGGGCGGTCACATAAAAGATTTAATGGGCTTTCAGGGTTGAGTGGTATTTTCCGACTACGCCACCTACGGTTTCCGGTGATGGACACCAGCGCTGCTTCAGTCCATTGAGGCCGGTGTTAAAGGGGACAGCTTAGATGGGACGGCTCCCCGCAGGCGGAGCAGTCCTCAGGGCAGTGTGATAAGGAAATGGTGGGTGCAGTGCCGCGCAGGAAATAGCAGGCTGAAGCGGGGTGTGAAGTCATCCAGGGTTTTTACTCACATTAAGATGGACTTTAGCAGCAAAGCTTCCCTCTGCTCCTCACGGTGTACTGCGGCCACCGGGGAGAGGGTCCAGCACTTTCCAGGTAGATCAAGAGCACCTGTTGAGACTCCTCTGTGTGTGTTCCTCTCCTTGGTGAGTTCTCCCACTAAGTCTTCACCTGACTGTTTGTGTGGTTAGAACAAGGTGTAAGGCCGAGTCCCACTGGATAAACGCAGTGTGAGAGATACAGGTGGCGTACGCCGCTCCGTCCGTATCCTCCTGGGATCCACTAAGCCTCCGGGCTTTTCTGACTGAGACGTGAAGTGACAAAGTCAGATATCGGTGGCCGGTCACCCCTCTTGCAGCAGGAGTCCCTCTGACTAGGCCAGAGTAAGAAATACAGGTGATGTGTGCCACTCCGTCCGTATCCCCAGGGATCCTTTTGCCTGTGGAGCTTGTCTCCTCTGCTCCCCTCCAGGCCTTCTTAGGTAGGGACCTTGACCGGGTAGAGACAGTGGTTAACTCTGACCCGCTCCTCGCCTCAAGGCCAGAGAACGAGGATCGTGTTTCTTCGGTAGGATGAGGCCTATTACTGAACTCTGGTGGGTGACCACAATCAGAGACGGAGACCACTATCACTGATGAAGATCACAATCAAAGACCTTGAACCTAAGATGGCCGTAGATTAAATATGAATGCATAAGTGTACCCTAAAAGTGTGTCCTCCACCCTCACCCACTACATGGTTCCCACTACATGGTTTGCCTATACCGCATGGTTTTTTGTTGCCTTCCCCTGGATCAACGCTGCGGAATAGCTGCAGTGCACAAGAAATAGGCTGAACTGGATGGACGCTTGTCTTTTTTCGGCCTTATAAACTATGTAACTATGTAACTATCTTTGGTTCCCCCATCTCCTCTATCCCGGGCCGGGGCAGCACCCTGGTGCATTTAGGCCCCCTACAGGACAGGAGTGGGGTAGTGTTGAATGGTGAAGTAGGGTCCTGAGAAGTGCTCCATCCTTACCTGGAAGAGGAGATACCACACCTCAACTGAGGTGCAGTACCCCTGTGGCGACTGAACCCTCAGGGGCGCCACAGCTCCATTCCAGTTCTGCCTTCTGCTGCTGTTAGATATTTCTATACAAAGGCCCAGGTCTCAGGGGCCAGGAATAATTTTTTTTGCATCTTAATCCTCATAATTTGCTTAAAAAGCAATCCAGAGAACACCGTTTTTTTCTGCGCCATTTGCTTGTCGGCACTGCAGAATACAGCCAGGTCCTTTCCATATTACAGAGCTAGAAATCCAGCTATTTAAAACTGTGTTTTCTCCGTCACACGGATCACATATACGTTGTCAGAAAATACTGCCATTTCTGGCCTCCATTAAAAATTTCCTTCAGTGTGTCAGTGAAGCAATTCACACCAGTTTGCTGTTCACACTACTTACCTACAGGCCAGGTGTTTAAAACTCTGCTTTCTCCATCACACGGATCACATATAAGTTCACTCCAAACTCAGCCATTTGTAGTGAGCGTGGAAGATATTGTGACGCGCCCCTGGGCCTGTGCTGAGTAGCGTTGCGCACGCGGGGGCCTACCCGGAGCCGGATCTGATAGGGGTAGTAGTCTCGTGGCGGTGACCCGGTCCGTGCCCAGGGAGTCAAACTGAGTGGCAGTATTTAGCAGAAGATGGTACGGTGTTCGACTACGCCACCCGTTGAATGCGGCTATGAAGCCGCCGCTGCAGGGCAGACCGCTGAGGCCGGTGGTAAGGTTGTGCAGCGTAGCTGGTAGAACCCCCAACGGGAGGGGTATGGCCTCAGGGCAGCCGACGTGTTTGAAGGGGGGTAGCAGGAACCACTCAGAGACGGTGCGGTGTAGTTTTGGGTCTTTACTGGTGACAAGGTAGACCCTCCCGGAGTACTGGCTAGCGATCGGGGCCTGGTCAGTCCGTGAGCTGATGGGATCTCCCCTGGCCAGGCGGAGTTGTAGGCCTCCCCAACTAATCGTACTCTTCTGGCTACCTTGCTAGAGGCTGATAAAAGTAGCCCACGTCCCTGAGTGTACCGTGTGGTGCTCACCCGTATGGCCGGTGACTCGGGGCCTTCTGGTAGCTTCCGCTCCACGTCGCGGTGCTGGTCCCTTGCGTGTGACCGTGCCTTCGGGTTTCTTGGCCAGAGGACCTGAAATCCCCTGCCGGGCGGTTTCTGCTGCTCGGTAAGGATTAATCCCCACAGCCTCGGACTCCGGGTCCGGTAAGAACTCTTCAATCAGGGCGAGCTCTACAGCTTCCAGCCCCTGATCTCTTTTAGCACAGCTCCCACAGAGCTCCTGATCTTTCTTGTTCCTAAAGCTGCTCCACTACAGACCAGACTGTGTCTCTGTCTGTGTTCTCTGCTCTTTCTCTTTCTCCCCTAACCCTGCCTCAGCCCCAGTCTTATATAGGGGAAGTTCTTCCCCTCCCAGGACTGGGCAGGAGGTGTGGCATGCATAGGATTCCTGACCAGGAGACCTCCCACCTGCTCTCAGACGTAATATTGCTATCACTGTGGAAACCAGACCCCTGGGGTGCCACATTCCCCCCTAGTGAAATTTAGTACTCCGGGACTAAACATACTTTTGTAAACATAACAAGTTATAAACAGAAACAGTATAATAAAGAAAAACACATTAGGATGGTCACAGCGTGTCCGCAACCGGGTGCAGTTTTTGAAGAAAACAAGGGTGTCCATTCCACCATAGAACAGGGAGCCGTAACCAGGTAGGGGTCTGTCCTGCCCCGAGTCTTTAACAGTCTTTAGTCCGTTCCTGGGTTACGCTCCAAACATATGTACAAAGGATTCCGGATAATCCATAAACGACACCTATAAAATAACTAGAAATACACAATTATTCACAAGCAACAATAAACAAGTAAATACAAATAAAACAGTTTGAGCACTTTAAATCCTCCAACGTACGGGCAACTGGCCTCTAGTGACCCTAGTAGACCTACGGAGCTGACTGACTGGTCCTGAGCTACAGGGTGTAGGGGCTGTCAAAGGTAAACTGGGCAGCTGTCTACGAGCTCTTTGGCTCACTAGGGGCACGGCAGGCTCACTATAAGCAGAGGGTTGATCCTCTTGGTCTGCTTGTGTGGGGTCTTCTGCCTCCTGGACCGGCTGCTCTTCCAGCTCTACCTGTTTCTCCGTAGGTACTTGAGATGCTGGTTGGAGGAAGGTGAGGACGGGTACCACAACAGCGCCATTGACTTGAGTCCAAGACCGAGGGAAGTCTCCGAGCACAGTACTGACCATATCTTCCCTTTCCTCTGCGGGTCGAGGGTCTTCCTGTTCTTCTTCAGGGTTCCGTAGCTGTTCGGGACACTTCTTCAGGTGATCTCGGGATACAATGGCTGTGGTTTCTCCTCCATCCTTACTGATTGTGCAGACTTTCGGGTTCTCATGGCTTGAGGGCAGTACGGTGTACGGGTCCTTCTCCCACTGGTCGTCCAACTTGTGGAGCCGTCTCTTCCTCTTCAAGACCTGCTCTCCAGGTACCAGGGGAACAGCGGGAGCATACTGGTTGTAAGTCTTCTCCTGTCTTTCTCTAGCTTGACAGAGACTTCGCTCCACGCTCTCCTGTACTTTCCGGTACTGCTGCTGCCTCTCTGTGTCCCAGTCTGCTTCTGGTGAAGTGTCCTCGGGTGTCAGGACTCCCATATCCAGGTCAACAGGCAGCTTACCAGGTCTTGCTCTCATTAGGTAAGCCGGGGTACAGTTGGTAGAACCTACAGGGATGTGGTTGTATAGGTCCACCAGATCAGGCAGTTTCTCAGGCCACAGACTGCGTTCTTCCAGGGGCAATGTTTTCAAAAGGTCTATCACCACCTGGTTCATTTTCTCACAGAGTCCATTGGTTTGTGGATGATAGGGTGTTGTTCTTATCTTCCGGCAGCCATACAAAGTGCAGAACTCCTGGAAGACCTCCGCTTCAAAGGCAGGTCCCTGGTCCGTCAGCACCTGCTCTGGGTATCCGTGTGGACGGCAGAAGTGCTGCTGGAAGGCTCTAGCTGCTGTTTGAGCCGTTAAGTCCTTGACGGGGACGACAACCAAGAACCGGGAGTAGTGATCCATGATGGTTAACGCACAGACGTAGCCACTTCTGCTGGGGGTCAGTTTTACATGATCCAAGGCTACCAGTTCCAACGGCTGCTTGGTGACGATGGACTGCAGGGGAGTCTTCTGGCTAGCACGGTCCTTCCTTCTTAGGTTGCATGGGCCACAGTCTCTGCACCACCTCTCGATGGTTCCTCTCATGCCTACCCAATGGAACCGCCCGCGCAGCAGGAACTCCAGCTTCTTCCATCCGAAGTGCCCAGCTCCGTTGTGGTATGCCTCCAGTACCATAGCCGCGTCTCTTCTTGGCACCACTACTTGCCAGATCAGTTCATGCGTCCGGGAGTTAACCATTCTGCGGCACAACTTCCCCTTGTAAAGGAACAGTCGACTCTTCTCAACCCACAGTTGCTTGGCCTCCTCCGGAGCGTCTGGGTCAAGGCGGGCATCTGGCTGAGTCAGCATCTCCTTCACCAGTCGGACGGCGGGGTCACTGTCTTGCGTTTCCGCCCAGTTGTAATGAGGTAAGGGGTTGAACGTAGCAGATTGCTTACCCCTTACACGGTGGGAATACTGGGTAGTCCCATGACGGTGGAACGCGGGGAGTTCAACTTCTTCCAGTTCCTCTGGATCTTCCCCTACGTCCGGTAGGTTTGGCATTCTGGACAAGGCATCCGCGTTGGTATTGGAGCGTCCTGCCCGGTATTTGATTGTGAACTCATAGTTGGACAGGCGGGCCATCCATCTCTGCTCCAGGGCACCGAGTCTTGCAGTGTCCAGATGTGTCAACGGGTTGTTATCCGTGTACACAGTGAACCGGGAAGAGGCGAGGTAGTGCCTAAAGCGTTCGGTGACTGCCCACACCACTGCCAGGAACTCTAGCTTAAATGAGCTGTAATTCTCAGGGTTCCTTTCGGTGGGTCGCAGTTTTCGGCTGGCGTAAGCAATTACCCGTTCTTTCCCCTGCTGGATCTGGGACAGTATGGCTCCTAGCCCGATGTTACTTGCGTCGGTGTAGAGGATAAAGGGCTGGCTGTAATCAGGGTACGCCAGGATTTCATCCCCCGTGAGGGCCATCTTCAGCTGGCGGAAGGACTCTTCTTCCAGCTTCTCCCATCTGAAGGGCGGCTTCTGGTTCTTGGCCTTCCTGGACTGGCCTATCAGGAGGTCCTGCATAGGAGCTGCCTTTTTGGTGAAACCGGGAATGAATCTTCGGTAGTAGCCTACCAACCCGAGGAACTGCCTCACTTCCTTTACGCTGGAGGGGCTTGGCCATTCCTTAATTGCGGTGATCTTATCAGGGTCGGGAGCCACTCCGTCAGCACTCACCACGTGTCCCAGGTACTGCACCTTTGGTTTCAGGAGGTGACACTTGGAGGGTTTCACCTTTAGGCCGTAGTTTGCCAGGGCTTCGAACACTTCTGCCAGGTGTTTCAGGTGGTCCTCGTAGGTCTTGGAGTAGACAATGACATCGTCCAGGTATAACAGGACCGTCTCGAAGTTTCGGTGTCCCAGACAGCATTCCATCAATCGTTGGAAGGTTCCTGGTGCGTTGCAGAGTCCGAACGGCATGCAGGTAAACTCGCTAAGTCCCATCGGGGTGGTGAATGCGGTCTTCTCCCGGTCCGCCTCTGCTACAGGAACCTGCCAGTACCCGCTAGTGAGATCCAAAGTGGAGAAGAAGTTAGCAGATTTTAAAGCAGCCAAAGACTCCTCTATCCTTGGTAAGGGGTACGCATCTTTGTGTGTGATACGGTTGATTTTCCGGTAATCTACACACATTCTCATGGTGTTGTCCTTCTTTTTAACCAAGACTAGTGGAGCTGCCCAGGGGCTACAGCTTTCCCTGATTACTCCAGCCTCCTTCATGTCTCTAAGCATCCCCTTGGCGTGTTGGTAGTGTGCAGGGGGTACGGGTCGGTATCTCTCCTTTATGGGAGGATGGTCTCCCGTGGGGATGTGGTGTTCTACCCCCTTTACTCGCCCGAAGTCTAACGGGTGTTTACTAAACACTCTCTCGTACTCTTGAACCACCCGATAGACTCCCTGTTTCTGGTGTGAGGGAGTGGAGTCAGTTCCCAAATGTAGTTGCTGACACCAGTCCTCCATTGGTTTCTTAGAGCCGTTACCTTCATCTAGGTGAGATGGAGGCAAGGGTTCCACTGACTGTACAGAATTTTGGTCGATGGTATACAATTTGGCTAGCGTGGCATACCGGGGCAGGTATACTTCCCTCTTCCCGATATTTATTATGCGAACGGGCACCCTCCCATGGCGTACATCAACCACCCCCCGTGCCATCAAAATGGTGGGCCTACTGTCTGAGTAGACTGGTTCTTCCATTGCCTGGTAATCTCTACCTCTCAGGCCAATAGCTGCCCGGCACCAAATCATCATTTCACTTTTCGGGGGCATAGCAATAGGGAAAGGGTCACACATTCTCACGCTTCCTATCTCACCAACGGAGAGTTCCACCTGTTGCCGCCGCATCAGTGCCCGGATCTCTTTTTGGAGCACTCGCTGCTGGCCGGAGCTGGCGTTCTTTGCAACCTGCTGTAAAATGAAAATCACCTCTGCAAGACAATTTTCAATCACATTAGTTCCTAGAGTTATCTTTGGGTGACTCTCGCGCTTGTCAATGTCTACAATGATCAGTCCCTGTGCTGCCAGTTCGACTCTACCGATTTTAATGGTCATCTCTTTAAATCCGATCTGTGGCACGGGCTGACCATTGCTGGCAATGATACTCAAGTCGTCGTCAGGGTAGCGAGTTATATCCGAGTCATTCCAGTACTGCTTGAAGAGCACGTACGGGATGGTGGTGACCTGTGACCCGGTGTCAAGTAGGGCACTCATAGGAATGCCATCCAGTACCACAGGCAAGACTGGACGTCCTCCCACGTATTTGTCACGCCAGTTCGATGGGCCTGGTGATCTTATTCCTGGGGGTTGGCCCTCTACCCCAGGTTGTGCCAGTTTAAAGGACAGTACCTTGCCATATGTCCGGGTTGATTGCAGCGGCGGCAGATGGGTTGTCCGTCCTCGTTGTATCGGTCGCTGTGTCTTCCTCTGGCCGGTGGGGTCCTCCTTGGTCGACGCCACGGGATGTCCTCCGGTCCGGATGCCAGCTGGATCTTCCCTGGAGCAGCAACCTGTAAAGACTGCACAGTTCGGGTTAGCGCAGCTACGCTTTTAGCTAGCTCTTGGACCTGATGGTGCAGGTCTGGAGCCGGGTCATTGTTCAAAGCCTGCGCATCAGCTCCCACAGGCCCTGCAGACAAGGGCGCCGCCTCCTGGTGGTAAGCGGTAGTAGGGCGCCTGTGGGTCACAACGCCACCCGGTGCCGGTTCTCGGAGCACCCGGATGGCTCTGTCCTTGAACTGTGCAAAGTCCAGATGAGGATCCTGTAAGGCCATTGCCCGCAACTGGGTTCGGTGGGCATTGCAATATAGTCCCTCTATAAATTGTTCGGTCAACAGCCTGTCCTCGTTTCCCACGCCGTCAGGGTCGGTCTGCTTAATGGCTCTCAGGGCCTCTTGTAGGTTTAGTGCATAGTCCCTTATATTCTCATGTGCTCGCTGTTTGCACCCGTAGAATCTAAGCTTAATCTCGACTGAGGTGCGGGTATCAAAGGTGTCCTTCAGCCGGGTTAATATCCCTGCGACAGTCCTCCTCCCAGGTGGCCAGGACTTTACCTCCCTTTGGGCTGCCCCGGTTAGTTGGGCCACCAGGATGCTCACTTTTTGCTCTTCTGTGAGGGGGTACACCTGGAAGAGGCTATCCAGCTTTTCTCTAAAGTCATTCAGGGTATGTGACTCCCCTGAGTACTGGGGTAGCCAGGCTGCCCCCGGGATATAGGGCATGGTGAAAGGCATGACCGCAGCAGCAGCGCCGCTGGCGGTGGCTGTGGCAGTGAAGCTCTCCTCCGTATCCGACATCCTCCTCCCCCCTAGTGGACCGTGGCCTACCTTGCGATGATCCTCTTCCGTAGGCCGCGGCTCCGCAGTGGATCGTCAGGGTCGAGGACCTTACGTCGCGCTCCTATGACGTCGGCGTCTGCTGGGCTCCTTCCAGGACCTTACGCAACGTCCTGACGTGAGGCGGGGCTTCAGTTCTCGCGCGCTTTCGGAGTCCACGCCCCTCTTCTTCCCGCACGGCATCTTCAAGATGGCGTCCAACGGCGGGAAAACTCCACGGATGGCGGGAAGAAGGCAGAAGATGGTGCCGGATGGCGGGAAAACTTCACGGATGGCGGGAAGAAGGCAGAAGATGGCGCCGGATGGCGGGAATCTTCACCACAGGTAAGTTTAACAGTCTTCTTTCAGGCACGCAGTACCCGGTGGTTGCGGGCACGAAATCCTGCCGACTACGCCAAAGTTGATGCGCCCCTGGGCCTGTGCTGAGTAGCGTTGCGCACTCGGGGGCCTACCCGGAGCCGGATCTGATAGGGGTAGTAGTCTCGTGGCGGTGACCTGGTCCGTGCCCAGGGAGTCAAACTGAGTGGCAGTATTTAGCAGAAGATGGTACGGTGTTCGACTACGCCACCCGTTGAATGCGGCTATGAAGCCGCCGCTGCAGGGCAGACCGCTGAGGCCGGTGGTAAGGTTGTGCAGCGTAGCTGGTAGAACCCCCAACGGGAGGGGTATGGCCTCAGGGCAGCCGACGTGTTTGAAGGGGGGTAGCAGGAACCACTCAGAGACGGTGCGGTGTAGTTTTGGGTCTTTACTGGTGACAAGGTAGACCCTCCCGGAGTACTGGCTAGCGATCGGGGCCTGGTCAGTCCGTGAGCTGATGGGATCTCCCCTGGCCAGGCGGAGTTGTAGGCCTCCCCAACTAATCGTACTCTTCTGGCTACCTTGCTAGAGGCTGATAAAAGTAGCCCACGTCCCTGAGTGTACCGTGTGGTGCTCACCCGTATGGCCGGTGACTCGGGGCCTTCTGGTAGCTTCCGCTCCACGTCGCGGTGCTGGTCCCTTGCGTGTGACCGTGCCTTCGGGTTTCTTGGCCAGAGGACCTGAAATCCCCTGCCGGGCGGTTTCTGCTGCTGGGTAAGGATTAATCCCCACAGCCTCGGACTCCGGGTCCGGTAAGAACTCTTCAATCAGGGCGAGCTCTACAGCTTCCAGCCCCTGATCTCTTTTAGCACAGCTCCCACAGAGCTCCTGATCTTTCTTGTTCCTAAAGCTGCTCCACTACAGACCAGACTGTGTCTCTGTCTGTGTTCTCTGCTCTTTCTCTTTCTCCCCTAACCCTGCCTCAGCCCCAGTCTTATATAGGGGAAGTTCTTCCCCTCCCAGGACTGGGCAGGAGATGTGGCATGCATAGGATTCCTGACCAGGAGACCTCCCACCTGCTCTCGGACGTAATATTGCTATCACTGTGGAAACCAGACCCCTGGGGTGCCACAATTGTCCTCCATTTAAAATGGGCAAGGCACGTGGCAAGGGACGGGGAACTGGACGTGATGGTGATGATGATGCATGCAGAGGCCGAGGACAAGGTAGTGGGTAAGCCGAAATTGTGCCACAACAAACACCCACATCTTCTCGCCTGACCTTCCTGTCCCAATTTCTAGGGGACCGCAGCACACCACTATTGAACCCAGAGCAGTGTCAAAAGGTTGTTGGTTGGATAGCAGATAATGCTTCCAGTCACTTAGCCACCACCACCACCACCCTGTCTTCCACACGGTCAAGTCTCAGTAGCCGTGAGTGTGGACCGCATATTCCTCACCCTGATCCTCCTTCCTCCCACCATGCCAAGTGCCCAGAGGCAACTGATCCCACACTTGGACACTCCGAAGAGCTGTTCACTTTTCCATTTATAGATTCGGGCCTCTCGCCCGGTCCACTTGAAGCGGAGCAAGAGGAGATCGCGTGTAGCGATGCCCAAATATTTGAGCAGCCACGGTCACACGAAGGCGACGGTGGGAAAGTGTCACAAGAAGTGGACGATGATGAGACACAATTGCCAGAAAGTCATGAGGAGGACCAGGGTGCGGAAGTGGAAGACGAGGTGGTGGATGATATAGTAAATGACCCAACCTGGCAGGAGGACATGCAGAGTGAGGACAGCAGCACACAAGGGGAGGGAGGCAGAGCACCCCAACAGGCAGGAAGAAGCAGTGTGGTGACCGCAGACAGAAGGCAGGCAACCGTTCCCCCTAACACCAACACGAAGGAAGTTGCCAGTACAACTGTTAGGTCTTCCCGAGTCTCGTTGTTTTTTAAAGACTCTGCTGATAACCCCAAAAAGGCCATTTGCACCACCTGCCAGGCCAGCATCAGCAGAGGTGGCAAAACTAGCAGCCTGACTACCACCAGCATGATCAGGCACATGGCAGCAAAGCACCTGACTTTGTGGGTCGAACCCCAGGGTCCAGGAACAGTGTCTGCAGATGGCACTGGCTCACCCCCTGGGCCGTGGGGCACTTGGGACCGGGCTTCAGGGCAATGCTGGGAGTAGTAGTGGCGACCCGGTCCCGTGGCTCAGGGTGGTCAGACCATATGCGGTGGCAGTGTATTTATAGGTTTTGAAAGTTCGACTACGCCACCCGTGGATTGCGGTCAGGGAGGACCGCCGCTGCAAGGCAGACCGCTGAGGCTGGTGTTGGGGATGCAGCAGGGAATAGTACAAGGAGGAGTGTAGCCTCAGGGCAGTGTAATAGGATGTTGGGGGTGATGGTGCAGGCGCCGCAGTAATCACACAGAGTCCAATAATGCAGTCCAGGGTCTTTTACTGAAGATCTTATCACAGACCCACCAGGAGTACAGGGTAGGAATGGGCCTGGGTGCCTGAGGGCATTCGGGCAAGCTCCGCTGGTCAGGGTGAGTGGGTAGGCATACCGTTCTCTCTCTGCCCTTGCTGACTATCTCCCCCTTTAGTGGTGTGATAGCCCACGTCCCTGAGCTGGCCGTGTACTACGCCTGTATGGCTTGTGACTCGGGCCTTAGGTACCTGTAGCTTCTCTGTGCTGTACCGGTCCCTCTGTGTGGCGGAGCCTCCAGGCTTCTCAGGCCAAGGGACCTAAAATCCCTCGCAGGTAGGTGATCTGCTGCAGTACTTGCAACCCTGACAGCCTTGGACCCCAGTGTCCGGTTGTGTAGTCCTCTCTCTGCCAGGACCGGCTCTCGTCGCCTCTGTCCCTGGCTTTCTGTTCCTCCTTTGCCTTCTGGACTCCTCAGCTGCGGCTGACCTGTCCCTCTCTTCTGGGAACCCTTCTGGATGCTTCAGAAGTGGGTCCTGGTCTCTCTAACCCTGCCCTCAGTTCCAGCTTTTATAGGGGCAGGCTGCTCCCCCTACTGGCCTGGGACAGGAGGTGCTGCATGCAAATGGTCCATGACCAGAGAACCTCCCTCCTGCTCTCAGACACAGCCTTACAAGTTTGTGGCATCCAGGCCTGGGGTGACACAGCACCATTGCTTCTTCCGCTGTTGTGGATGCAAGCCAATCCCCTGTCCATGACAAATATGCAGCCAACGCCCCACAGGCCACACTACAAAATTCTCACATTTCATGACTGCTTGCGCTCGAAATGTTGCCTTCTAGACTCGTGGAGACCGAATCACTCCACAACCTGATGGCGGCGGCCGTCCCTCTGAGCTCGGTCCCCAGCCGCCACTATTTCTCCCAGTGTGCCGTCCCCGCATTACACAAGCCATTGTCCCAAAACATTAGCCGTGCTCTTAACAACGCAGTTACCGGTAAAGTCCACCTAACCACGGACACGTGGAAAAGTGTTTGTGGGCAGGGACGGTACATCTCGCTGACGGCACACTGGGTTAACATAGTGGAAGCCGGGACCCAGTCGGACCTTGGGACGGAACACGTCCTCCCGACGCCAAGGATTGCGGGCCCTAGGTCAATCAGGATTGCCCCCACGGTCTACTGCTCCTGCACCTCATCCTCCTCAGCCTCCTCCTCCTCTTCAGTCTCCATCTCCGAAATGACCACATCAGTCACAAGCTTGAAGCACTGCAGCACTGCCCCGGCCGAGCGGCAACAGGCTGTGCTGAAGCTAATATGGTTAGATGAAAAAACGCACAATGCTGAAGAGTTGTGGACAGCTCTGAAAGAGCAGGCAGATCTGTGGCTCATACCGCTGAACCTACAGTCAGGAATGGTCATGTGTGACAAAGGCCAGAACCTGATGGCGGCTCTGAGGCGAGGCGAGCTCACACACGTACCATGCCTGGCCCATGTGCTTAACCTCGTGGTTCAGCAGTTTCTCAAATCCTGCCAGTTCTGCTTGTTAAAGTACGCCGCCTGTGTGCCCATTTTAGAAAGTCAGCTACAGCTTCCGCCGCCCTTGCAGTGTTTCAGCAGTGTTTGCAGCTTCCGGCTCACAGACTGGTGTGTTATGTCCCCACACGTTGGAACTCTACACTGCAGATGTTGGGAAGGATTTGTGAGCAGAAGAGGGCAGTTGTTGAGTACCAGCATCAACAAGGCCGCTGGTATTCAGTTCAGACTACACACATAAGACCTCAGGAGTGGACATGGATGTCAGACATATGTACCAGCCATCAAAACTTTGAGGACTCCACCAAGATGGTGAGCGGCGATGACGCCATAATTAGCGTCACCATCCCGCTTCTCTGTCTTCTGAAACGCTCTCTGCTCACAATCAAAGAGGATGCACTGCAGGCGGAGAACGATGAGATGGAGCGAGGAACCATATAGGGTGATTACACACAGCCAAGCCTCATTTCATCCCAACGTGGATTGGACGACAATGAGGAAGAGGAGGAGGAAGGACAGGAGCTAGTTTCATGCACTATAGATGGTGATACCTGCACAGCTGTCATAACGTCTGTTCAGCGTGGATGGCCAGATGACAGAGAGGAGGAGGAGAGCACGGTCAGTCATCCTCTTGGTGAGGACATGGAAGTCTTGCCTGTTTGTAGTCTGGCATGCATGGCTGAGTTTATGTTACGCTGCCTTTCCCATGACCCTCGCATTCTCAAAATTTTGGGTGACAGCCATTACTGGTTGGTGACACTTCTTGACCCACGCTACACGGAGAACTTTATATCTCTTATTCCTGAGGTGGACAGGTCTACTATAATGGGGCAGTACCAGAAGGCCCTTGTTGCAGAACTATTAAAAAAATTCCCATCTAAAAACGCTGGCAGCAGAGGGCACACTTCGTTGGACAACCAAGGAGTACAGGCTAGAGAGACAAAACTTCAATCCAGCAGAGGCAGGGGAACACTGTCAAGTTCTGGGAGAGTTTTCTCAGACCCTCCCATCGGACAGGCCCTGAGGCGCGGGGTACTCTCACAAGGAGTGCAAAGTTTGGGAAGATGCTGAGGGAGTACCTTGCCGACCGTACCAACGTCCTCAGTGATTCCGCTGTGCCATATAATTATTGGGTATCCAAGCTGGATACGTGGAATGAACTGGCTCTCTGTAACATCCCTGGTGGCGTGCTTGCATAGTGCACCACCTCCAACTATGCAAGACCGCAATCTTACCTGTCAGTCCAGCCTACAAACCTTGCTCCAGTTCATGCTGTGTGCATGTCTCTTGACTGACTGCTTAGGGCGGCGGCCCGGTTACTTCCTTATTCTTATAGCTGCTGTGGGCGCACCCCTAATGCGTCTCCAGCCTATTGCTGTGAGTCACTGGATATTTAAACCCCCTCCACCCAGAAGGAGGTGCCTGAGCAACACCTTCACTCAGTTAGTCTTTGCTACTGAATTGCCAGGTCCTGTCCTGTTTCTAGTCTGTTTCCGCCACTCTGGGGGCTACATACCCAGACCTGTTATCTCTGACTTCTAGTCTGTTTCCGCCACTCTGGGGGCTGCATACCCAGGCCTGTTACCTGTTACTTCTTGTCTGTTTCCGCCACTCTGGGGGCTGTATACCCAGGCTCGTTCTTGTATCTCATTGCAGTAGCAGTTCCAGTCTGAACTGTGCCCTAGCCTGTTACCTGTTTGTCTCTATGTCTGTACCTTCCCTTTTCCTGCAGTATCTGAACCTGCATCTAACTCCAACTCATTGTCTCTGTACTTCTGTTTGTGAGTTTTGTGTCCACTCGCTACTTCATAGGAAGTACCTTGTGTGTATCTGGTTCTGCTTGTCCCTTTTCCCTTCCTCCGTATCTTCCTCCTGTGTTCTAGCCATCCTCCTGTATTTTCCAGTCTGTTCCATGTGAACAGAGCCCTGTCCTCTCTGCCTGCACCTTCAGCCCTGTTCGGCTCTGCTTGCCTACCGCTCCGGCGGTTTCTCCCTGCTCTGACTTGCCCACCGCTCCGGCGGCTTCCCTCTGCTCAGCCATACCCACCGCTCCGGCGGTTTCTCTCTGCTCTGACTTGCCCACCGCTCCAGCGGCTTCTCTCTGCTCTGCCTTGCTCACCGCACCAGCGGTTTCTCTCTGCTCTGACTTACCCACCGCTCCGGTGGCTTCTCTCTGCTCTGCCTTATCCACCGCTCCGGCGGCTTCTCTCTGCTCTGCCTTGTCCACCGCTCCGGCAGTTTCACTCTGCTCTGCCTTGTCCACCACACCTGCGGTCTTTTTTCGCCACTCTGGGGGCTGTATACCCAGGCTCATTCTTGTATCTCATTGCAGTAGCAGTTCCAGTCTGAACTGTATCCTAGCCTGTTACCTGTTTGTCTCTATTTCCGTACCTTCTCTTTTCCTGCAGTATCTGAACCTGCACCTAACTCCAACTTGTTGTCTCTGTACTTCTGTTTGTGAGTTTTGTGTCCACTCGCTACTTCATAGGAAGTACCTGGTGTGTATCTGGATCTGCTTGTCCCTTTTCCCTTCCTCCGTATCTTCCTCCTGTGTTCTAGCCATCCTCCTGTATTTTCCAGTCTGTCCCTTACCCACCGCTCCGACGGTTTCTCTCTGCTCTGACTTGCCCACCGCTCCGGTGGGTTCTCTCTGCTCTGCCTTGCTCACCGCACCCGCGGTTTCTCTCTGCTCTGACTTACCCACCGCTCCGGCGGCTTCTCTCTGCTCTGCCTTGTCCACCGCACCTGCGGTTTCTCTCTGCTCTGCCTTGCCCACCGCTCCGGCGGCTTCTCTCTGTTCTGCCTTGCCCACTGCTCCGGCGGTTCCGCTCTGCTCTGCCTTGCCCACCACACCTGCGGTTTTCGCTCCGCTCTGCTTTCTCACCGCACCAGCAGTTCCTCTCTGCTCTGCCTTGTCCTCCGCTCCTGCCTGTTCCTGCATTCCCCAGTGTGGGTCAACAGCTGTGACCGGGGTCTGACCTGGAGTAGCACCTGGTCCCTCTGCTCGGTTCCTCCTTGGTCCATGGAGTCGACTGAGCCGCCGTGCGACCTTGGTCGGATCGGGTTGACACTTAGTTACGCCCCTCCAGGCACTCCTCGGTTCATGGTACAGTGGGATCACTAATCACGCTCACGCCAGTCAGTCCGGGCGCGAGCGTAACACTCTCAACGCCTTGGAGGTCCTGGCCTGCCCTGCCACCAGCGTTTTATCACAGCGGGTTTTTAGTGCCCCAGCTGGAATTATAACTGATAAGCGCATCCGCCTGTCAACTGAAAATGCTGACAGGCTGACTCTTATAAAAATGAACAAGGGCTGGATTGGGGCAGACTTCTCAACACCACCGAATGATAGCAGCTAGTGTTGAGCGAACATGCTCGACACTGCTCGGTACTCGCCCGAGCATCACGCTACTCGGGATGTTCGGCGAGCACCGAGCATTTCCGGGTTACTCGGGCGGGAGCTCGGGTCTCCGCCCTGCATGTTTGGCGCTCTTTACAGAGCCAATGAACATGCAGGGATTGCCAGCCAGTCACTGTAATGCCGCAGCCATGTTGTTTGTGGGCATTACAGTGATTGGCGGGCCGCACAGCGTCACCTCGAGTATTTAAAACCGGGCGCCGCCATCTTGGACACAGTCGCTCCGGATCAGACAGTGTAGGGACAGCGCTGCTGATTTAGGGAGAGATATATCCTGCAAAATAGTTAGTGTAGGGTCTGTAAAGGCTGGCAGATCAAACAGACAGTCCTTCTCAGGACTAATATCCATCCCAGGTATATCAGGCAGGCAGGCAGGCAGGCTGTATAGGAGACGCAGTGGTTATACCAGCAAACGCTGCATTGCAGTCCTATGTGCTGCTCCTGTTGCTGAAATTGCTGGGCTTAGCTCCAGGTCCCGGGGGCCAGGAAAAATCCTTTTTTTTATCTAAATCCTCTTTTTTTTTTCCTCCTTCACAATGTACAAATACCCATCTTATTAACCTTTTGGTGCCCCCCCCCCAAAAAAAAAAGTGTGCCTCTGATTTTTCAGACACAAATATATCTGTTGAAAATAGTCTGGTGTAGGCCAGAGAGACAAAAGTGTGCTTTTGCTGTTCCACGGTAAAAAATCTCTATTATCCTGCTTTTTGCATTTTTTGCTGTAAAAAAAAAATAAATAGTGTCTCCCTGATTTTTCAGACACAAATATATCTGTTGAAAATAGTCTGGTGTAGGCCCGAGAAATACAAGTGTGGTTTTGCAGTTCCACGGTACAAACCTCTGTATTATCCACTTTTGGGCCATTTGTATCTAAAAAAAACAGTTTGAGTGTGTCGCTCACTGTTCAGCCGCAAATATATATATATTTTAAAAAGCCTGGTATACACCAGTAAATTATAACTGAGGTTTTGCTGTTCCACGGTAAAAAATCTCTATTATTCAGGTTTTGGTAGTTTTTTCCGTAAAGAAAAACAGTAGTGTCTCCTGACTGTTGTGACACAAAAATATATCTGTTGAAAATAGTCTTGTGTAGGCCCGACATCCCAGTGTGGTTTCGCAGTTCCACGGGTCAAATCGCTGTACTATCCAGTTTTGGGCCTTTGGTATCTAAAAAAAAAGCAGTTTGAGTGTGTCGCTCACTGTTCAGCCGCAAATATCTCTATTTAAAAAAGTGTGGTATACCCCAGTAAACAATAACTGTGGTTTTCCTCTTCCACGGTTCTAATCTCCTTTTTATTACCCTTTTTCCATTGATAGTGCGAGTGTAAGCTATTTTACTTCATTTACAATGGGCAAGGCGCGTGGCAAGGGACGTGGAAGTGGACGTTCTGGTGATGGTTCGTGCAGAGGACGGGGCCGTGGCCAAGGTGAAAATGTGCCACAACCAACAGCCACATCTTCTCGCTCCCACTTCTTGACTGAATTACTAGGGAAGCACAGAACAACACCAGTATTAAGAACTGATCAGTGTGAACAGGTTATTAATTGGATAGCAGACAATACTTCCAGTTACCTGGGCACCACCACCTCCGGTCTGTCTTCCACACGGTCAACTCTTAGCAGCCGTGAGTCTCGACCGCATACTCCTCCTCACCCTGATGCTCCTTCCTCCCACCATGCCGAGTGTCGTCAGACAGCAAGTGATCCCACACTTGGACACTCTCAAGAGCTGTTCACTGGTCCATTTCCATATTTGGGCCCCTCGCCTGATACGCTTGAAGTGGTGGAAGAGGAGATCCCATGTTGAGATGCCCAAATATTTGAACAGCCACGGCCACAGGAAGTCGACGTTGGCAATCTATCACAAGAGGTGGACGATGACGAGACACAATTGCCAGGAAGTGAGGAGGAGGATCGTGGTACGCAAGTGGAAGAGGAGGAGGTGGTGGATGATCTAGTAACTGACCCAATGTGGAAGGAGGACATGCAGAGTGAGGCCAGCAGCACACAGGGGGAGGGAGGCAGAGTACCCCAACAGGCAGGAAGAAGCAGTGTGGTGGCCGCAGACAGAAGGCAGGCAACCGTTCCCCGTAACACCAACACGAGGGACGTTGCCAGTACAAGCGGTAGGTCTTCCAGAGTCTGGAATTTTTTTAAAGACTCTGCTGATAACCCCAAAAAGGCCATATGTTCCACCTGCCAGGCCAGCATTAGTAGGGGTGACAAAACTACCAGCCTGACCACCACCAGCATGATCAGGCACATGGCAGCAAAGCACCCGACTTTGTGGGGCGAAACCCAGGGTCCACGACCAGTGTCAGCGGGTGTCACCACTGCTTCTTCCACTGTTGTGCGTGCAATAGAACCCCCTGTTGTGTGTGCAAGGCAATCCCCTGTCCATACTGCATGTAAAGATGCCCCCTCCTCTCAGTCTTCACTTGTTATGGCAGTTTCTCAGGAAACAGCATCAACGTCCACGTTCACGTCCCACCGCAGCGTTCAATTGTCCATATCCCAGACCTTTGAACGAAAGCGGAAATTCGCAGCTAACGCCCCACAGGCCACAGTCCTAAATTCGCACATTTCACGACTGCTTGTGTGACACCCCAGGGGTCTGGTTGCCACAGTAATAGAGATATTACGTCTGAGAGCAGGTGGGAGGTCTCTTGGTCAGGAATCCTTTGCATGCCACACCTCCTGCCCAGTCCTGGGAGGGGAAGAACTTCCCCTATATAAAACTGGGGCTGAGGCAGGATTAGGGAGTTAAGAAGAGGAGAAGCAGCTATAGGAAAGAGAGATCAGGAGCTCTGGGGAAGTCGTGCTAAAAGGAATCAGGGGCTGGCAGCTGTAGAGCTCGCCCTGATTGAAGAGTTACCACCGGACCCGGAGTCCGAGGCTGTGGGGACTAATCCTTACCCAGCAGCAGAAACCGACCGGCAGGGGATTTCAGGTCCTCTGGCCAAGAAACCCGAAGGCACGGTCACACGCGTGGGACCAGCACCGCCGTCGTGGAGCGGAAGCCACTAGAAGGCCCCGAGTCACCGGCCATACGGGTGAGCACCACACGGTACACTCAGGGACGTGGGCTACTTTTACCCGCCTCTAGCAAGGTAGCCAGAAGAGTACAATTAGTTGGGGAGGCCTACAACTCCGCCTGGCCAGGGGAAATCCCATCTGCTCAAAGACTGACCAGGCCCCGATCGCTAGCGAGTACTCCGGGAGGGTCTATCTTTATCACCAGTAAAGACCCTGAACTACACCGCATCGTCTCTGAGTGGTTCCTGATACCCCCATCATCCACGTCGGCTGCCCTGAGGCCATACCCCTCCCGTTGGGGGTTATACCATCTACGCTGCACCATCGTACCACCGGCCTCAGCGGTCTGCCCTGCAGCGGCAGCTCCATAGCTGCATTCAACGGGTGGCGTAGTCGTCCAACATCTACTGCTAATACTCAGCCACACAGTTTGACTCCCTGGGCACGGACCGGGTCACCGCCACGAGACTACTACCCCCAACAGGCCCGGCTCCGGGTAGTCCCCGCGTGCGCAACGCTACACCAAGTAGGCCCAGGGGCGCGTCAACTTTGGCGTAGTCGGCAGGATTTCGTGCCCGCAACCACCGGGTACTGCGTGCCTGAAAAAGACTGTTCAAACTTACCAGTGGTGAAGATTCCCGCCATCCGTGGAGGTTTCCCGCCATCCGGCGCCATCTTCTGCCTTCTTCCCGCCATCCGTGAAGTTTTCCCGCCATCCGGCGCCATCTTCTGCCTTCTTCCCGCCTTCCGTGGAGTTTTCCCGCCGTTGGACGCCATCTTGAAGACGCCGCGCGGGAAGAAGAGGGGCGTGGACTCCGAAAGCGCGCGAGAACTGAAGCCCCGCCTCACGTCCGGACGTTGCGTAAGGTCCTGGAAGGAGCCCAGCAGACGCCGACGTCACAGGAGCGCGACGGAAGGTCCTCAACCCTGACAATCCACTGCGGAGCCGCGGCCTACGGAAGAGGATCATCGCAAGGTAGGCCACGGTCCACTAGGGGGGGAGAAAGATGTCGGATACGGAGGAGAGCTTCACTGCCTCAACCCCCGCCAGCGCCACCGCTGCTGCAGTCATGCCTTTCACCATGCCTTATATCCCGGGAGCAGCCTGGCTACCCCAGTACTCAGGGGAGTCACATACCCTGAATGACTTTAAAGAAAAGCTGGATAGCCTCTTCCAGGTGTACCCCCTCACAGAAGAGCAAAAAGTGAGCATCCTGGTGGCCCAACTAACCGGGGCAGCCCAAAGGGAGGTAAAGTCCTGGCCACCTGGGAGGAGGACTGTCGCAGGGATACTAACCCGGCTGAGGGACACCTTTGATACCCGCACCTCAGCCGAGATTAAGCTTAGATTCTATGGGTGCAAGCAGTGAGCACATGAGAGTATAAGGGACTATGCACTAAACCTACAAGAGGCCCTGAGAGCCATTAAGCAGACCGACCCTGACAGCGTGGGAAACGAGGACAGGCTGTTGACCGAGCAATTTATAGAGGGACTATATTGCAATGTCCACCGAACCCAGTTGCGGGCTATAGCCTTACAGGATCCTCATCTGGACTTTGCACAGTTCAATGACAGAGCCATCCGGGTGCTCCGAGAACCGACACCGGGTGGCGTTGTGACCCACAGGCGTCCAGCTATCACTTACCACCAGGAGGCGGCGCCCTTGTCAGCAGGGCCTGTGGGGGCTGATGCGCAGGCTTTGAACAATGACCCGGCTCCGGACCTGCACCATCAGGTCCAAGAGCTAGCTAAAAGCGTTGCTGCGCTAACCCGAACTGTGCAGTCTTTACAGGTTTCCACTCCAGGGAAGATCCAGCTGGCATCCGGACCGGAGGACATCCCGTGGCGTCGACCAAGGAGGACCCCACCGGCCAGAGGAAGACCCAGCGACCGGTACAACGAGGACGGACAACCTATCTGCCGCCGCTGCAATCAACCCGGACATATGGCAAGGTACTGTCCTTTAAACTGGCACAACCTGGGGTAGAGGGCCAACCCCCAGGAAAAAGATCACCAGGCCCATCGAACTGGCGCGACAAATATGTGGGAGGACGTCCAGTCTTGCCTGTGGTACTGGATGGCATCCCTATGAGTGCCCTACTGGACACCGGGTCACAGGTCACCACCATCCCGTACGTGCTCTTCAAGCAGTACTGGAATGACTCGGATATAACCCGCTATCTAGACGACGACTTGAGTATCATCGCCAGTAATGGTCAGCCCGTGCCACAGATCGGATTTAAAGAAATAACCATTAAAATCGGTAGAGTCGAACTGGCAGCACAGGGACTGATCATTGTAGACATTGACAAGCGCGAGAGTCACCCAAAGATAACTCTAGGAACTAATGTGATTGAAAATTGTCTTGCAGAGGTGATTTTCATTTTACAGCAGGTTGCCAAGAACGCCAGCTCCGGCGAGCAGCGAGTGCTCCAGAAAGAGATCCGGGCACTGATGCGACGGCAACAGGTGGAACTCTCCGGTGGTGAGATTGGTAGCGTAAGAATGTGTGACCCTTTCCCTATTGCCATGCCCCCGAAAAGTGAAATGATGATTTGGTGCCGGGCAGCTATTGGTCTAAGAGGTAGAGACTACCAAGCAATGGTAGAACCCGTCTACTCAGACAGTAGGCCCACCATTTTGACAGCACGGGGGGTAGTTGATGTACGCCATGGGAGGGTGCCCGTTCGTATAATAAATATCGGGAAAAGGGAAGTATACCTGCCCCGGTATGCTACGCTAGCCAAATTATATACTATCAACCAAAATTCTATACAGTCTGTGGAACCCTTGCCTCCATCTCACCCGGAGGAAGGTAACGGCTCTAAGAAACCAATGGAGGACTGGTGTCAGCAACTACATCTGGGTACTGACTCCACTCCCTCACACCAGAAACAAGGAGTCTATCAGGTGGTTCAAGAGTACGAGAGAGTGTTTAGTAAACACCCGTTAGACTTCGGGCGAGTAAAGGGGGTAGAACACCACATCCCCACGGGAGACCATCCTCCCAAAAAGGAGAGATACCGACTCGTACCCCCTGCACACTACCAACACGCCAAGGGGATGATTAGAGACATGAAGGAGGCTGGGGTAATCAGGGATAGCTGTAGCCCCTGGGCAGCTCCACTAGTCTTGGTCAAAAAGAAAGACAACACCATGAGAATGTGTGTAGATTACCGGAAAATTAACCGTATCACACACAAAGATGCGTACCCCTTACCAAGAATAGAGGAGTCTTTGGCTGCTTTAAAATCTGCTAACTTCTTCTCCACTTTGGATCTCACTAGCGGGTACTGGCAGGTTCCTGTAGCAGAGGCGGACCGGGAGAAGACCGCATTCACCACCCCGATGGGACTTAGCGAGTTTACCTGCATGCCGTTCGGACTCTGCAACGCACCAGGAACCTTCCAACGGTTGATGGAATGCTGTCTGGGACACCGAAACTTTGAGACGGTCCTGTTATACCTGGACGATGTCATCGTCTATTCCAAGACCTACGAGGACCACCTGAAACACCTGGCGGAAGTGTTCGAAGCTCTGGCAAGTTACGGCCTAAAGGTGAAACCCTCCAAGTGTCACCTCCTGAAGCCAAAGGTGCAGTACCTGGGACACGTGATGAGTGCTGACGGAGTGGCTCCCGACCCTGATAAGATCACCGCAATTAAGGAATGGCCAAGCCCCTCCAGCGTAAAGGAAGTGAGGCAGTTCCTCGGGTTGGTAGGCTACTACCGAAGGTTCATTCCTGGTTTCACCAAAAAGGCAGCTCCTATGCAGGACCTCCTGATAGGCCAGTCCAGGAAGGCCAAGAACCAGAAGCCACCCTTCAGATGGGAGAAGCTGGAAGAAGAGTCCTTCCGCCAGCTGAAGATGGCCCTCACGGGGGATGAAATCCTGGCGTACCCTGATTATAGCCAGCCCTTTATCCTCTACACCGAAGCCAGTAACATCGGGCTAGGAGCCGTACTGTCCCAGATCCAGCAGGGGAAGGAACGGGTAATTGCTTACGCCAGCCGAAAACTGCGACCCACCGAAAGAAACCCTGAGAATTACAGCTCATTTAAGCTAGAGTTCCTGGCAGTGGTGTGGGCAGTCACCGAACGCTTTAAGCACTACCTCGCTGCTTCCCGGTTCACCGTGTACACGGATAACAACCCGTTGACACACCTGGACACTGCAAGACTCGGTGCCCTAGAGCAGAGATGGATGGCCCGCTTGTCCAACTATGAATTTACAATCAAATACCAGGCAGGACGCTCCAATACCAACGCGGACGCCCTGTCCAGGATGCCGAACCTACCGGACGTAGGGGAAGATTCAGAGGAACTGGAAGAAGTTGAACTCCCCGCGTTCCACCGTCATGGGACTATCCAGTATTCCCACCGTGTAAGGAGTAAGCAATCCGCTACGTTCAACCCATTACCTCATTACAACTGGGCGGAGACGCAAGACAGTGACCCTGCCGTCCGACTGGTAAAGGAGATGCTGACTCGACCAGATGCACGCCTTGACTCAGACGCTCCGGAGGAAGCCAAGCAACTGTGGGCTGAGAAGAGTCGACTGTTCCTTTACAAGGGGAAGTTGTGCCGCAGAATGGTTAACTCCCGGACGCATGAACTAATCTGGCAAGTAGTGGTGCCAAGAAGAGACGCAGCCATGGTGATGGAGGCATACCACGACGGAGCTGGGCATTTCGGATGGAAGAAGCTGGAGTTCCTGCTGCGCGGGCGGTTCCATTGGGTAGGCATGAGAGGAACCATCGAGAGGTGGTGCAGAGACTGTGGCCCATGCAACCTAAGAAGGAGGGACCGTGCCAGCCAGAAGACTCCCCTGCAGTCCATCATCACCAGACAGCCGTTGGAACTGGTAGCCTTGGATCATGTAAAACTGACCCCAAGCAGAAGTGGCTACGTCTACGCGTTAACCATCGTGGATCACTACTCCCGGTTCTTGGTTGTCGTCCCCGTCAAGGACTTAACGGCTCAAACAGCAGCTAGAGCCTTCCAGCAGCACTTCTGCCGTCCGCACGGATACCCGGAGCAGGTGCTGACAGACCAGGGGCCTGCCTTTGAAGCGGAAGTCTTCCAGGAGTTCTGCACCCTGTACGGCTGCCGGAAGATAAGAACAACACCCTATCACCCGCAAACTAATGGACTTTGTGAAAAAATGAACCAGGTGGTGATAGATCTTCTGAAAACATTGCCCCTGGAAGAACGTAGTCTGTGGCCTGAAAAGCTGCCCGACCTGGTGGACCTATACAACCACATCCCTGTAGGTTCCACCAACTGTACCCCGGCTTACCTAATGAGGGCAAGACCTGGTAAGCTTCCTGTTGATCTGGAGATGGGAGTCCTGACACCCGAGGACACTTCACCAGAAGCAGACTGGGACACAGAGAGGCAGCAGCAGTACCGGAAAGTACAGGAGAGCGTGGAGCGAAGTCTCTGTCAAGCTAGGGAAAGACAAGAGAAAACTTACAACCAGTATGCTCCCGCTGTTCCCCTGGTGCCCGGAGAGCAGGTCTTGAAGAGGAAAAGACGGCTCCACAAGTTGGACGACCAGTGGGAGAAGGACCCGTACACCGTACTGCCCTCAAGCCACGACAACCCAAAGATCTGTATAATCAGTAAAGACGGAGGGGAAACCACAGCCATTGTATCCCGGGATCACCTGAAGAAGTGTCCCGAACAGCTACGGAACCCTGAAGAGGAACAAGAAGACCCTCGACCCGTAGAGGAAAGGGAAGATATGGTTAGTACTGTGCTCGGAGACTTCCCTCGGTCTTGGACTCAAGTCAATGGTGCTGTTGTGGTACCCGTCCTCACGTTCCTCCAACCAGCATCCCAAGTGCCTACGGAGACACAGGTAGAGCTGGAAGAACAGCCGGTCCAGGAGGCAGAAGACCCCACACAAGCAGACCCGGAGAATCAACCCTCTGCTTATAGTGAGCCTGCCATACCCCTAGTGAGCCAACGAGTCCGTAGACGGCTGCCCAGTTTACCCTTGACAGCTCCTATACCCTGTAGCTCAGGACCAGTCAGCCAGCTCCATAGGTCCACTAGGGTCACTAGAGGCCAGTTGCCCATACGGTGGAGGATCTAAATGTTCAAGCTATTTTATCAATGTTTACCTGTTTATTGTTGCTTGTGTATAATTATGTGTTTCTAGTTATTTGTAGGAGTCTTTGGTGGATTTACCGGGAATCCTTTGTGCATATAGTTGGAGCGTAACCCAGGACGGACTAAAGACTGTTAAGGACTCGGGGCAGGACAGACCCCTACCTGGTTACGTCTCCCTGTTTTTGGTGAAATGGACACCCTTGTTTTCTTGAAAAACTGCACCCGGTTGCGGACACGCCGTGACCGTCCTAATGTTTTTCTTTATTACGTTGTTTCTGTTTGTAATTTGTTATGTTACAAAAATATGTTTAGTCCCGGAGTACTAAATTTTACTAGGGGGGAATGTGACACCCCAGGGGTCTGGTTGCCACAGTAATAGAGATATTACGTCTGAGAGCAGGTGGGAGGTCTCTTGGTCAGGAATCCTTTGCATGCCACACCTCCTGCCCAGTCCTGGGAGGGGAAGAACTTCCCCTATATCAAACTGGGGCTGAGGCAGGGTTAGGGAGTTAAGAAGAGGAGAAGCAGCTATAGGAAAGAGAGATCAGGAGCTCTGGGGAAGTCGTGCTAAAAGGAATCAGGGGCTGGCAGCTGTAGAGCTCGCCCTGATTGAAGAGTTACCACCGGACCCGGAGTCCAAGGCTGTGGGGACTAATCCTTACCCAGCAGCAGAAACCGACCGGCAGGGGATTTCAGGTCCTCTGGCCAAGAAACCCGAAGGCACGGTCACACGCGTGGGACCAGCACCGCCGTCGTGGAGCGGAAGCCACTAGAAGGCCCTGAGTCACCGGCCATACGGGTGAGCACCACACGGTACACTCAGGGACGTGGGCTACTTTTACCCGCCTCTAGCAAGGTAGCCAGAAGAGTACAATTAGTTGGGGAGGCCTACAACTCCGCCTGGCCAGGGGAAATCCCATCTGCTCAAAGACTGACCAGGCCCCGATCGCTAGCGAGTACTCCGGGAGGGTCTATCTTTATCACCAGTAAAGACCCTGAACTACACCGCATTGTCTCTGAGTGGTTCCTGCTACCCCCATCATCCACGTCGGCTGCCCTGAGGCCATACCCCTCCCGTTGGGGGTTATACCATCTACGCTGCACCATCGTACCACCGGCCTCAGCGGTCCGCCCTGCAGCGGCAGCTCCATAGCTGCATTCAACGGGTGGCGTAGTCGTCCAACATCTACTGCTAATACTCAGCCACACAGTTTGACTCCCTGGGCACGGACCGGGTCACCGCCACGAGACTACTACCCCCAACAGGCCCGACTCCGGGTAGTCCCCGCGTGCGCAACGCTACACCAAGTAGGCCCAGGGGCGCGTCACTTGCATTGGAAATGCTGCCTTTTAGGCTGGTGGAGACGGAATCCTTCCGCAATCTTATGGCGGTGGCCGTCCCTTGGTACTCGGTCCCCAGCCGACACTATTTTGCCCGGTGTGCCATCCCCGCACTACACAAGCACGTGTCCCAAAGCATCTGTCGTGCCCTCAACAACGCAGTTACTGGGAGAGTCCACCTGACAACGGACACGTGGACAAGTGCTTGTGGCCAGGGACGGTACATCTCTCTGACGGCACACTGGGTAAACATAGTGGAAGCCGGGACCCAGTCGGACCTTGGGACGGAACACATCCTCCCCACACCGAGGATTGCGGGCCCTATGTCAGTCAGAGTTGCCCCCACAGTGTACAGCTCCTGCGCATCCTCCTCCTCCTCCTCATGTTCAGCCTCCATCTCAGATATCACCACATCAGTTACAAGCTGGAAGCACTGCAGTACTGCCTCAGCCAAGCGGCAACAGGCTGTGCTGAAACTCATAAGCTTAGGTGATAAACCTCACACTGCTTGTGAGTTGTGGACAGCTGTGAAAGAGCAGGCAGATCTGTGGCTGAGACCGCTGAACCTACATCCCGGCATGGTCGTGTGTGACAATGGCTGTAACCTGGTGGCGGCTCTGAGGCGAGGCGAGATCACACACGTACCATGCCTGGCTCATGTGCTTAACCTGGTGGTTCAGCGGTTTCTTAAATCGTACCCCGAGTTGCCAGATCTGCTCGTGAAAGTACGCCGCCTGTTAGCTCATTTTCACAAGTCGGCTACAGCTTCCGCCGCCCTTGCTGTGTTGCAGCAGCGTTTGCAGCTTCCGGCACACCGACTGGTGTGTGATGTCCCCACACGTTGGAACTCTACCCTCCACATGTTGCAAAGGATTTGTGAGCAGAAGAGAGCAGTTGTGGAGTACCAGCTGCAACAAGGCCGTCGATATTCAGGTCAGACTCCACACATAAGACCTCAGGAGTGGACCTGGATGTCTGACATATGTACCATCCTGACAAACTTTGAGGAGGCCACCAAGATGGTGAGTGGCGTTGACGCCATCATTAGTGTCAGCATCCCACTTGTCTGTCTTTTGCAACGCTCTCTGCAGAGAATTAAAGAGGAGGCATTGCAGCCAGAGTATGATGAGATGGATCAAGAAGCCATAGCGGGCGATTACACACAGCCCAGCCTCATCTCATCCCAACGTGCATTGGGGGACAATGAGGAGGAGGAAGAACAGGAGCTGTTATCATGCGTTGTAGACGGTAGTACCTGTACAAGTGTCATACCGTCGGTTCAGCGTGGGTGGCCTGAGGACAGGGGGGAGGAGGAAGAGGAGGAGGAGAGCATGGTCAGTCGTCATCTTGGTGAGGACACGGAAATCTTGCCCGTTACCAGTCTGGCACGCATGGCTGACTTTATGTTACGCTGCCTTAACCGTGACCCTCGCGTTGTCAAAATGTTGGGTGACAGTCATTACTGGTTGGTGACACTTGTAGACCACCACTACAAGGAGAACTTTCACTCTCTTATTCCTGAGGTGGAGATGTCTACAAAAATGGGGCAATACCAGAAGGCCCTTGCTGCAGAACTCTTAAAAAAATTCCCATCTGAACACGCTAGCGGCAGAGGTCACAGTTCGTTGCCCAACCAAGGCGTACAGGCGAGAGAGATGCAACTCCAATCCAGCAGAGGCAGGGGAACACTGTCAACGTTCTGGGACAGTTTTCTGACACCCGCCCAGCTTACAGGCCCTGAGGCGCGGGGTACTCTCACAAGGAGTGGAAAGTTTCAAAAGATGGTGAGGGAGTACCTTGCCGATCGTACCAGCGTCCTCCGTGATTCCTCTGTGCCTTTTAATTATTGGGTATCCAAGCTGGACACTTGGAATGAACTCGCTCTGTACGCCTTGGAGGTCCTGGCCTGCCCTGCCACTAGCGTGCTATCGGAGCGTGTTTTTAGTGCCGCTGGGGGAATTATAACTGATAAGCGCACTCGCCTGTCAACTGACAATGCTGACAAGCTGACCCTTATCAAAATGAACAAGGGCTGGATTGGGCCAGACTTCTCATCACCACCAAATGACAGCAGAGTAACATAAAGTCAAATCCACTGTGTTATTTCGGGAGGTGTATTCACATGCACCGCTTCACACCCACACATGGGTATACGCTTCCTCGTTTCGGCTGTTTAATCTTCTTCTCCTTATCCTCAGCTTCCACCACCACTATACCACCAGGGTGCCAGCATTGCAAGTTCCTCCGTCCTAATTTTTGGCAGCTTTTGCTGGTAAAGCATAAGCAAATACCATGGGACACCCACTCCCCAATAATGGGACTTATGTTTGTAATATGCTGTACTGCATGGCTCTTGTAAGGGGCATTGCAAGTTGCTCCGTCCTAATTTTTGGCAGCTTTTGCTGGGAAAGCATAAGCAAATACTATGGGAGACCCACTCCCCAATAATGGGACTTATGTTTGTAATATGCTGTACTGCATGGCTCTTGTAAGGGGCATTGCAAGTTGCTCCGTCCTAACTTTTGGCAGCTTTTGCTTGCAAGGCATAAGCAAATACTATGGGACACCCACTCCCCAATAATGGGACTTATGTTTGTAATATGCTGTACTGTATGGCTCTTGTAAGGGGCATTGCAAGTTGCTCCGTCCTAATTTTTGGCAGCTTTTGCTGGGAAAGCATAAGCAAATACTATGGGAGACCCACTCCCCAATAATGGGACTTATGTTTGTAATATGCTGTACTGCATGTGACGCGCTCCCTGGGCCGTGTGTACACGTGTGTGGGATACCCGGTGCCGGGTCTCTGGGGTCTGTAGTCTCCGTGGCGGTGACCCGGTCCCGTGGCTCAGGCTGGTCAAACCAGTGGCAGTCTTTCTTAGGTTTTGAGGTTAATTGTCCGACTGCGCCACCCGTGGATTGCGGTCAGGGAGTACCACCGCTGCGAGGCAGACCGCTGAGGCTGGTGTTGTGTGCGCAGCATAGAATGGGATAACTCCCCTCGGGAGGAGTATAGCCTCAGGGCAGTGAGTGTGGATGATGGGGGTGATGGTGCACGAGCGCAGCAGGAACGACTCAGAGTCTTTGCAGTGCAGTTCAGGGTCTTTACTGATGAATATAAGGTAGACACTCCCAGGAGTACTGGCTAGCATAAGAGGCCTGGTCAGTCTGTGAGCAAGCAGGAGTTCCCCTGGCCAGGTGGAGTTGTAGGCCTCCCCGTTTGTCTGCACTCTTCCTGGCTACCTTGCTGTAAGCGGGTAGAAGTAGCCCACGTCCCTGAGTGTACCGTGTAGTGCTCACCCGTATGGCTGGTGACTTGGGGCCTTCTGTTAGCCTCCGCTCCACGACGGCGGTGCTGGTCCCTTGCTTGTGACTGAGCCTCCGGGCTTCTGTGGCCAGAGGACCTGAAATCCCCTGCCGGCTGGTTTCTGCTGCTGGATATATAAGTCCTCACAGCTTCGGACTCCTGCGTCCGGTTCCTATTGTCTTCTGCCAGGGCGAGCTCTGCTCAGCTTCCAGCCCCTGGTCTTTAGCTCCTAGCTCCTACAGAGCTCCTTGCTGTTACTTTCCCTTGCTCTCACTCTGACTCTGACTGTTCTCTGACTCACTCAACCTCGCCCCAGATCCAGTTTATAAGGGCAGAATTCTCCCCTCCCAGGACTGGGGCAGGAGGATGTTGCATGTTTAAGGGATCCTGACCAGGAAACCTCCCACTTTCTCTCCGACGTAATATCTCTATTACTGTGGTGACCAGACCCCTGTGGTGCCACACATGGCTCTTGTAAGGGGCATTGCAGTTCCTCATAATTTTTGGAAAGCCTTCCATTCACTGCTTAGGCCAACAGTGCACGGGAGACCCAGTTGCTATAAATCGAAAAAAAAGGTTTAGTTAACGCCCTCTGACCTCCATGTCATTTGCAAGGGGCATTGGAGTGGCTCAAAATTTTTGGTAGGCATTGCACTCACTGTATGCCCTATAACTGTGTAGCCGAAGCGCTCCTTTTGTTACAGAAACATATCCTACAAGACATATCTGGTTGACTGGCCTGATATTGATGTGAATGGTCCCTGTTCCTCCTGCTCTTTCTCCTTTGCCACCACCTCATCCATCATTTATCACCTGAAGCTTTGTTTAATGGGAGTCATAGAACTGGGATAGTAGCAGGAAAACATCCAGCAATCCTCGGAGGAGGTAGGATATGCGCCAAAACGTGGACCACCTCAGGCCTAGCCGCTACTACATACATGCGCTTGCATTCCAAGAAAACAAAGCAGATGCTAACTTCTATCATCATCACCATGCTCCTCACCTAGGCACTCTCAACTCCCCTGATGGAGAAGCCAGGGCCCACCGGAGGAGTCTGGTTCTCTGGTGGGCTCGTCCAATGCTGCCCTAAAGCAGGCCAGGCTAAGAAAAGTGTGGGGGAAGGTGACAGGAGAAATCAGGGTGGCTGGGGACCGAGTATGGACACCTGGCCGCCACCTGGCGGCTGGGGACCGAGCGTGGACACCCGGCCGCTGGGCGGCTGGGGACAGAGTATGGATACCTCGCTGCCGAAGCGGCCATGAGGTAGTGGCCAGCTTCGGCCTCCTCCAAACTAAAAGGTCCCATTTCAAGTGAAAGCTAGCAGTGTGGTATTGCAGTCTGCGGGTGGGTGGGTGGTTGGCTGCATATTTTCGCTTGCATTGCAAGGAATGGGTGAGGTACAATTGAACACTGCCCTGGGACAAGGACTTGCACGGGGATAGTTGCAAGTCTGCATCTTCTGATGCGGCAAGGATCACTTCTGATGGGCACACTTTTACACAGTGACCTGGGAGTCAGAGATGCTTCCAGGGGTCTTCCCCATGCTGATCCCTTGTCTTTTCAGCACTGTATGCATGTGTCACACAGCACATGGCCAGATAAGGTTGTAAAATGTTAAAATGACATTTCCCGGTAAATGCATTTGTCACGGTTGAAAGCAATACAAAAGTGCAAAAACGCATGAAAAATGCTACTTGTGAACATAGCCCAAGGTGTGGAGGAGTATTTTTGTTTTTGGTTATTTATTTTACCTTATACACAAGTTTTTACCCTGGAAAGGAAATTCCTTAACATATTTCACAGGAAAACCGTTTCAGTTTCGTTTTTGAACGTTTTATTGTGAGCCCGCAAAAGTGGCTTAATACCTCTGACCACGTTGTTGACAGCAGTGACCTGGGGGTCAGAAATGCTTCCAGGGGCGATCCCCATGCTGCCCCCATGTCTTTTGAGCACTGTCACTATCGTTTTGGGCACTTTTTAGGCTTTCTACAGACTGCCGGGGGTGCCACCGCAAAAATGCTCGGGTCTCTCATAGACTAACATTGGGCTCGTTGCTCGGGTCGAGCACCCGAGTATCATGGTAAGCTCGGCCCGAGCTTCGAGCACCCGAGCATTTTAGTGATTGCTCAACACTATCAGTCGTCATCTTGGTGAGGACACGGAAGTCTTGCCCGTTACCAGTCTGGCACCCATGGCTGACTTTATGTTACGCTGCCTTAACCGTGACCCTCGCGTTGTCAAAATGTTGGGTGACAGTCATTACTGGTTGGTGACACTTGTAGACCCCCGCTACAAGGAGAACTTTCACTCTCTTATTCCTGAGGTGAAGAGGTCTACAAAAATGGGGCAATACCAGAAGGTCCTTGCTGCAGAACTCTTAAAAAAATTCCCATCTGAACACGCTAGCGGCAGAGGTCACAGTTCGTTGCCCAACCAAGGCGTACAGGCGAGAGAGATGCAACTCCAATCCAGCAGAGGCAGGGGAACACTGTCAACGTTCTGGAACAGTTTTCTGAAACCCGCCCAGCTTACAGGCCCTGAGGCGCGGGGTACTCTCACAAGGAGTGGAAAGTTTCAAAAGATGGTGAGGGAGTACCTTGCCGATCGTACCAGCGTCCTCCGTGATTCCCCTGTGCCTTTTAATTATTGGGTATCCAATAACTGATAAGCGCACTCGCCTGTCAACTGACAATGCTGACAAGCTGACCCTTATCAAAATGAACAAGGGCTGGATTGGGCCAGACTTCTCATCACCACCAAATGACAGCAGAGTAACATAAAGTCAAATCCACTGTGTTATTTCGGGAGGTGTATTCCCATGCATCGCTTCACACCCACACATGGGTATACGCTTCCTCATTTCGGCTGTTTTATGCTCTTCTCCTTATCCTCAGCCTCCACGACCACTATACCACCAGGGTGACCGTGGTCCATGTTGCCAGAATTGCAAGTTCCTCTGTCCTAATTTTTGGCAGCTTTTGCTTGGAAGGCATAGGCAAAGACTATGGGAGACCCACTCCCCAATAATGGGAATAATGTTTTTAATATGCTGTACTGCATGGCTCTTGTAAGGGACATTGCAAGTTCCCCCTTCCTAATTTTTGGCAGCTTTTGCTTGGAAGGCATAGGCAAAGACTATGGGAGACCCACTCCCCAATAATGGGAATAATGTTTTTAATATGCTGTACTGCATGGCTCTTGTAAGGGGCATTAAAATCGTCTTGTTAAGCTACTGTGACCTCCACGTCTCTTCCACAGGGCATTGATATTGTCTTTTTATTCCACTGTAACCTCCACCACTCTTCCAAGGGGCATTAAAACTGTCTTGTTAAACCACTCTGAACTCCACGTCTCTTCCAAGGGGCATTAAAACCATCTTGTTAAGCTACTGTGACCTCCACATCTCTTCCAAGGGGCATTAAAACTGTCTTGTTAAACCACTCTGAACTCCACGTCTCTTCTAAGGGGCATTAAAACCGTCTTGTTAAACCACTCTGAACTCCACAGCTCTTCCAAGGGGCATTGACATGTTGTTTTTAATTACCTCTAACCTCCACGACTCTTGCAACGGGCATTGCATTTCCTCCTAATTTTTGTCAGCTTTTGCTTTTCAATGCATAGGCGAACACTAAGGGAGACCCACTCCCCAATAATGGGTAGAAGGTTTTTAATACGCTGTAATCCACGTCTGTTTCAAGGGGCATTGCAGTTCCTCATAATTTTTGGAAAGCCTTCCATTCCCTGCTTAGGCCAACAGTGTACAGGAGACCCAGTTGCTATAAATGGAAAAAACGGTTTAGTTAAGGCCCTCTGACCTCCATGTCACTTCCAAGGGACATTGGAGTGCCTCGAAATTTTTGGTAGGCATTGCATTCACTGTATGCCTTATAACTGTGTAGCTGAACCGCTCCTTTTGGTACAGAAACATATCCTACAAGACATGTGTGGTTGACTGGCCTGATATTGATGTGAATGGTCCCTGTTCCTCCTGCTCTTTCTCCTTTGCCACCACCTCATCCATCATTCATCACCTGAAGCTTTGTTTTAACGGGAGTCATAGAACTGGGATAGTAGCAGGAAAACATCCAGCAATCCTCGAAGGAGGTAGAATATGCGCCAAAACGCTGACCACCTCAGGCCTAGCTGCTACTACATACATGCGCTTGCATTCCAAGGAACAGAAAGCTAAGGAGGTGGATTTCCTCATGATCATGAATAATTTACTCGTTGTGTAGGAGGCCGACCACTGCTGCTGTCTACCTTCTGAACTTTGTGTTGAAGCCTGATTGACCCAGGACCCGCAATCCTCTATGTCTGGAGGACGTGTTGCATCCCAGTGTCCAACTGTGTCCCGGCTTCCACAATATTAACCCAGTGTGAAGGCATCAGTGAGATGGACCATTCCTGGCCACATTCACTTGTCCACGTGTTTGTGGTTAGGCTGTCCTTCCCACTAAATGCACTGGGGAGGGCACAGGTAATGTTTTGGTATACGCGCTTGTGTATAAGGCGCACCGGGACAAATAGGGGCGGCTGGGGACCGTTTATGGACACCCGGCCACCCCCACGTGGCTGGGGACTGTGTGTGGGCACCCGGCCGCGAGGCGGCTGGGGACTGAGTATGGACACCCGGCCGCCCCCTGGCGGCTGGGGACCAAGCGTGGAAACCCGGCGTCCGGGCGGCTGGGGACTGAGTATGAATACCAGGCTACCAACGCAGACATGACGTGGTGGCCAGATTCCACCTCCACATGCCTAAAAGGCCCAATTTCAAGTGCAAGCAAGCTAGCAGTATGGTATTGCAGCCTGGGGGTGGGTGGGTGGCAGGCTTCATACTTGCGCTTGTATTGCAAGTTATGGGGAGGTACAATTGAACACTGCCCTGGGACAAGGACTTGCACGGGGATAGTTGCAAGTCTGCATCTTCTGATGCGGCAAGGATCACTTCTGATGGGCACACTTTTAGGCAGTGACCTGGGTGTCAGAGATGCTTCCAGGGGTCTTCCCCATGCTGTTCCCATGTCTTTTTAGCACTGTATGCATGTGTCACACAGCACATGGCCAGATAAGGTTGTAAAATGTTAAAATGACATTTCCCGGTGAATGCATTTGTCACGGTTGAAAGCAATGCAAAAGCGCAAAAACGCATAAAAAATGCTACTTGTGAACATAGCCGAAGGTGTGGAGGAGTATTTTTGTTTTTGGTTATTTATTTTACCTTATACACAAGTCTTTACCCTGGAAAGGATGTTCCTTAACCCCTTTCCGACCTGGTCAGTAATAGTACGCACCAGGTCGGGAAGGCCGGTTCAGCGGGAGCTCCGGCGGTGAGCCCGCACTGAAGCGAGCACATGTCAGCTGATTATTGGAATCGCAATCCACCCGCGGCTGTTAACATGTTAAATCTCTGACAGTGGCATTTAACTCGCGCTTCCGGGAGTCCTAAGCCCCGCCCATCAGTGACCCCGTCACGTGATCGCGGGTCACCAATGGGTGGGCATGACAACTCGGGGTCTGCAGCAGATGCCTGTGGTTGTCATGTCTCAATTGCTATGAGCGCCACCTAGTGGTCAGCGCTCATAGCAGGTGAGCATTTCTCCTGCATACAAGCGATCTGCTCATCGCTTGTATGCAGTAGAAGCAATCAGACAACTGCTGCTTCTAGTCTCCTCTGGAGACTATAGAAGCAAGCAGAAAGTGTAAAAAAAAAAAGTTTTTAAAAAAATAAAAAATATATAAAAGTTTAAGTCACCCCCCTTTCGCCCCATTCAAAATAAAATATATATATATAAAAAAAAAACACATACACATATTTGGTATCGCCGCGTTCAGAATCGCCCAATCTATCAATATAAAAGAAGAATTAATACAATCAGTAAACGGCGTAACGAGAAAAAAATTTTAAACGCCAGAATTACGTTTTTTTGGTCGCTACAACTTTGCAATAAAATGCAATAACGGGCAATCAAAACATCGGATCTACCCCAAAATGGTATCAATAAAAACGTCAGCCCGACACGCAAAAAATAAGCCCTCACCTGGCCCCAGATCCCGAAAAATGGAGAAGCTAAGGGTCTCGGAAAATGGCGTCATTTTTTTTTTGTTTTTTTTAGCAAGCTTTGGATTTTTTTTTCACCACTTAAATAAAAAAGAACCTATACATGTTTGGTGTCTACGAACTCGTAAAGACGTGGAAAATAATGATGGCAGCTCAGTTTTAGCAATCTGTGAACGTGTTAAAAAAAGGACCCAAAAAACAACTGTGGAATTGCATTTTTTTTGCAGTTTCACTGCACTTGGAATTTTTTTCCCATTTTTCAGCACACGATATGGTAAAACCAGTGATGTTGTTTAAAAGTACAACTCGTCCCGCAAAAAATAAGCCCTCACATGGCCATATTGAACGAAAATTAAAAAAAGTTCTGGCTCTGGGAAGAAGGGGAGCAAGGTGGTGATAGATCTTCTGAAAACATTGCCCCTGGAAGAACGTAGTCTGTGGCCTGAAAAGCTGCCCGACCTGGTGGACCTATACAACCACATCCCTGTAGGTTCCACCAACTGTACCCCGGCTTACCTAATGAGGGCAAGACCTGGTAAGCTTCCTGTTGATCTGGAGATGGGAGTCCTGACACCCGAGGACACTTCACCAGAAGCAGACTGGGACACAGAGAGGCAGCAGCAGTACCGGAAAGTACAGGAGAGCGTGGAGCGAAGTCTCTGTCAAGCTAGGGAAAGACAAGAGAAAACTTACAACCAGTATGCTCCCGCTGTTCCCCTGGTGCCCGGAGAGCAGGTCTTGAAGAGGAAAAGACGGCTCCACAAGTTGGACGACCAGTGGGAGAAGGACCCGTACACCGTACTGCCCTCAAGCCACGACAACCCAAAGATCTGTATAATCAGTAAAGACGGAGGGGAAACCACAGCCATTGTATCCCGGGATCACCTGAAGAAGTGTTCCGAACAGCTACGGAACCCTGAAGAGGAACAAGAAGACCCTCGACCCGTAGAGGAAAGGGAAGATATGGTTAGTACTGTGCTCGGAGACTTCCCTCGGTCTTTGACTCAAGTCAATGGTGCTGTTGTGGTACCCGTCCTCACGTTCCTCCAACCAGCATCCCAAGTGCCTACGGAGACACAGGTAGAGCTGGAAGAACAGCCGGTCCAGGAGGCAGAAGACCCCACACAAGCAGACCCGGAGAATCAACCCTCTGCTTATAGTGAGCCTGCCATACCCCTAGTGAGCCAACGAGTCCGTAGACGGCTGCCCAGTTTACCCTTGACAGCTCCGATACCCTGTAGCTCAGGACTAGTCAGCCAGCTCCGTAGGTCCACTAGGGTCACTAGAGGCCAGTTGCCCATACGGTGGAGGATCTAAATGTTCAAGCTATTTTATCAATGTTTACCTGTTTATTGTTGCTTGTGTATAATTATGTGTTTCTAGTTATTTGTAGGAGTCTTTGGTGGATTTACCGGGAATCCTTTGTGCATATAGTTGGAGCGTAACCCAGGACGGACTAAAGACTGTTAAGGACTCGGGGCAGGACAGACCCCTACCTGGTTACGTCTCCCTGTTTTTGGTGAAATGGACACCCTTGTTTTCTTGAAAAACTGCACCCGGTTGCGGACACGCCGTGACCGTCCTAATGTTTTTCTTTATTACGTTGTTTCTGTTTGTAATTTGTTATGTTACAAAAATATGTTTAGTCCCGGAGTACTAAATTTTACTAGGGGGGAATGTGACACCCCAGGGGTCTGGTTGCCACAGTAATAGAGATATTACGTCTGAGAGCAGGTGGGAGGTCTCTTGGTCAGGAATCCTTTGCATGCCACACCTCCTGCCCAGTCCTGGGAGGGGAAGAACTTCCCCTATATAAAACTGGGGCTGAGGCAGGGTTAGGGAGTTAAGAAGAGGAGAAGCAGCTATAGGAAAGAGAGATCAGGAGCTCTGGGGAAGTCGTGCTAAAAGGAATCAGGGGCTGGCAGCTGTAGAGCTCGCCCTGATTGAAGAGTTACCACCGGACCCGGAGTCCAAGGCTGTGGGGACTAATCCTTACCCAGCAGCAGAAACCGACCGGCAGGGGATTTCAGGTCCTCTGGCCAAGAAACCCGAAGGCACGGTCACACGCGTGGGACCAGCACCGCCGTCGTGGAGCGGAAGCCACTAGAAGGCCCCGAGTCACCGGCCATACGGGTGAGCACCACACGGTACACTCAGGGACGTGGGCTACTTTTACCCACCTCTAGCAAGGTAGCCAGAAGAGTACAATTAGTTGGGGAGGCCTACAACTCCGCCTGGCCAGGGGAAATCCCATCTGCTCAAAGACTGACCAGGCCCTGATCGCTAGCGAGTACTCCGGGAGGGTCTATCTTTATCACCAGTAAAGACCCTGAACTACACCGCATTGTCTCTGAGTGGTTCCTGCTACCCCCATCATCCACGTCGGCTGCCCTGAGGCCATACCCCTCCCGTTGGGGGTTATACCATCTACGCTGCACCATCGTACCACCGGCCTCAGCGGTCCGCCCTGCAGCGGCAGCTCCATAGCTGCATTCAACGGGTGGCGTAGTCGTCCAACATCTACTGCTAATACTCAGCCACACAGTTTGACTCCCTGGGCACGGACCGGGTCACCGCCACGAGACTACTACCCCCAACAGGCCCGGCTCCGGGTAGTCCCCACGTGCGCAACGCTACACCAAGTAGGCCCAGGGGCGCGTCACTTGCATTGGAAATGCTGCCTTTTAGGCTGGTGGAGACGGAATCCTTCCGCAATCTTATGGCGGTGGCCGTCCCTTGGTACTCGGTCCCCAGCCGACACTATTTTGCCCGGTGTGCCATCCCCGCACTACACAAGCACGTGTCCCAAAGCATCTGTCGTGCCCTCAACAACTCAGTTACTGGGAGAGTCCACCTGACAACGGACACGTGGACAAGTGCTTGTGGCCAGGGACGGTACATCTCTCTGACGGCACACTGGGTAAACATAGTGGAAGCCGGGACCCAGTCGGACCTTGGGACGGAACACATCCTCCCCACACCGAGGATTGCGGGCCCTATGTCAGTCAGAGTTGCCCCCACAGTGTACAGCTCCTGCGCATCCTCCTCCTCCTCCTCATGTTCAGCCTCCATCTCAGATATCACCACATCAGTTACAAGCTGGAAGCACTGCAGTACTGCCTCAGCCAAGCGGCAACAGGCTGTGCTGAAACTCATAAGCTTAGGTGATAAACCTCACACTGCTTGTGAGTTGTGGACAGTTGTGAAAGAGCAGGCAGATCTGTGGCTGAGACCGCTGAACCTACATCCCGGCATGGTCGTGTGTGACAATGGCTGTAACCTGGTGGCGGCTCTGAGGCGAGGCGAGATCACACACGTACCATGCCTGGCTCATGTGCTTAACCTCGTGGTTCAGCGGTTTCTTAAATCGTACCCCGAGTTGCCAGATCTGCTTGTGAAAGTACGCCGCCTGTTAGCTCATTTTCACAAGTCGGCTACAGCTTCCGCCGCCCTTGCTGTGTTGCAGCAGCGTTTGCAGCTTCCGGCACACCGACTGGTGTGTGATGTCCCCACACGTTGGAACTCTACCCTCCACATGTTGCAAAGGATTTGTGAGCAGAAGAGAGCAGTTGTGGAGTACCAGCTGCAACAAGGCCGTCGATATTCAGGTCAGACTCCACACATAAGACCTCAGGAGTGGACCTGGATGTCTGACATATGTACCATCCTGACAAACTTTGAGGAGGCCACCAAGATGGTGAGTGGCGTTGACGCCATCATTAGTGTCAGCATCCCACTTGTCTGTCTTTTGCAACGCTCTCTGCAGAGAATTAAAGAGGAGGCATTGCAGCCAGAGTATGATGAGATGGATCAAGAAGCCATAGCGGGCGATTACACACAGCCCAGCCTCATCTCATCCCAACGTGCATTGGGGGACAATGAGGAGGAGGAAGAACAGGAGCTGTTATCATGCGTTGTAGACGGTAGTACCTGTACAAGTGTCATACCGTCGGTTCAGCGTGGGTGGCCTGAGGACAGGGGGGAGGAGGAAGAGGAGGAGGAGGAGGAGAGCATGGTCAGTCGTCATCTTGGTGAGGACACGGAAATCTTGCCCGTTACCAGTCTGGCACGCATGGCTGACTTTATGTTACGCTGCCTTAACCGTGACCCTCGCGTTGTCAAAATGTTGGGTGACAGTCATTACTGGTTGGTGACACTTGTAGACCACCGCTACAAGGAGAACTTTCACTCTCTTATTCCTGAGGTGGAGATGTCTACAAAAATGGGGCAATACCAGAAGGCCCTTGCTGCAGAACTCTTAAAAAAATTCCCATCTGAACACGCTAGCGGCAGAGGTCACAGTTCGTTGCCCAACCAAGGCGTACAGGCGAGAGAGATGCAACTCCAATCCAGCAGAGGCAGGGGAACACTGTCAACGTTCTGGGACAGTTTTCTGACACCCGCCCAGCTTACAGGCCCTGAGGCGCGGGGTACTCTCACAAGGAGTGGAAAGTTTCAAAAGATGGTGAGGGAGTACCTTGCCGATCGTACCAGCGTCCTCCGTGATTCCTCTGTGCCTTTTAATTATTGGGTATCCAAGCTGGACACTTGGAATGAACTCGCTCTGTACGCCTTGGAGGTCCTGGCCTGCCCTGCCACTAGCGTGCTATTGGAGCGTGTTTTTAGTGCCGCTGGGGGAATTATAACTGATAAGCGCACTCGCCTGTCAACTGACAATGCTGACAAGCTGACCCTTATCAAAATGAACAAGGGCTGGATTGGGCCAGACTTCTCATCACCACCAAATGACAGCAGAGTAACATAAAGTCAAATCCACTGTGTTATTTCGGGAGGTGTATTCACATGCACCGCTTCACACCCACACATGGGTATACGCTTCCTCGTTTCGGCTGTTTAATCTTCTTCTCCTTATCCTCAGCTTCCACCACCACTATACCACCAGGGTGCCAGCATTGCAAGTTCCTCCGTCCTAATTTTTGGCAGCTTTTGCTGGTAAAGCATAAGCAAATACCATGGGACACCCACTCCCCAATAATGGGACTTATGTTTGTAATATGCTGTACTGCATGGCTCTTGTAAGGGGCATTGCAAGTTGCTCCGTCCTAATTTTTGGCAGCTTTTGCTGGGAAAGCATAAGCAAATACTATGGGAGACCCACTCCCCAATAATGGGACTTATGTTTGTAATATGCTGTACTGCATGGCTCTTGTAAGGGGCATTGCAAGTTGCTCCGTGCTAACTTTTGGCAGCTTTTGCTTGCAAGGCATAAGCAAATACTATGGGACACCCACTCCCCAATAATGGGACTTATGTTTGTAATATGCTGTACTGCATGGCTTTTGTAAGGGGCATTGCAAGTTGCTCCGTCCTAATTTTTGGCAGCTTTTGCTGGGAAAGCATAAGCAAATACTATGGGAGACCCACTCCCCAATAATGGGACTTATGTTTGTAATATGCTGCACTGCATGGCTCTTGTAAGGGGCATTGAAAGTTGCTCCGTCCTAATTTTTGGCAGCTTTTGCTTTCAAGGCATAAGCAAATACTATGGGACACCCACTCCCCAATAATGGGACTTATGTTTGTAATATGCTGTACTGCATGTGACGCGCCCCCTGGGCCGTGTGTACACGTGTGTGGGATACCCGGTGCCGGGTCTCTGGGGTCTGTAGTCTCCGTGGCGGTGACCCGGTCCCGTGGCTCAGGCTGGTCAAACCAGTGGCAGTCTTTCTTAGGTTTTGAGGTTAATTGTCCGACTGCGCCACCCGTGGATTGCGGTCAGGGAGTACCACCGCTGCGAGGCAGACCGCTGAGGCTGGTGTTGTGTGCGCAGCATAGAATGGGATAACTCCCCTCGGGAGGAGTATAGCCTCAGGGCAGTGAGTGTGGATGATGGGGGTGATGGTGCACGAGCGCAGCAGGAACGACTCAGAGTCTTTGCAGTGCAGTTCAGGGTCTTTACTGATGATTATAAGGTAGACACTCCCAGGAGTACTGGCTAGCATAAGAGGCCTGGTCAGTCTGTGAGCAAGCAGGAGTTCCCCTGGCCAGGTGGAGTTGTAGGCCTCCCCGTTTGTCTGCACTCTTCCTGGCTACCTTGCTGTAAGCGGGTAGAAGTAGCCCACGTCCCTGAGTGTACCGTGTAGTGCTCACCCGTATGGCTGGTGACTTGGGGCCTTCTGTTAGCCTCCGCTCCACGACGGCGGTGCTGGTCCCTTGCTTGTGACTGAGCCTCCGGGCTTCTGTGGCCAGAGGACCTGAAATCCCCTGCCGGCTGGTTTCTGCTGCTGGATATATAAGTCCTCACAGCTTCGGACTCCTGCGTCCGGTTCCTATTGTCTTCTGCCAGGGCGAGCTCTGCTCAGCTTCCAGCCCCTGGTCTTTAGCTCCTAGCTCCTACAGAGCTCCTTGCTGTTACTTTCCCTTGCTCTCACTCTGACTCTGACTGTTCTCTGACTCACTCAACCTCGCCCCAGATCCAGTTTATAAGGGCAGAATTCTCCCCTCCCAGGACTGGGGCAGGAGGATGTTGCATGTTTAAGGGATCCTGACCAGGAAACCTCCCACTTTCTCTCCGACGTAATATCTCTATTACTGTGGTGACCAGACCCCTGTGGTGCCACACATGGCTCTTGTAAGGGGCATTGCAGTTCCTCATAATTTTTGGAAAGCCTTCCATTCACTGCTTAGGCCAACAGTGCACGGGAGACCCAGTTGCTATAAATCGAAAAAAAAGGTTTAGTTAACGCCCTCTGACCTCCATGTCATTTCCAAGGGGCATTGGAGTGGCTCAAAATTTTTGGTAGGCATTGCACTCACTGTATGCCCTATAACTGTGTAGCCGAAGCGCTCCTTTTTTACAGAAACATATCCTACAAGACATATCTGGTTGACTGGCCTGATATTGATGTGAATGGTCCCTGTTCCTCCTGCTCTTTCTCCTTTGCCACCACCTCATCCATCATTTATCACCTGAAGCTTTGTTTAATGGGAGTCATAGAACTGGGATAGTAGCAGGAAAACATCCAGCAATCCTCGGAGGAGGTAGGATATGCGCCAAAACGCGGACCACCTCAGGCCTAGCCGCTACTACATACATGCGCTTGTGTGGCACCCCAGGGGTCTGGTTTCCCACAGTAATGTAATGTTATGTCTGAGAGCAGGTGGGAGGTCCTTTGGTCAGGGATCCTGTGCATGCCACACCTCCTGCCCAGTCTTGGGAGGGGAAGACCTTCCCCTATATAAACCCGGGGCTGAAGCAGGGTTAGTCAGTCAAGGAGAGTAGAGACAAGAAACAGTCACAGGAAGAAACAGCAGAAGCTCAGTGGGAGCAATACTACTACAAGTCAGGGGCTGGCAGCTGCAGAGCTCGCCCTGACTGAGAAGCTTTCTTACTGGACCCGGCGTCCGAGGCTGTGGGGACTAACTCTTACCCAGCAGCAGAAGCCGACCGGCAGGGGATTTCAGGTCCTCAGGCCCAGAAACCCGAAGGCATGGTCACACGCGTGGGACCAGCGCCGCCATCGTGGAGCGGAAGCCATTAGAAGGCCCCGAGTCACCGGCCATACGGGTGAGCACCACACGGTACACTCAGGGACGTGGGCTACTTATATCCGCTTCTAGCAAGGTAGCCAGAAGAGTACAGTCAGTTTGGGAGGCCTACAACTCCGCCTGGCCAGGGGAGATCCCATCTGCTCAAGGACTGACCAGGCCCCGTTCGCTAGCAAGTACTCCGGGAGGGTCTATCGTTGTTACCAGTAAAGACCCTGAATTACACCGCACCGTTTCTGAGTGGTTCCTGCTACCCTCATCTTCCACGTCGGCTGCCCTGAGGCCATACCCCTCCCGTTGGGGGTTATACTATCACGCTGCACAATTCTACACCGGCCTCAGCGGTCTGCCCTGCAGCGGCAGCTCCATAGCTGCAAATCAACGGGTGGCGTAGTCGACACTCAAATAACATCTATCAAGACTGCCACACACTGAGTTGACTCGCTGGGCACGGACCGGGTCCCCGCCACTCGGAGACTACAACCCTCATCTGATCCGGTTCCGGGTAAGCCCCCGTGCGCGAGACGCTGCGCGACACAGCAGGCCCAGGGGCGCGTCAACTTTGGCATAGTCGGCAGGATTTCGTGCCCGCAACCACCGGGTACTGCGTGCCTGAAAAAGAGACTTTTAAAACTTACCATCCGTGAAGTTTTCCCGCCATCGGTGAAGATTCCCGCCATCCGGCGCCATTTTCAGCCTTCTTCCCGCCATCTGTGAAGATTCCCGCCATCCGGCGCCATCTTCAGCCTTCTTCCCGCCATCCGTGGAGTTTTCCCGCCGTTGGACGCCATCTTGAGGACGCCGCGCGGGAAGAAGAGGGGCGTGGACTCCGAAAGCGCGCGAGAACTGAAGCCCCGCCTCACGTCCGGACGTTGCGTAAGGTCCTGGAAGGAGCCCAGCAGACGCCGACGTCACCGGAGCGCGACGGAAGGTCCTCAACCCTGACGATCTACTGCGGAGCCGCGGCCTACGGAACAGGATCATCGCAAGGTAGGCCACGGTCCACTAGGGGGGAGGAAGATGTCGGATGCGGAGGAGAGCTTCATTGCCTCAACCCCCGCCAGCGCCACCGCTGCTGCAGTTATGCCCTTCACCATGCCCTATATCCCGGGAGCAGCTTGGCTACCCCAGTACTCAGGGGAGTCACATACCCTGCATGACTTTAGAGAAAAGCTGGATAGCCTCTTCCAGGTGTACCCCCTCACAGAAGAGCAAAAAGTGAGCATCCTGGTGGCCCAACTAACCGGGGCAGCCAAAAGGGAAGTAAAATCCTGGCCACCTGGGAGGAAGACTGTCGCAGGGATACTAACCCGGCTGAAGGATACCTTTGATACCCGCACCTCAGCCGAGATTAAGCTTAGATTCTACGGGTGCAAACAGCGAGCGCATGAGAGTATAAGGGACTATGCACTAAACCTACAAGAGGCCCTGAGGGCCATTAAGCAGACCGACCCTGATGGAGTGGGAAACGAGGACAGGCTGTTGACCGAACAATTTATAGAGGGACTATATTGTAATGCCCACCGAACCCAGTTGCGGGCGATGGCCTTACAGGATCCCCATCTGGGCTTTGCACAGTTCAAGGACAGAGCCATCCGGGTGCTCCGAGAACCGGCACCAGGTGGCGTTGTGACCCACAGGCGCCCAGCTAGCACTTACCACCAGGAGGCGGCGCCCTTGTCGGCAGGGCCTGTGGGAGCTGATGCGCAGGCTTTGGACAATGACCCGGCTCCAGACCTACACCATCAGGTCCAAGAGCTAGCTAAGAGCGTTGCTGCGCTAACCCGAACTGTGCAGTCTTTACAGGTTTCCACCCCAGGGAAGATCCAGCTGGCATCCGGACCGGAGGACATCCCGTGGCGTCGACCAAGGAGGACCCCACCGGCCAGAGGAAGACCCAGTGACCGATACAGCGAAGACGGACGACCCATCTGCCGCCGCTGCAATCAACCCGGACATATGGCAAGGTACTGTTCTTTAAACGGGCACAACCTGGGGTAGAGGGCCAACCCCCAGGAAAAAGATCACCAGGCCCATCAAACTGGCGCGACAGATATGTGGGAGGACGTCCAGTCTTGCCTGTGGTACTGGATGGCATTCCCATGAGTGCCCTACTGGACACCGGGTCACAGGTCACCACCATCCCGTACGTGCTCTTTAAGCAGTACTGGAATGACTCGGATATTACCCGCTACCCTGACGACGACTTGAGTATCATCGCCAGCAATGGCCAGCCCGTGCCACAGATCGGATTTAAAGAGGTGACCATCAAAATCGGTAGAGTCGAACTGGCAGCACAGGGACTAATCATTGTAGATATTGACAAACATGAGAGTCACCCAAAAATAACTCTAGGAACTAATGTAATTGAAAATTGTCTTGCAGAGGTGATTTTCCTTTTACAGCAGGTTGCCAAGAACGCCAGCTCCGGCGAGCAGCGGGTGCTCCAGAAAGAGATCCGGGCACTGATGCGACGGCAACAGGTGGAACTCTCCGGCGGTGAGATTGGTAGCGTAAGAATGTGTGACCCTTTTCCTATTGCCATGCCCCCAAAAAGTGAAATGATGATTTGGTGCCGGGCAGCTATTGGTCTGAGAGGTAGAGATTACCAGGCAATGGTAGAACCAGTTTACTCAGACAGTAGGCCCACCATCTTGACAGCACGGGGGGTGGTTAATGTACGCCATGGGAGGGTGCCCGTTCGCATAATCAATATCGGGAAGAGGGAAGTGTACCTGCCCCGGTATGCCACGCTAGCCAAATTATATACCATTAACCAAAATGCTATACAATCTGTGGAACCCTTGCCTCCATCTCACCCGGAGGAAGGTAACGGCTCTAAGAAAACAAAGGAGGACTGGTGTCAGCAACTACATTTGGGTACTGACTCCACTCCCTCACATCAGAAACAGGGAGTCTATCGGGTGGTTCAAGAGTACGAGAGAGTGTTTAGTAAACACCCGTTAGACTTCGGGCGAGTCAAGGGGGTAGAACACCACATCCCCACGGGAGACCATCCTCCCATAAAAGAGAGGTATCGACCCGTACCCCCTGCACACTACCAACACGCCAAGGGGATGCTTAGAGACATGAAGGAGGCTGGGGTGATCAGGGATAGCTGTAGCCCCTGGGCAGCTCCACTAGTCTTAGTCAGAAAAAAAGACAACACCATGAGGATGTGTGTAGATTACCGGAAAATCAACCGTATCACACACAAGGATGCGTACCCCTTACCAAGGATAGAGGAGTCATTGGCTGCTTTAAGATCTGCTAACTTCTTCTCTACCTTGGATCTCACTAGCGGGTACTGGCAGGTTCCTGTAGCAGAGGCGGACCGGGAGAAGACCGCATTCACCACCCCGATGGGACTTAGCGAGTTCACCTGCATGCCGTTCGGACTCTGCAACGCACCAGGAACCTTCCAACGACTAATGGAGTGTTGTCTGGGCCACAGAAACTTCGAGACGGTCCTGTTGTACCTGGACGATGTCATCGTATATTCCAAGACGTATGAGGACCACCTGAAACACCTGGCGGAAGTGTTCGAAGCTCTGGCGAGTTACGGCCTAAAGGTGAAACCCTCCAAGTGTCACCTCCTGAAACCAAAGGTGCAGTACCTGGGACACGTGGTGAGCGCTGACGGAGTGGCTCCCGACCCTGATAAGATCACCGCAATTAAGGAATGGCCAAGCCCCTCCAGCGTAAAAGAAGTGCGGCAGTTCCTCGGGTTGGTAGGCTACTACCGAAGGTTTATTCCCGGTTTCACCAAAAAGGCAGCACCTATGCAGGACCTCCTGATAGGCCAGTCCCGGAAGGCCAAGAACCAGAAGCCGCCCTTCAAATGGGAGGAGCTGGAAGAAGAGTCCTTCCGCCAGCTGAAGATGGCCCTCACGGGGGACGAAATCCTGGCGTACCCGGATTATAGCCAGCCCTTTATCCTCTACACCGACGCCAGTAACATCGGGCTAGGAGCCGTACTGTCCCAGATCCAGCAGGGGAAGGAACGAGTAATCGCCTACGCCAGCCGAAAGCTGCGACCCACCGAAAGGAATCCCGAGAATTACAGCTCATTTAAGCTAGAGTTCCTGGCCGTAGTATGGGCAGTCACCGAGCGCTTTAAGCATTACCTCGCTTCTTCCCGGTTCACCGTGTACACGGATAACAACCCGTTGACACACCTGGACACGGCAAGACTCGGTGCCCTGGAGCAGAGGTGGATGGCCCGTCTGTCCAACTACGAGTTCACAATCAAATACCGGGCCGGACGCTCCAATACCAACGCGGACGCCCTGTCCAGGATGCCCAACCTGCCGGACGAAGGAGAAGATCCGGAGGGACTGGAAGAAGTTGAACTCCCTGCGTTCCACCGTCATGGGACTATCCAGTACTCCCACCGGGTAAGGAGTAAGCAGGCTGCTACGTTGAACCTCTTACCTCACTACAACTGGGCGGAAACGCAAGACAGCGACCCTGCCGTCCGACTGGTGAAGGAGATGCTGACTCGCCCGGAGGCTTGCCTTGAACCAGACGCTCCGGAGGAAGCCAAACAACTATGGGCAGAGAGGAGTCGACTGTTCCTTTACAAGGGGAAGTTGTGCCGCAGAATGGTTAACTCCCGGACGCATGAACTACTCTGGCAAGTAGTGGTGCCACAAAGAGACGCAGCCATGGTGATGGAGGCATACCACGACGGAGCTGGACACTTCGGGTGGAAGAAGCTGGAGTTCCTGCTGCGCGAGCGATTCCACTGGGTAGGCATGAGGGGAACCATTGAGAAGTGGTGCAGAGACTGTGGCCCGTGCAACCTAAGAAGGAAGGATCGTGCCAGCCAGAAGACTCCCCTGCAGTCCATCGTCACCCGGCAGCCGTTGGAACTGGTAGCCTTGGATCATGTAAAACTGACCCCAAGCAGAAGTGGCTACGTCTACGCACTAACCATCGTGGATCACTACTCCCGGTTCTTGGTTGTCGTCCCCGTCAAGGACTTAACAGCTCGAACAGCAGCGAGAGCCTTCCAGCAGCATTTCTGCCGTCCACACGGGTACCCGGACCAAGTGTTGACAGACCAGGGACCTGCCTTTGAAGCGGAGGTCTTCCAAGAATTCTGCACTCTGTATGGCTGCCGGAAGATAAGGACGACACCCTATCATCCGCAAACTAATGGACTTTGTGAGAAAATGAACCAGGTGGTAATGGATCTTCTGAAAACGTTGCCCCTGGAAGAACGCAGTCTGTGGCCTGAGAAGCTGCCCGATCTGGTGGACCTATACAACCACATCCCGGTAGGTTCCACCAACTGTACCCCGGCTTACCTAATGAGGGCAAGACCTGGTAAGTTACCTGTTGACCTGGAAATGGGAGTCCTGACACCCGAGGACACTTCACCAGAAGCAGACTGGGACACAGAGAGGCAGCAGCAGTACCGGAGAGTACAGGAGAGCGTGGAGCGAAGTCTCTGTCAGGCTAGGGAAAGACAAGAGAAAACTTACAACCAGTATGCTCCCGCTGTTCCCCTGGTACCCGGAGAGCAGGTCTTGAAGAGGAAGAGACGGCTCCACAAGTTGGACGACCAGTGGGAGAAGGACCCGTACACCGTACTGCCCTCAAGCCACGAGAACCCGAAGGTTTGTACCATCAGTAAAGACGGAGGGGAAACTACAGCCATTGTATCCCGGGACCACCTGAAGAAGTGTCCCGAACAACTGAGGAACCCTGAAGAGGAACAAGAAGACCATCGACCCGTAGAGGAAAGGGAAGATATGGTTAGTACTGTGCTCGGGGACTTCCCTCGGTCTTGGACTCAAGTCAATGGTGCAGTTGTGGTACCCGTACTCACCTTCCTCCAACCAGCATCCCAAGCACCTACGGAGCAACAGGTAGAGCTGGAAGAACAGCCGGTCCAGGAGGCAGAAGACCCCACACCCGCAGACCAGGAGGATCAACCCTCTGCTTGCAGTGAGCCTGCCATATCCCTAGTGAGCCAAAGAGCCGGTAGACAGCTGCCCAGTTTACCCTTGACAGCTCCTACACCCTGTAGTTCAGGGCTAGACAGTCAGCTCCGTAGGTCCACTAGGGCCACTAGAGGCCAGTTACCCGCACGTTGGAGGATTTGAAGTGTATAAATTGTTTTATTTATGTTTACCTGTGTATTGTTGCTTGTGTATAATTTTGTGTTTCTAGTTATTTGTAGGAGTCCTTGGTGGATTTACCGGGAATCCTTTGTACATAGTTGGAGCGTAACCCAGGACGGACTAAAGACTGTTAAGGACTCGGGGCAGGACAAACCCCTACCTGGTTACGTCTCCCTGTTTTGGTGAAATGGACACCTTGCTTTTCTTCAAAGACTACACCCGGTTACGGACATGCCGTGACCACCTTTATGTGTTTCTTCTTATTGTACTATTATTGTTGTTATATCTTGTTATGTTTTTCTAAAATATGTTTAGTCCCGGAGTACTAAATTTCACTAGGGGGGAATGTGGCACCCCAGGGGTCTGGTTTCCCACAGTAATGTAATGTTATGTCTGAGAGCAGGTGGGAGGTCCTTTGGTCAGGGATCCTGTGCATGCCACACCTCCTGCCCAGTCTTGGGAGGGGAAGACCTTCCCCTATATAAACCCGGGGCTGAAGCAGGGTTAGTCAGTCAAGGAGAGTAGAGACAAGAAACAGTCACAGGAAGAAACAGCAGAAGCTCAGTGGGAGCAATACTACTACAAGTCAGGGGCTGGCAGCTGCAGAGCTCGCCCTGACTGAGAAGCTTTCTTACCGGACCCGGCGTCCGAGGCTGTGGGGACTAACTCTTACCCAGCAGCAGAAGCCGACCGGCAGGGGATTTCAGGTCCTCAGGCCCAGAAACCCGAAGGCACGGTCACACGCGTGGGACCAGCGCCGCCATCGTGGAGCGGAAGCCATTAGAAGGCCCCGAGTCACCGGCCATACGGGTGAGCACCACACGGTACACTCAGGGACGTGGGCTACTTATATCCGCTTCTAGCAAGGTAGCCAGAAGAGTACAGTCAGTTTGGGAGGCCTACAACTCCGCCTGGCCAGGGGAGATCCCATCTGCTCAAGGACTGACCAGGCCCCGTTCGCTAGCAAGTACTCCGGGAGGGTCTATCGTTGTTACCAGTAAAGACCCTGAATTACACCGCACCGTCTCTGAGTGGTTCCTGCTACCCTCATCTTCCACGTCGGCTGCCCTGAGGCCATACCCCTCCCGTTGGGGGTTATACTATCACGCTGCACAATTCTACACCGGCCTCAGCGGTCTGCCCTGCAGCGGCAGCTCCATAGCTGCAAATCAACGGGTGGCGTAGTCGACACTCAAATAACATCTATCAAGACTGCCACACACTGAGTTGACTCCCTGGGCACGGACCGGGTCCCCGCCACTCGGAGACTACAACCCTCATCTGATCCGGTTCCGGGTAAGCCCCCGTGCGCGAGACGCTGCGCGACACAGCAGGCCCAGGGGCGCGTCACTTGCATTCCAAGAAAACAAAGCAGATGCTAACTTCTATCATCATCATCATGCTCCTCACCTAGGCACTCTCAACTCCCCTGATGGAGAAGCCAGGGCCCACCGGAGGAGTCTGGTTCTCTGGTGGGCTCGTCCAATGCTGCCCTAAAGCAGGCCAGGCTAAGAAAAGTGTGGGGGAAGGTGACAGGAGAAATCAGGGTGGCTGGGGACCGAGTATGGACACCTGGCCGCCACCTGGCGGCTGGGGACCGAGCGTGGACACCCAGCCGCTGGGCGGCTGGGGACAGAGTATGGATACCTCGCTGCCGAAGCGGCCATGAGGTAGTGGCCAGCTTCGGCCTCCTCCAAACTAAAAGGTCCCATTTCAAGTGAAAGCTAGCAGTGTGGTATTGCAGCCTGCGGGTGGGTGGGTGGTTGGCTGCATATTTTCGCTTGCATTGCAAGGAATGGGTGAGGTACAATTGAACACTGCCCTGGGACAAGGACTTGCACGGGGATAGTTGCAAGTCTGCATCTTCTGATGCGGCAAGGATCACTTCTGATGGGCACACTTTTACACAGTGACCTGGGAGTCAGAGATGCTTCCAGGGGTCTTCCCCATGCTGATCCCTTGTCTTTTCAGCACTGTATGCATGTGTCACACAGCACATGGCCAGATAAGGTTGTAAAATGTTAAAATGACATTTCCCGGTAAATGCATTTGTCACGGTTGAAAGCAATACAAAAGTGCAAAAACGCATGAAAAATGCTACTTGTGAACATAGCCCAAGGTGTGGAGGAGTATTTTTGTTTTTGGTTATTTATTTTACCTTATACACAAGTTTTTACCCTGGAAAGGAAATTCCTTAACATATTTCACAGGAAAACCGTTTCAGTTTCGATTTTGAACGTTTTATTGTGAGCCCGCAAAAGTGGCTTAATACCTCTGACCACGTTGTTGACAGCAGTGACCTGGGGGTCAGAAATGCTTCCAGGGGCGATCCCCATGCTGCCCCCATGTCTTTTGAGCACTGTCACTATCGTTTTGGGCACTTTTTAGGCTTTCTACAGACTGCCGGGGGTGCCACCGCAAAAATGCTCGGGTCTCTCATAGACTAACATTGGGCTCGTTGCTCGGGTCGAGCACCCGAGTATCACGGTAAGCTCGGCCCGAGCTTCGAGCACCCGAGCATTTTAGTGATTGCTCAACACTATCAGTCGTCATCTTGGTGAGGACACGGAAGTCTTGCCCGTTACCAGTCTGGCACCCATGGCTGACTTTATGTTACGCTGCCTTAACCGTGACCCTCGCGTTGTCAAAATGTTGGGTGACAGTCATTACTGGTTGGTGACACTTGTAGACCCCCGCTACAAGGAGAACTTTCACTCTCTTATTCCTGAGGTGGAGAGGTCTACAAAAATGGGGCAATACCAGAAGGTCCTTGCTGCAGAACTCTTAAAAAAATTCCCATCTGAACACGCTAGCGGCAGAGGTCACAGTTCGTTGCCCAACCAAGGCGTACAGGCGAGAGAGATGCAACTCCAATCCAGCAGAGGCAGGGGAACACTGTCAACGTTCTGGAACAGTTTTCTGAAACCCGCCCAGCTTACAGGCCCTGAGGCGCGGGGTACTCTCACAAGGAGTGGAAAGTTTCAAAATATGGTGAGGGAGTACCTTGCCGATCGTACCAGCGTCCTCCGTGATTCCCCTGTGCCTTTTAATTATTGGGTATCCAATAACTGATAAGCGCACTCGCCTGTCAACTGACAATGCTGACAAGCTGACCCTTATCAAAATGAACAAGGGCTGGATTGGGCCAGACTTCTCATCACCACCAAATGACAGCAGAGTAACATAAAGTCAAATACACTGTGTTATTTCGGGAGGTGTATTCCCATGCATCGCTTCACACCCACACATGGGTATACGCTTCCTCATTTCGGCTGTTTTATGCTCTTCTCCTTATCCTCAGCCTCCACGACCACTATACCACCAGGGTGACCGTGGTCCATGTTGCCAGAATTGCAAGTTCCTCTGTCCTAATTTTTGGCAGCTTTTGCTTGGAAGGCATAGGCAAAGACTATGGGAGACCCACTCCCCAATAATGGGAATAATGTTTTTAATATGCTGTACTGCATGGCTCTTGTAAGGGACATTGCAAGTTCCCCCTTCCTAATTTTTGGCAGCTTTTGCTTGGAAGGCATAGGCAAAGACTATGGGAGACCCACTCCCCAATAATGGGAATAATGTTTTTAATATGCTGTACTGCATGGCTCTTGTAAGGGGCATTAAAATCGTCTTGTTAAGCTACTGTGACCTCCACGTCTCTTCCACAGGGCATTGATATTGTCTTTTTATTCCACTGTAACCTCCACCACTCTTCCAAGGGGCATTAAAACTGTCTTGTTAAACCACTCTGAACTCCACGTCTCTTCTAAGGGGCATTAAAACCGTCTTGTTAAACCACTCTGAACTCCACAGCTCTTCCAAGGGGCATTGACATGTTGTTTTTAATTACCTCTAACCTCCACGACTCTTGCAACGGGCATTGCATTTCCTCCTAATTTTTGTCAGCTTTTGCTTTTCAATGCATAGGCGAACACTAAGGGAGACCCACTCCCCAATAATGGGTAGAAGGTTTTTAATACGCTGTAATCCACGTCTGTTTCAAGGGGCATTGCAGTTCCTCATAATTTTTGGAAAGCCTTCCATTCCCTGCTTAGGCCAACAGTGTACAGGAGACCCAGTTGCTATAAATGGAAAAAACGGTTTAGTTAAGGCCCTCTGACCTCCATGTCACTTCCAAGGGACATTGGAGTGCCTCGAAATTTTTGGTAGGCATTGCATTCACTGTATGCCTTATAACTGTGTAGCTGAACCGCTCCTTTTGGTACAGAAACATATCCTACAAGACATGTGTGGTTGACTGGCCTGATATTGATGTGAATGGTCCCTGTTCCTCCTGCTCTTTCTCCTTTGCCACCACCTCATCCATCATTCATCACCTGAAGCTTTGTTTTAACGGGAGTCATAGAACTGGGATAGTAGCAGGAAAACATCCAGCAATCCTCGGAGGAGGTAGGATATGCGCCAAAACGCTGACCACCTCAGGCCTAGCTGCTACTACATACATGCGCTTGCATTCCAAGGAACAGAAAGCTAAGGAGGTGAATGGCCTCATGATCATGAATAATTTACTCGTTGTGTAGGAGGCCGACCACTGCTGCTGTCTACCTTCTGAACTTTGTGTTGAAGCCTGATTGACCCAGGACCCGCAATCCTCTATGTCTGGAGGACGTGTTGCATCCCAGTGTCCAACTGTGTCCCGGCTTCCACAATATTAACCCAGTGTGAAGGCGTCAGTGAGATGGACCATTCCTGGCCACATTCACTTGTCCACGTGTTTGTGGTTAGGCTGTCCTTCCCACTAAATGCACTGGGGAGGGCACAGGTAATGTTTTGGTATACGCGCTTGTGTATAAGGCGCACCGGGACAAATAGGGGCGGCTGGGGACCGTTTATGGACACCCGGCCACCCCCACGTGGCTGGGGACTGTGTGTGGGCACCCGGCCGCGAGGCGGCTGGGGACTGAGTATGGACACCCGGCCGCCCCCTGGCGGCTGGGGACCAAGCGTGGAAACCCGGCGTCCGGGCGGCTGGGGACTGAGTATGAATACCAGGCTACCGACGCAGACATGACGTGGTGGCCAGATTCCACCTCCACATGCCTAAAAGGCCCAATTTCAAGTGCAAGCAAGCTAGCAGTATGGTATTGCAGCCTGGGGGTGGGTGGGTGGCAGGCTTCATACTTGCGCTTGTATTGCAAGTTATGGGGAGGTACAATTGAACACTGCCCTGGGACAAGGACTTGCACAGGGATAGTTGCAAGTCTGCATCTTCTGATGCGGCAAGGATCACTTCTGATGGGCACACTTTTAGGCAGTGACCTGGGTGTCAGAGATGCTTCCAGGGGTCTTCCCCATGCTGTTCCCATGTCTTTTTAGCACTGTATGCATGTGTCACACAGCACATGGCCAGATAAGGTTGTAAAATGTTAAAATGACATTTCCCGGTGAATGCATTTGTCACGGTTGAAAGCAATGCAAAAGTGCAAAAACGCATAAAAAATGCTACTTGTGAACATAGCCGAAGGTGTGGAGGAGTATTTTTGTTTTTGGTTATTTATTTTACCTTATACACAAGTCTTTACCCTGGAAAGGATGTTCCTTAATCCCTTTCCGACCTGGTCAGTAATAGTACGCTCCAGGTCGGGAAGGCCGGTTCAGCGGGAGCTCCGGCGGTGAGCCCGCACTGAAGCGAGCACATGTCAGCTGATTATTGGAATCGCAATCCACCCGCGGCTGTTAACATGTTAAATCTCTGACAGTGGCATTTAACTCGCGCTTCCGGGAGTCCTAAGCCCCGCCCATCAGTGACCCCGTCACGTGATCGCGGGTCACCAATGGGTGGGCATGACAACTCGGGGTCTGCAGCAGATGCCTGTGGTTGTCATGTCTCAATTGCTATGAGCGCCACCTAGTGGTCAGCGCTCATAGCAGGTGAGCATTTCTCCTGCATACAAGCGATCTGCTCATCGCTTGTATGCAGTAGAAGCAATCAGACAACTGCTGCTTCTAGTCTCCTCTGGAGACTATAGAAGCAAGCAGAAAGTGTAAAAAAAAAAAGTTTTTTAAAAAATAAAAAATATATAAAAGTTTAAGTCACCCCCCTTTCGCCCCATTCAAAATAAAATATATATATATAAAAAAAAAACACATACACATATTTGGTATCGCCGCGTTCAGAATCGCCCGATCTATCAATATAAAAGAAGAATTAATACAATCAGTAAACGGCGTAACGAGAAAAAAATTTTAAACGCCAGAATTACGTTTTTTTGGTCGCTACAACTTTGCAATAAAATGCAATAACGGGCAATCAAAACATCGGATCTACCCCAAAATGGTATCAATAAAAACGTCAGCCCGGCACGCAAAAAATAAGCCCTCACCTGGCCCCAGATCCCGAAAAGTGGAGAAGCTAAGGGTCTCGGAAAATGGCGTCATTTTTTTTTTGTTTTTTTTAGCAAGCTTTGGATTTTTTTTTCACCACTTAAATAAAAAAGAACCTATACATGTTTGGTGTCTACGAGCTCGTAAAGACGTGGAAAATAATGATGGCAGCTCAGTTTTAGCAATCTGTGAACGTGTTTAAAAAAGGACCCAAAAAACAACTGTGGAATTGCATTTTTTTTGCAGTTTCACTGCACTTGGAATTTTTTTCCCATTTTTCAGCACACGATATGGTAAAACCAGTGATGTTGTTTAAAAGTACAACTCGTCCTGCAAAAAATAAGCCCTCACATGGCCATATTGAACGAAAATTAAAAAAAGTTCTGGCTCTGGGAAGAAGGGGAGCAAGGTGGTGATAGATCTTCTGAAAACATTGCCCCTGGAAGAACGTAGTCTGTGGCCTGAAAAGCTGCCCGACCTGGTGGACCTATACAACCACATCCCTGTAGGTTCCACCAACTGTACCCCGGCTTACCTAATGAGGGCAAGACCTGGTAAGCTTCCTGTTGATCTGGAGATGGGAGTCCTGACACCCGAGGACACTTCACCAGAAGCAGACTGGGACACAGAGAGGCAGCAGCAGTACCGGAGAGTACAGGAGAGCGTGGAGCGAAGTCTCTGTCAAGCTAGGGAAAGACAAGAGAAAACTTACAACCAGTATGCTCCCGCTGTTCCCCTGGTGCCCGGAGAGCAGGTCTTGAAGAGGAAAAGACGGCTCCACAAGTTGGACGACCAGTGGGAGAAGGACCCGTACACCGTACTGCCCTCAAGCCACGACAACCCAAAGATCTGTATAATCAGTAAAGACGGAGGGGAAACCACAGCCATTGTATCCCGGGATCACCTGAAGAAGTGTTCCGAACAGTTACGGAACCCTGAAGAGGAACAAGAAGACCCTCGACCCGTAGAGGAAAGGGAAGATATGGTTAGTACTGTGCTCGGAGACTTCCCTCGGTCTTGGACTCAAGTCAATGGTGCTGTTGTGGTACCCGTCCTCACGTTCCTCCAACCAGCATCCCAAGTGCCTACGGAGACACAGGTAGAGCTGGAAGAACAGCCGGTCCAGGAGGCAGAAGACCCCACACAAGCAGACCCGGAGAATCAACCCTCTGCTTATAGTGAGCCTGCCATACCCCTAGTGAGCCAACGAGTCCGTAGACGGCTGCCCAGTTTACCCTTGACAGCTCCGATACCCTGTAGCTCAGGACTAGTCAGCCAGCTCCGTAGGTCCACTAGGGTCACTAGAGGCCAGTTGCCCATACGGTGGAGGATCTAAATGTTCAAGCTATTTTATCAATGTTTACCTGTTTATTGTTGCTTGTGTATAATTATGTGTTTCTAGTTATTTGTAGGAGTCTTTGGTGGATTTACCGGGAATCCTTTGTGCATATAGTTGGAGCGTAACCCAGGACGGACTAAAGACTGTTAAGGACTCGGGGCAGGACAGACCCCTACCTGGTTACGTCTCCCTGTTTTTGGTGAAATGGACACCCTTGTTTTCTTGAAAAACTGCACCCGGTTGCGGACACGCCGTGACCGTCCTAATGTTTTTCTTTATTACGTTGTTTCTGTTTGTAATTTGTTATGTTACAAAAATATGTTTAGTCCCGGAGTACTAAATTTTACTAGGGGGGAATGTGACACCCCAGGGGTCTGGTTGCCACAGTAATAGAGATATTACGTCTGAGAGCAGGTGGGAGGTCTCTTGGTCAGGAATCCTTTGCATGCCACACCTCCTGCCCAGTCCTGGGAGGGGAAGAACTTCCCCTATATCAAACTGGGGCTGAGGCAGGGTTAGGGAGTTAAGAAGAGGAGAAGCAGCTATAGGAAAGAGAGATCAGGAGCTCTGGGGAAGTCGTGCTAAGAGGAATCAGGGGCTGGCAGCTGTAGAGCTCGCCCTGATTGAAGAGTTACCACCGGACCCGGAGTCCAAGGCTGTGGGGACTAATCCTTACCCAGCAGCAGAAACCGACCGGCAGGGGATTTCAGGTCCTCTGGCCAAGAAACCCGAAGGCACGGTCACACGCGTGGGACCAGCACCGCCGTCGTGGAGCGGAAGCCACTAGAAGGCCCCGAGTCACCGGCCATACGGGTGAGCACCACACGGTACACTCAGGGACGTGGGCTACTTTTACCCGCCTCTAGCAAGGTAGCCAGAAGAGTACAATTAGTTGGGGAGGCCTACAACTCCGCCTGGCCAGGGGAAATCCCATCTGCTCAAAGACTGACCAGGCCCCGATCGCTAGCGAGTACTCCGGGAGGGTCTATCTTTATCACCAGTAAAGACCCTGAACTACACCGCATTGTCTCTGAGTGGTTCCTGCTACCCCCATCATCCACGTCGGCTGCCCTGAGGCCATACCCCTCCCGTTGGGGGTTATACCATCTACGCTGCACCATCGTACCACCGGCCTCAGCGGTCCGCCCTGCAGCGGCAGCTCCATAGCTGCATTCAACGGGTGGCGTAGTCGTCCAACATCTACTGCTAATACTCAGCCACACAGTTTGACTCCCTGGGCACGGACCGGGTCACCGCCACGAGACTACTACCCCCAACAGGCCCGGCTCCGGGTAGTCCCCGCGTGCGCAACGCTACACCAAGTAGGCCCAGGGGTGCGTCACTTGCATTGGAAATGCTGCCTTTTAGGCTGGTGGAGACGGAATCCTTCCGCAATCTTATGGCGGTGGCCGTCCCTCGGTACTCGGTCCCCAGCCGACACTATTTTGCCCGGTGTGCCATCCCCGCACTACACAAGCACGTGTCCCAAAGCATCTGTCGTGCCCTCAACAACTCAGTTACTGGGAGAGTCCACCTGACAACGGACACGTGGACAAGTGCTTGTGGCCAGGGACGGTACATCTCTCTGACGGCACACTGGGTAAACATAGTGGAAGCCGGGACCCAGTCGGACCTTGGGACGGAACACATCCTCCCCACACCGAGGATTGCGGGCCCTATGTCAGTCAGAGTTGCCCCCACAGTGTACAGCTCCTGCGCATCCTCCTCCTCCTCCTCATGTTCAGCCTCCATCTCAGATATCACCACATCAGTTACAAGCTGGAAGCACTGCAGTACTGCCTCAGCCAAGCGGCAACAGGCTGTGCTGAAACTCATAAGCTTAGGTGATAAACCTCACACTGCTTGTGAGTTGTGGACAGTTGTGAAAGAGCAGGCAGATCTGTGGCTGAGACCGCTGAACCTACATCCCGGCATGGTCGTGTGTGACAATGGCTGTAACCTGGTGGCGGCTCTGAGGCGAGGCGAGATCACACACGTACCATGCCTGGCTCATGTGCTTAACCTCGTGGTTCAGCGGTTTCTTAAATCGTACCCCGAGTTGCCAGATCTGCTCGTGAAAGTACGCCGCCTGTTAGCTCATTTTCACAAGTCGGCTACAGCTTCCGCCGCCCTTGCTGTGTTGCAGCAGCGTTTGCAGCTTCCGGCACACCGACTGGTGTGTGATGTCCCCACACGTTGGAACTCTACCCTCCACATGTTGCAAAGGATTTGTGAGCAGAAGAGAGCAGTTGTGGAGTACCAGCTGCAACAAGGCCGTCGATATTCAGGTCAGACTCCACACATAAGACCTCAGGAGTGGACCTGGATGTCTGACATATGTACCATCCTGACAAACTTTGAGGAGGCCACCAAGATGGTGAGTGGCGTTGACGCCATCATTAGTGTCAGCATCCCACTTGTCTGTCTTTTGCAACGCTCTCTGCAGAGAATTAAAGAGGAGGCATTGCAGCCAGAGTATGATGAGATGGATCAAGAAGCCATAGCGGGCGATTACACACAGCCCAGCCTCATCTCATCCCAACGTGCATTGGGGGACAATGAGGAGGAGGAAGAACAGGAGCTGTTATCATGCGTTGTAGACGGTAGTACCTGTACAAGTGTCATACCGTCGGTTCAGCGTGGGTGGCCTGAGGACAGGGGGGAGGAGGAAGAGGAGGAGGAGGAGGAGAGCATGGTCAGTCGTCATCTTGGTGAGGACACGGAAATCTTGCCCGTTACCAGTCTGGCACGCATGGCTGACTTTATGTTACGCTGCCTTAACCGTGACCCTCGCGTTGTCAAAATGTTGGATGACAGTCATTACTGGTTGGTGACACTTGTAGACCACCGCTACAAGGAGAACTTTCACTTTCTTATTCCTGAGGTGGAGATGTCTACAAAAATGGGGCAATACCAGAAGGCCCTTGCTGCAGAACTCTTAAAAAAATTCCCATCTGAACACGCTAGCGGCAGAGGTCACAGTTCGTTGCCCAACCAAGGCGTACAGGCGAGAGAGATGCAACTCCAATCCAGCAGAGGCAGGGGAACACTGTCAACGTTCTGGGACAGTTTTCTGACACCCGCCCAGCTTACAGGCCCTGAGGCGCGGGGTACTCTCACAAGGAGTGGAAAGTTTCAAAAGATGGTGAGGGAGTACCTTGCCGATCGTACCAGCGTCCTCCGTGATTCCTCTGTGCCTTTTAATTATTGGGTATCCAAGCTGGACACTTGGAATGAACTCGCTCTGTACGCCTTGGAGGTCCTGGCCTGCCCTGCCACTAGCGTGCTATCGGAGCGTGTTTTTAGTGCCGCTGGGGGAATTATAGCTGATAAGCGCTCTCGCCTGTCAACTGACAATGCTGACAAGCTGACCCTTATCAAAATGAACAAGGGCTGGATTGGGCCAGACTTCTCATCACCACCAAATGACAGCAGAGTAACATAAAGTCAAATCCACTGTGTTATTTCGGGAGGTGTATTCACATGCACCGCTTCACACCCACACATGGGTATACGCTTCCTCGTTTCGGCTGTTTAATCTTCTTCTCCTTATCCTCAGCTTCCACCACCACTATACCACCAGGGTGCCAGCATTGCAAGTTCCTCCGTCCTAATTTTTGGCAGCTTTTGCTGGTAAAGCATAAGCAAATACCATGGGACACCCACTCCCCAATAATGGGACTTATGTTTGTAATATGCTGTACTGCATGGCTCTTGTAAGGGGCATTGCAAGTTGCTCCATCCTAACTTTTGGCAGCTTTTGCTTGCAAGGCATAAGCAAATACTATGGGACACCCACTCCCCAATAATGGGACTTATGTTTGTAATATGCTGTACTGTATGGCTCTTGTAAGGGGCATTGCAAGTTGCTCCGTCCTAATTTTTGGCAGCTTTTGCTGGGAAAGCATAAGCAAATACTATGGGAGACCCACTCCCCAATAATGGGACTTATGTTTGTAATATGCTGCACTGCATGGCTCTTGTAAGGGGCATTGAAAGTTGCTCCGTCCTAATTTTTGGCAGCTTTTGCTTTCAAGGCATAAGCAAATACTATGGGAGACCCACTCCCCAATAATGGGACTTATGTTTGTAATATGCTGTACTGCATGTGACGCGCCCCCTGGGCCGTGTGTACACGTGTGTGGGATACCCGGTGCCGGGTCTCTGGGGTCTGTAGTCTCCGTGGCGGTGACCCGGTCCCGTGGCTCAGGCTGGTCAAACCAGTGGCAGTCTTTCTTAGGTTTTGAGGTTAATTGTCCGACTGCGCCACCCGTGGATTGCGGTCAGGGAGTACCACCGCTGCGAGGCAGACCGCTGAGGCTGGTGTTGTGTGCGCAGCATAGAATGGGATAACTCCCCTCGGGAGGAGTATAGCCTCAGGGCAGTGAGTGTGGATGATGGGGGTGATGGTGCACGAGCGCAGCAGGAATGACTCAGAGTCTTTGCAGTGCAGTTCAGGGTCTTTACTGATGATTATAAGGTAGACACTCCCAGGAGTACTGGCTAGCATAAGAGGCCTGGTCAGTCTGTGAGCAAGCAGGAGTTCCCCTGGCCAGGTGGAGTTGTAGGCCTCCCCGTTTGTCTGCACTCTTCCTGGCTACCTTGCTGTAAGCGGGTAGAAGTAGCCCACGTCCCTGAGTGTACCGTGTAGTGCTCACCCGTATGGCTGGTGACTTGGGGCCTTCTGTTAGCCTCCGCTCCACGACGGCGGTGCTGGTCCCTTGCTTGTGACTGAGCCTCCGGGCTTCTGTGGCCAGAGGACCTGAAATCCCCTGCCGGCTGGTTTCTGCTGCTGGATATATAAGTCCTCACAGCTTCGGACTCCTGCGTCCGGTTCCTATTGTCTTCTGCCAGGGCGAGCTCTGCTCAGCTTCCAGCCCCTGGTCTTTAGCTCCTAGCTCCTACAGAGCTCCTTGCTGTTACTTTCCCTTGCTCTCACTCTGACTCTGACTGTTCTCTGACTCACTCAACCTCGCCCCAGATCCAGTTTATAAGGGCAGAATTCTCCCCTCCCAGGACTGGGGCAGGAGGATGTTGCATGTTTAAGGGATCCTGACCAGGAAACCTCCCACTTTCTCTCCGACGTAATATCTCTATTACTGTGGTGACCAGACCCCTGTGGTGCCACACATGGCTCTTGTAAGGGGCATTGCAGTTCCTCATAATTTTTGGAAAGCCTTCCATTCACTGCTTAGGCCAACAGTGCACGGGAGACCCAGTTGCTATAAATCGAAAAAAAAGGTTTAGTTAACGCCCTCTGACCTCCATGTCATTTCCAAGGGGCATTGGAGTGGCTCAAAATTTTTGGTAGGCATTGCACTCACTGTATGCCCTATAACTGTGTAGCCGAAGCGCTCCTTTTTTACAGAAACATATCCTACAAGACATATCTGGTTGACTGGCCTGATATTGATGTGAATGGTCCCTGTTCCTCCTGCTCTTTCTCCTTTGCCACCACCTCATCCATCATTTATCACCTGAAGCTTTGTTTAATGGGAGTCATAGAACTGGGATAGTAGCAGGAAAACATCCAGCAATCCTCGGAGGAGGTAGGATATGCGCCAAAACGCGGACCACCTCAGGCCTAGCCGCTACTACATACATGCGCTTGTGTGGCACCCCAGGGGTCTGGTTTCCCACAGTAATGTAATGTTATGTCTGAGAGCAGGTGGGAGGTCCTTTGGTCAGGGATCCTGTGCATGCCACACCTCCTGCCCAGTCTTGGGAGGGGAAGACCTTCCCCTATATAAACCCGGGGCTGAAGCAGGGTTAGTCAGTCAAGGAGAGTAGAGACAAGAAACAGTCACAGGAAGAAACAGCAGAAGCTCAGTGGGAGCAATACTACTACAAGTCAGGGGCTGGCAGCTGCAGAGCTCGCCCTGACTGAGAAGCTTTCTTACTGGACCCGGCGTCCGAGGCTGTGGGGACTAACTCTTACCCAGCAGCAGAAGCCGACCGGCAGGGGATTTCAGGTCCTCAGGCCCAGAAACCCGAAGGCATGGTCACACGCGTGGGACCAGCGCCGCCATCGTGGAGCGGAAGCCATTAGAAGGCCCCGAGTCACCGGCCATACGGGTGAGCACCACACGGTACACTCAGGGACGTGGGCTACTTATATCCGCTTCTAGCAAGGTAGCCAGAAGAGTACAGTCAGTTTGGGAGGCCTACAACTCCGCCTGGCCAGGGGAGATCCCATCTGCTCAAGGACTGACCAGGCCCCGTTCGCTAGCAAGTACTCCGGGAGGGTCTATCGTTGTTACCAGTAAAGACCCTGAATTACACCGCACCGTTTCTGAGTGGTTCCTGCTACCCTCATCTTCCACGTCGGCTGCCCTGAGGCCATACCCCTCCCGTTGGGGGTTATACTATCACGCTGCACAATTCTACACCGGCCTCAGCGGTCTGCCCTGCAGCGGCAGCTCCATAGCTGCAAATCAACGGGTGGCGTAGTCGACACTCAAATAACATCTATCAAGACTGCCACACACTGAGTTGACTCGCTGGGCACGGACCGGGTCCCCGCCACTCGGAGACTACAACCCTCATCTGATCCGGTTCCGGGTAAGCCCCCGTGCGCGAGACGCTGCGCGACACAGCAGGCCCAGGGGCGCGTCAACTTTGGCATAGTCGGCAGGATTTCGTGCCCGCAACCACCGGGTACTGCGTGCCTGAAAAAGAGACTTTTAAAACTTACCATCCGTGAAGTTTTCCCGCCATCGGTGAAGATTCCCGCCATCCGGCGCCATTTTCAGCCTTCTTCCCGCCATCTGTGAAGATTCCCGCCATCCGGCGCCATCTTCAGCCTTCTTCCCGCCATCCGTGGAGTTTTCCCGCCGTTGGACGCCATCTTGAGGACGCCGCGCGGGAAGAAGAGGGGCGTGGACTCCGAAAGCGCGCGAGAACTGAAGCCCCGCCTCACGTCCGGACGTTGCGTAAGGTCCTGGAAGGAGCCCAGCAGACGCCGACGTCACCGGAGCGCGACGGAAGGTCCTCAACCCTGACGATCTACTGCGGAGCCGCGGCCTACGGAACAGGATCATCGCAAGGTAGGCCACGGTCCACTAGGGGGGAGGAAGATGTCGGATGCGGAGGAGAGCTTCATTGCCTCAACCCCCGCCAGCGCCACCGCTGCTGCAGTTATGCCCTTCACCATGCCCTATATCCCGGGAGCAGCTTGGCTACCCCAGTACTCAGGGGAGTCACATACCCTGCATGACTTTAGAGAAAAGCTGGATAGCCTCTTCCAGGTGTACCCCCTCACAGAAGAGCAAAAAGTGAGCATCCTGGTGGCCCAACTAACCGGGGCAGCCAAAAGGGAAGTAAAATCCTGGCCACCTGGGAGGAAGACTGTCGCAGGGATACTAACCCGGCTGAAGGATACCTTTGATACCCGCACCTCAGCCGAGATTAAGCTTAGATTCTACGGGTGCAAACAGCGAGCGCATGAGAGTATAAGGGACTATGCACTAAACCTACAAGAGGCCCTGAGGGCCATTAAGCAGACCGACCCTGATGGAGTGGGAAACGAGGACAGGCTGTTGACCGAACAATTTATAGAGGGACTATATTGTAATGCCCACCGAACCCAGTTGCGGGCGATGGCCTTACAGGATCCCCATCTGGGCTTTGCACAGTTCAAGGACAGAGCCATCCGGGTGCTCCGAGAACCGGCACCAGGTGGCGTTGTGACCCACAGGCGCCCAGCTAGCACTTACCACCAGGAGGCGGCGCCCTTGTCGGCAGGGCCTGTGGGAGCTGATGCGCAGGCTTTGGACAATGACCCGGCTCCAGACCTACACCATCAGGTCCAAGAGCTAGCTAAGAGCGTTGCTGCGCTAACCCGAACTGTGCAGTCTTTACAGGTTTCCACCCCAGGGAAGATCCAGCTGGCATCCGGACCGGAGGACATCCCGTGGCGTCGACCAAGGAGGACCCCACCGGCCAGAGGAAGACCCAGTGACCGATACAGCGAAGACGGACGACCCATCTGCCGCCGCTGCAATCAACCCGGACATATGGCAAGGTACTGTTCTTTAAACGGGCACAACCTGGGGTAGAGGGCCAACCCCCAGGAAAAAGATCACCAGGCCCATCAAACTGGCGCGACAGATATGTGGGAGGACGTCCAGTCTTGCCTGTGGTACTGGATGGCATTCCCATGAGTGCCCTACTGGACACCGGGTCACAGGTCACCACCATCCCGTACGTGCTCTTTAAGCAGTACTGGAATGACTCGGATATTACCCGCTACCCTGACGACGACTTGAGTATCATCGCCAGCAATGGCCAGCCCGTGCCACAGATCGGATTTAAAGAGGTGACCATCAAAATCGGTAGAGTCGAACTGGCAGCACAGGGACTAATCATTGTAGATATTGACAAACATGAGAGTCACCCAAAAATAACTCTAGGAACTAATGTAATTGAAAATTGTCTTGCAGAGGTGATTTTCCTTTTACAGCAGGTTGCCAAGAACGCCAGCTCCGGCGAGCAGCGGGTGCTCCAGAAAGAGATCCGGGCACTGATGCGACGGCAACAGGTGGAACTCTCCGGCGGTGAGATTGGTAGCGTAAGAATGTGTGACCCTTTTCCTATTGCCATGCCCCCAAAAAGTGAAATGATGATTTGGTGCCGGGCAGCTATTGGTCTGAGAGGTAGAGATTACCAGGCAATGGTAGAACCAGTTTACTCAGACAGTAGGCCCACCATCTTGACAGCACGGGGGGTGGTTAATGTACGCCATGGGAGGGTGCCCGTTCGCATAATCAATATCGGGAAGAGGGAAGTGTACCTGCCCCGGTATGCCACGCTAGCCAAATTATATACCATTAACCAAAATGCTATACAATCTGTGGAACCCTTGCCTCCATCTCACCCGGAGGAAGGTAACGGCTCTAAGAAAACAAAGGAGGACTGGTGTCAGCAACTACATTTGGGTACTGACTCCACTCCCTCACATCAGAAACAGGGAGTCTATCGGGTGGTTCAAGAGTACGAGAGAGTGTTTAGTAAACACCCGTTAGACTTCGGGCGAGTCAAGGGGGTAGAACACCACATCCCCACGGGAGACCATCCTCCCATAAAAGAGAGGTATCGACCCGTACCCCCTGCACACTACCAACACGCCAAGGGGATGCTTAGAGACATGAAGGAGGCTGGGGTGATCAGGGATAGCTGTAGCCCCTGGGCAGCTCCACTAGTCTTAGTCAGAAAAAAAGACAACACCATGAGGATGTGTGTAGATTACCGGAAAATCAACCGTATCACACACAAGGATGCGTACCCCTTACCAAGGATAGAGGAGTCATTGGCTGCTTTAAGATCTGCTAACTTCTTCTCTACCTTGGATCTCACTAGCGGGTACTGGCAGGTTCCTGTAGCAGAGGCGGACCGGGAGAAGACCGCATTCACCACCCCGATGGGACTTAGCGAGTTCACCTGCATGCCGTTCGGACTCTGCAACGCACCAGGAACCTTCCAACGACTAATGGAGTGTTGTCTGGGCCACAGAAACTTCGAGACGGTCCTGTTGTACCTGGACGATGTCATCGTATATTCCAAGACGTATGAGGACCACCTGAAACACCTGGCGGAAGTGTTCGAAGCTCTGGCGAGTTACGGCCTAAAGGTGAAACCCTCCAAGTGTCACCTCCTGAAACCAAAGGTGCAGTACCTGGGACACGTGGTGAGCGCTGACGGAGTGGCTCCCGACCCTGATAAGATCACCGCAATTAAGGAATGGCCAAGCCCCTCCAGCGTAAAAGAGGTGCGGCAGTTCCTCGGGTTGGTAGGCTACTACCGAAGGTTTATTCCCGGTTTCACCAAAAAGGCAGCACCTATGCAGGACCTCCTGATAGGCCAGTCCCGGAAGGCCAAGAACCAGAAGCCGCCCTTCAAATGGGAGGAGCTGGAAGAAGAGTCCTTCCGCCAGCTGAAGATGGCCCTCACGGGGGACGAAATCCTGGCGTACCCGGATTATAGCCAGCCCTTTATCCTCTACACCGACGCCAGTAACATCGGGCTAGGAGCCGTACTGTCCCAGATCCAGCAGGGGAAGGAACGAGTAATCGCCTACGCCAGCCGAAAGCTGCGACCCACCGAAAGGAATCCCGAGAATTACAGCTCATTTAAGCTAGAGTTCCTGGCCGTAGTATGGGCAGTCACCGAGCGCTTTAAGCATTACCTCGCTTCTTCCCGGTTCACCGTGTACACGGATAACAACCCGTTGACACACCTGGACACGGCAAGACTCGGTGCCCTGGAGCAGAGGTGGATGGCCCGTCTGTCCAACTACGAGTTCACAATCAAATACCGGGCCGGACGCTCCAATACCAACGCGGACGCCCTGTCCAGGATGCCCAACCTGCCGGACGAAGGAGAAGATCCGGAGGGACTGGAAGAAGTTGAACTCCCTGCGTTCCACCGTCATGGGACTATCCAGTACTCCCACCGGGTAAGGAGTAAGCAGGCTGCTACGTTGAACCTCTTACCTCACTACAACTGGGCGGAAACGCAAGACAGCGACCCTGCCGTCCGACTGGTGAAGGAGATGCTGACTCGCCCGGAGGCTTGCCTTGAACCAGACGCTCCGGAGGAAGCCAAACAACTATGGGCAGAGAGGAGTCGACTGTTCCTTTACAAGGGGAAGTTGTGCCGCAGAATGGTTAACTCCCGGACGCATGAACTACTCTGGCAAGTAGTGGTGCCACAAAGAGACGCAGCCATGGTGATGGAGGCATACCACGACGGAGCTGGACACTTCGGGTGGAAGAAGCTGGAGTTCCTGCTGCGCGAGCGATTCCACTGGGTAGGCATGAGGGGAACCATTGAGAAGTGGTGCAGAGACTGTGGCCCGTGCAACCTAAGAAGGAAGGATCGTGCCAGCCAGAAGACTCCCCTGCAGTCCATCGTCACCCGGCAGCCGTTGGAACTGGTAGCCTTGGATCATGTAAAACTGACCCCAAGCAGAAGTGGCTACGTCTACGCACTAACCATCGTGGATCACTACTCCCGGTTCTTGGTTGTCGTCCCCGTCAAGGACTTAACAGCTCGAACAGCAGCGAGAGCCTTCCAGCAGCATTTCTGCCGTCCACACGGGTACCCGGACCAAGTGTTGACAGACCAGGGACCTGCCTTTGAAGCGGAGGTCTTCCAAGAATTCTGCACTCTGTATGGCTGCCGGAAGATAAGGACGACACCCTATCATCCGCAAACTAATGGACTTTGTGAGAAAATGAACCAGGTGGTAATGGATCTTCTGAAAACGTTGCCCCTGGAAGAACGCAGTCTGTGGCCTGAGAAGCTGCCCGATCTGGTGGACCTATACAACCACATCCCGGTAGGTTCCACCAACTGTACCCCGGCTTACCTAATGAGGGCAAGACCTGGTAAGTTACCTGTTGACCTGGAAATGGGAGTCCTGACACCCGAGGACACTTCACCAGAAGCAGACTGGGACACAGAGAGGCAGCAGCAGTACCGGAGAGTACAGGAGAGCGTGGAGCGAAGTCTCTGTCAGGCTAGGGAAAGACAAGAGAAAACTTACAACCAGTATGCTCCCGCTGTTCCCCTGGTACCCGGAGAGCAGGTCTTGAAGAGGAAGAGACGGCTCCACAAGTTGGACGACCAGTGGGAGAAGGACCCGTACACCGTACTGCCCTCAAGCCACGAGAACCCGAAGGTTTGTACCATCAGTAAAGACGGAGGGGAAACTACAGCCATTGTATCCCGGGACCACCTGAAGAAGTGTCCCGAACAACTGAGGAACCCTGAAGAGGAACAAGAAGACCATCGACCCGTAGAGGAAAGGGAAGATATGGTTAGTACTGTGCTCGGGGACTTCCCTCGGTCTTGGACTCAAGTCAATGGTGCAGTTGTGGTACCCGTACTCACCTTCCTCCAACCAGCATCCCAAGCACCTACGGAGCAACAGGTAGAGCTGGAAGAACAGCCGGTCCAGGAGGCAGAAGACCCCACACCCGCAGACCAGGAGGATCAACCCTCTGCTTGCAGTGAGCCTGCCATATCCCTAGTGAGCCAAAGAGCCGGTAGACAGCTGCCCAGTTTACCCTTGACAGCTCCTACACCCTGTAGTTCAGGGCTAGACAGTCAGCTCCGTAGGTCCACTAGGGCCACTAGAGGCCAGTTACCCGCACGTTGGAGGATTTGAAGTGTATAAATTGTTTTATTTATGTTTACCTGTGTATTGTTGCTTGTGTATAATTTTGTGTTTCTAGTTATTTGTAGGAGTCCTTGGTGGATTTACCGGGAATCCTTTGTACATAGTTGGAGCGTAACCCAGGACGGACTAAAGACTGTTAAGGACTCGGGGCAGGACAAACCCCTACCTGGTTACGTCTCCCTGTTTTGGTGAAATGGACACCTTGCTTTTCTTCAAAGACTACACCCGGTTACGGACATGCCGTGACCACCTTTATGTGTTTCTTCTTATTGTACTATTATTGTTGTTATATCTTGTTATGTTTTTCTAAAATATGTTTAGTCCCGGAGTACTAAATTTCACTAGGGGGGAATGTGGCACCCCAGGGGTCTGGTTTCCCACAGTAATGTAATGTTATGTCTGAGAGCAGGTGGGAGGTCCTTTGGTCAGGGATCCTGTGCATGCCACACCTCCTGCCCAGTCTTGGGAGGGGAAGACCTTCCCCTATATAAACCCGGGGCTGAAGCAGGGTTAGTCAGTCAAGGAGAGTAGAGACAAGAAACAGTCACAGGAAGAAACAGCAGAAGCTCAGTGGGAGCAATACTACTACAAGTCAGGGGCTGGCAGCTGCAGAGCTCGCCCTGACTGAGAAGCTTTCTTACCGGACCCGGCGTCCGAGGCTGTGGGGACTAACTCTTACCCAGCAGCAGAAGCCGACCGGCAGGGGATTTCAGGTCCTCAGGCCCAGAAACCCGAAGGCACGGTCACACGCGTGGGACCAGCGCCGCCATCGTGGAGCGGAAGCCATTAGAAGGCCCCGAGTCACCGGCCATACGGGTGAGCACCACACGGTACACTCAGGGACGTGGGCTACTTATATCCGCTTCTAGCAAGGTAGCCAGAAGAGTACAGTCAGTTTGGGAGGCCTACAACTCCGCCTGGCCAGGGGAGATCCCATCTGCTCAAGGACTGACCAGGCCCCGTTCGCTAGCAAGTACTCCGGGAGGGTCTATCGTTGTTACCAGTAAAGACCCTGAATTACACCGCACCGTCTCTGAGTGGTTCCTGCTACCCTCATCTTCCACGTCGGCTGCCCTGAGGCCATACCCCTCCCGTTGGGGGTTATACTATCACGCTGCACAATTCTACACCGGCCTCAGCGGTCTGCCCTGCAGCGGCAGCTCCATAGCTGCAAATCAACGGGTGGCGTAGTCGACACTCAAATAACATCTATCAAGACTGCCACACACTGAGTTGACTCCCTGGGCACGGACCGGGTCCCCGCCACTCGGAGACTACAACCCTCATCTGATCCGGTTCCGGGTAAGCCCCCGTGCGCGAGACGCTGCGCGACACAGCAGGCCCAGGGGCGCGTCACTTGCATTCCAAGAAAACAAAGCAGATGCTAACTTCTATCATCATCATCATGCTCCTCACCTAGGCACTCTCAACTCCCCTGATGGAGAAGCCAGGGCCCACCGGAGGAGTCTGGTTCTCTGGTGGGCTCGTCCAATGCTGCCCTAAAGCAGGCCAGGCTAAGAAAAGTGTGGGGGAAGGTGACAGGAGAAATCAGGGTGGCTGGGGACCGAGTATGGACACCTGGCCGCCACCTGGCGGCTGGGGACCGAGCGTGGACACCCAGCCGCTGGGCGGCTGGGGACAGAGTATGGATACCTCGCTGCCGAAGCGGCCATGAGGTAGTGGCCAGCTTCGGCCTCCTCCAAACTAAAAGGTCCCATTTCAAGTGAAAGCTAGCAGTGTGGTATTGCAGCCTGCGGGTGGGTGGGTGGTTGGCTGCATATTTTCGCTTGCATTGCAAGGAATGGGTGAGGTACAATTGAACACTGCCCTGGGACAAGGACTTGCACGGGGATAGTTGCAAGTCTGCATCTTCTGATGCGGCAAGGATCACTTCTGATGGGCACACTTTTACACAGTGACCTGGGAGTCAGAGATGCTTCCAGGGGTCTTCCCCATGCTGATCCCTTGTCTTTTCAGCACTGTATGCATGTGTCACACAGCACATGGCCAGATAAGGTTGTAAAATGTTAAAATGACATTTCCCGGTAAATGCATTTGTCACGGTTGAAAGCAATACAAAAGTGCAAAAACGCATGAAAAATGCTACTTGTGAACATAGCCCAAGGTGTGGAGGAGTATTTTTGTTTTTGGTTATTTATTTTACCTTATACACAAGTTTTTACCCTGGAAAGGAAATTCCTTAACATATTTCACAGGAAAACCGTTTCAGTTTCGATTTTGAACGTTTTATTGTGAGCCCGCAAAAGTGGCTTAATACCTCTGACCACGTTGTTGACAGCAGTGACCTGGGGGTCAGAAATGCTTCCAGGGGCGATCCCCATGCTGCCCCCATGTCTTTTGAGCACTGTCACTATCGTTTTGGGCACTTTTTAGGCTTTCTACAGACTGCCGGGGGTGCCACCGCAAAAATGCTCGGGTCTCTCATAGACTAACATTGGGCTCGTTGCTCGGGTCGAGCACCCGAGTATCACGGTAAGCTCGGCCCGAGCTTCGAGCACCCGAGCATTTTAGTGATTGCTCAACACTATCAGTCGTCATCTTGGTGAGGACACGGAAGTCTTGCCCGTTACCAGTCTGGCACCCATGGCTGACTTTATGTTACGCTGCCTTAACCGTGACCCTCGCGTTGTCAAAATGTTGGGTGACAGTCATTACTGGTTGGTGACACTTGTAGACCCCCGCTACAAGGAGAACTTTCACTCTCTTATTCCTGAGGTGGAGAGGTCTACAAAAATGGGGCAATACCAGAAGGTCCTTGCTGCAGAACTCTTAAAAAAATTCCCATCTGAACACGCTAGCGGCAGAGGTCACAGTTCGTTGCCCAACCAAGGCGTACAGGCGAGAGAGATGCAACTCCAATCCAGCAGAGGCAGGGGAACACTGTCAACGTTCTGGAACAGTTTTCTGAAACCCGCCCAGCTTACAGGCCCTGAGGCGCGGGGTACTCTCACAAGGAGTGGAAAGTTTCAAAATATGGTGAGGGAGTACCTTGCCGATCGTACCAGCGTCCTCCGTGATTCCCCTGTGCCTTTTAATTATTGGGTATCCAATAACTGATAAGCGCACTCGCCTGTCAACTGACAATGCTGACAAGCTGACCCTTATCAAAATGAACAAGGGCTGGATTGGGCCAGACTTCTCATCACCACCAAATGACAGCAGAGTAACATAAAGTCAAATACACTGTGTTATTTCGGGAGGTGTATTCCCATGCATCGCTTCACACCCACACATGGGTATACGCTTCCTCATTTCGGCTGTTTTATGCTCTTCTCCTTATCCTCAGCCTCCACGACCACTATACCACCAGGGTGACCGTGGTCCATGTTGCCAGAATTGCAAGTTCCTCTGTCCTAATTTTTGGCAGCTTTTGCTTGGAAGGCATAGGCAAAGACTATGGGAGACCCACTCCCCAATAATGGGAATAATGTTTTTAATATGCTGTACTGCATGGCTCTTGTAAGGGACATTGCAAGTTCCCCCTTCCTAATTTTTGGCAGCTTTTGCTTGGAAGGCATAGGCAAAGACTATGGGAGACCCACTCCCCAATAATGGGAATAATGTTTTTAATATGCTGTACTGCATGGCTCTTGTAAGGGGCATTAAAATCGTCTTGTTAAGCTACTGTGACCTCCACGTCTCTTCCACAGGGCATTGATATTGTCTTTTTATTCCACTGTAACCTCCACCACTCTTCCAAGGGGCATTAAAACTGTCTTGTTAAACCACTCTGAACTCCACGTCTCTTCTAAGGGGCATTAAAACCGTCTTGTTAAACCACTCTGAACTCCACAGCTCTTCCAAGGGGCATTGACATGTTGTTTTTAATTACCTCTAACCTCCACGACTCTTGCAACGGGCATTGCATTTCCTCCTAATTTTTGTCAGCTTTTGCTTTTCAATGCATAGGCGAACACTAAGGGAGACCCACTCCCCAATAATGGGTAGAAGGTTTTTAATACGCTGTAATCCACGTCTGTTTCAAGGGGCATTGCAGTTCCTCATAATTTTTGGAAAGCCTTCCATTCCCTGCTTAGGCCAACAGTGTACAGGAGACCCAGTTGCTATAAATGGAAAAAACGGTTTAGTTAAGGCCCTCTGACCTCCATGTCACTTCCAAGGGACATTGGAGTGCCTCGAAATTTTTGGTAGGCATTGCATTCACTGTATGCCTTATAACTGTGTAGCTGAACCGCTCCTTTTGGTACAGAAACATATCCTACAAGACATGTGTGGTTGACTGGCCTGATATTGATGTGAATGGTCCCTGTTCCTCCTGCTCTTTCTCCTTTGCCACCACCTCATCCATCATTCATCACCTGAAGCTTTGTTTTAACGGGAGTCATAGAACTGGGATAGTAGCAGGAAAACATCCAGCAATCCTCGGAGGAGGTAGGATATGCGCCAAAACGCTGACCACCTCAGGCCTAGCTGCTACTACATACATGCGCTTGCATTCCAAGGAACAGAAAGCTAAGGAGGTGAATGGCCTCATGATCATGAATAATTTACTCGTTGTGTAGGAGGCCGACCACTGCTGCTGTCTACCTTCTGAACTTTGTGTTGAAGCCTGATTGACCCAGGACCCGCAATCCTCTATGTCTGGAGGACGTGTTGCATCCCAGTGTCCAACTGTGTCCCGGCTTCCACAATATTAACCCAGTGTGAAGGCGTCAGTGAGATGGACCATTCCTGGCCACATTCACTTGTCCACGTGTTTGTGGTTAGGCTGTCCTTCCCACTAAATGCACTGGGGAGGGCACAGGTAATGTTTTGGTATACGCGCTTGTGTATAAGGCGCACCGGGACAAATAGGGGCGGCTGGGGACCGTTTATGGACACCCGGCCACCCCCACGTGGCTGGGGACTGTGTGTGGGCACCCGGCCGCGAGGCGGCTGGGGACTGAGTATGGACACCCGGCCGCCCCCTGGCGGCTGGGGACCAAGCGTGGAAACCCGGCGTCCGGGCGGCTGGGGACTGAGTATGAATACCAGGCTACCGACGCAGACATGACGTGGTGGCCAGATTCCACCTCCACATGCCTAAAAGGCCCAATTTCAAGTGCAAGCAAGCTAGCAGTATGGTATTGCAGCCTGGGGGTGGGTGGGTGGCAGGCTTCATACTTGCGCTTGTATTGCAAGTTATGGGGAGGTACAATTGAACACTGCCCTGGGACAAGGACTTGCACAGGGATAGTTGCAAGTCTGCATCTTCTGATGCGGCAAGGATCACTTCTGATGGGCACACTTTTAGGCAGTGACCTGGGTGTCAGAGATGCTTCCAGGGGTCTTCCCCATGCTGTTCCCATGTCTTTTTAGCACTGTATGCATGTGTCACACAGCACATGGCCAGATAAGGTTGTAAAATGTTAAAATGACATTTCCCGGTGAATGCATTTGTCACGGTTGAAAGCAATGCAAAAGTGCAAAAACGCATAAAAAATGCTACTTGTGAACATAGCCGAAGGTGTGGAGGAGTATTTTTGTTTTTGGTTATTTATTTTACCTTATACACAAGTCTTTACCCTGGAAAGGATGTTCCTTAATCCCTTTCCGACCTGGTCAGTAATAGTACGCTCCAGGTCGGGAAGGCCGGTTCAGCGGGAGCTCCGGCGGTGAGCCCGCACTGAAGCGAGCACATGTCAGCTGATTATTGGAATCGCAATCCACCCGCGGCTGTTAACATGTTAAATCTCTGACAGTGGCATTTAACTCGCGCTTCCGGGAGTCCTAAGCCCCGCCCATCAGTGACCCCGTCACGTGATCGCGGGTCACCAATGGGTGGGCATGACAACTCGGGGTCTGCAGCAGATGCCTGTGGTTGTCATGTCTCAATTGCTATGAGCGCCACCTAGTGGTCAGCGCTCATAGCAGGTGAGCATTTCTCCTGCATACAAGCGATCTGCTCATCGCTTGTATGCAGTAGAAGCAATCAGACAACTGCTGCTTCTAGTCTCCTCTGGAGACTATAGAAGCAAGCAGAAAGTGTAAAAAAAAAAAGTTTTTTAAAAAATAAAAAATATATAAAAGTTTAAGTCACCCCCCTTTCGCCCCATTCAAAATAAAATATATATATATAAAAAAAAAACACATACACATATTTGGTATCGCCGCGTTCAGAATCGCCCGATCTATCAATATAAAAGAAGAATTAATACAATCAGTAAACGGCGTAACGAGAAAAAAATTTTAAACGCCAGAATTACGTTTTTTTGGTCGCTACAACTTTGCAATAAAATGCAATAACGGGCAATCAAAACATCGGATCTACCCCAAAATGGTATCAATAAAAACGTCAGCCCGGCACGCAAAAAATAAGCCCTCACCTGGCCCCAGATCCCGAAAAGTGGAGAAGCTAAGGGTCTCGGAAAATGGCGTCATTTTTTTTTTGTTTTTTTTAGCAAGCTTTGGATTTTTTTTTCACCACTTAAATAAAAAAGAACCTATACATGTTTGGTGTCTACGAGCTCGTAAAGACGTGGAAAATAATGATGGCAGCTCAGTTTTAGCAATCTGTGAACGTGTTTAAAAAAGGACCCAAAAAACAACTGTGGAATTGCATTTTTTTTGCAGTTTCACTGCACTTGGAATTTTTTTCCCATTTTTCAGCACACGATATGGTAAAACCAGTGATGTTGTTTAAAAGTACAACTCGTCCTGCAAAAAATAAGCCCTCACATGGCCATATTGAACGAAAATTAAAAAAAGTTCTGGCTCTGGGAAGAAGGGGAGCAAGGTGGTGATAGATCTTCTGAAAACATTGCCCCTGGAAGAACGTAGTCTGTGGCCTGAAAAGCTGCCCGACCTGGTGGACCTATACAACCACATCCCTGTAGGTTCCACCAACTGTACCCCGGCTTACCTAATGAGGGCAAGACCTGGTAAGCTTCCTGTTGATCTGGAGATGGGAGTCCTGACACCCGAGGACACTTCACCAGAAGCAGACTGGGACACAGAGAGGCAGCAGCAGTACCGGAAAGTACAGGAGAGCGTGGAGCGAAGTCTCTGTCAAGCTAGGGAAAGACAAGAGAAAACTTACAACCAGTATGCTCCCGCTGTTCCCCTGGTGCCCGGAGAGCAGGTCTTGAAGAGGAAAAGACGGCTCCACAAGTTGGACGACCAGTGGGAGAAGGACCCGTACACCGTACTGCCCTCAAGCCACGACAACCCAAAGATCTGTATAATCAGTAAAGACGGAGGGGAAACCACAGCCATTGTATCCCGGGATCACCTGAAGAAGTGTTCCGAACAGTTACGGAACCCTGAAGAGGAACAAGAAGACCCTCGACCCGTAGAGGAAAGGGAAGATATGGTTAGTACTGTGCTCGGAGACTTCCCTCGGTCTTGGACTCAAGTCAATGGTGCTGTTGTGGTACCCGTCCTCACGTTCCTCCAACCAGCATCCCAAGTGCCTACGGAGACACAGGTAGAGCTGGAAGAACAGCCGGTCCAGGAGGCAGAAGACCCCACACAAGCAGACCCGGAGAATCAACCCTCTGCTTATAGTGAGCCTGCCATACCCCTAGTGAGCCAACGAGTCCGTAGACGGCTGCCCAGTTTACCCTTGACAGCTCCGATACCCTGTAGCTCAGGACTAGTCAGCCAGCTCCGTAGGTCCACTAGGGTCACTAGAGGCCAGTTGCCCATACGGTGGAGGATCTAAATGTTCAAGCTATTTTATCAATGTTTACCTGTTTATTGTTGCTTGTGTATAATTATGTGTTTCTAGTTATTTGTAGGAGTCTTTGGTGGATTTACCGGGAATCCTTTGTGCATATAGTTGGAGCGTAACCCAGGACGGACTAAAGACTGTTAAGGACTCGGGGCAGGACAGACCCCTACCTGGTTACGTCTCCCTGTTTTTGGTGAAATGGACACCCTTGTTTTCTTGAAAAACTGCACCCGGTTGCGGACACGCCGTGACCGTCCTAATGTTTTTCTTTATTACGTTGTTTCTGTTTGTAATTTGTTATGTTACAAAAATATGTTTAGTCCCGGAGTACTAAATTTTACTAGGGGGGAATGTGACACCCCAGGGGTCTGGTTGCCACAGTAATAGAGATATTACGTCTGAGAGCAGGTGGGAGGTCTCTTGGTCAGGAATCCTTTGCATGCCACACCTCCTGCCCAGTCCTGGGAGGGGAAGAACTTCCCCTATATCAAACTGGGGCTGAGGCAGGGTTAGGGAGTTAAGAAGAGGAGAAGCAGCTATAGGAAAGAGAGATCAGGAGCTCTGGGGAAGTCGTGCTAAGAGGAATCAGGGGCTGGCAGCTGTAGAGCTCGCCCTGATTGAAGAGTTACCACCGGACCCGGAGTCCAAGGCTGTGGGGACTAATCCTTACCCAGCAGCAGAAACCGACCGGCAGGGGATTTCAGGTCCTCTGGCCAAGAAACCCGAAGGCACGGTCACACGCGTGGGACCAGCACCGCCGTCGTGGAGCGGAAGCCACTAGAAGGCCCCGAGTCACCGGCCATACGGGTGAGCACCACACGGTACACTCAGGGACGTGGGCTACTTTTACCCGCCTCTAGCAAGGTAGCCAGAAGAGTACAATTAGTTGGGGAGGCCTACAACTCCGCCTGGCCAGGGGAAATCCCATCTGCTCAAAGACTGACCAGGCCCCGATCGCTAGCGAGTACTCCGGGAGGGTCTATCTTTATCACCAGTAAAGACCCTGAACTACACCGCATTGTCTCTGAGTGGTTCCTGCTACCCCCATCATCCACGTCGGCTGCCCTGAGGCCATACCCCTCCCGTTGGGGGTTATACCATCTACGCTGCACCATCGTACCACCGGCCTCAGCGGTCCGCCCTGCAGCGGCAGCTCCATAGCTGCATTCAACGGGTGGCGTAGTCGTCCAACATCTACTGCTAATACTCAGCCACACAGTTTGACTCCCTGGGCACGGACCGGGTCACCGCCACGAGACTACTACCCCCAACAGGCCCGGCTCCGGGTAGTCCCCGCGTGCGCAACGCTACACCAAGTAGGCCCAGGGGTGCGTCACTTGCATTGGAAATGCTGCCTTTTAGGCTGGTGGAGACGGAATCCTTCCGCAATCTTATGGCGGTGGCCGTCCCTCGGTACTCGGTCCCCAGCCGACACTATTTTGCCCGGTGTGCCATCCCCGCACTACACAAGCACGTGTCCCAAAGCATCTGTCGTGCCCTCAACAACTCAGTTACTGGGAGAGTCCACCTGACAACGGACACGTGGACAAGTGCTTGTGGCCAGGGACGGTACATCTCTCTGACGGCACACTGGGTAAACATAGTGGAAGCCGGGACCCAGTCGGACCTTGGGACGGAACACATCCTCCCCACACCGAGGATTGCGGGCCCTATGTCAGTCAGAGTTGCCCCCACAGTGTACAGCTCCTGCGCATCCTCCTCCTCCTCCTCATGTTCAGCCTCCATCTCAGATATCACCACATCAGTTACAAGCTGGAAGCACTGCAGTACTGCCTCAGCCAAGCGGCAACAGGCTGTGCTGAAACTCATAAGCTTAGGTGATAAACCTCACACTGCTTGTGAGTTGTGGACAGTTGTGAAAGAGCAGGCAGATCTGTGGCTGAGACCGCTGAACCTACATCCCGGCATGGTCGTGTGTGACAATGGCTGTAACCTGGTGGCGGCTCTGAGGCGAGGCGAGATCACACACGTACCATGCCTGGCTCATGTGCTTAACCTCGTGGTTCAGCGGTTTCTTAAATCGTACCCCGAGTTGCCAGATCTGCTCGTGAAAGTACGCCGCCTGTTAGCTCATTTTCACAAGTCGGCTACAGCTTCCGCCGCCCTTGCTGTGTTGCAGCAGCGTTTGCAGCTTCCGGCACACCGACTGGTGTGTGATGTCCCCACACGTTGGAACTCTACCCTCCACATGTTGCAAAGGATTTGTGAGCAGAAGAGAGCAGTTGTGGAGTACCAGCTGCAACAAGGCCGTCGATATTCAGGTCAGACTCCACACATAAGACCTCAGGAGTGGACCTGGATGTCTGACATATGTACCATCCTGACAAACTTTGAGGAGGCCACCAAGATGGTGAGTGGCGTTGACGCCATCATTAGTGTCAGCATCCCACTTGTCTGTCTTTTGCAACGCTCTCTGCAGAGAATTAAAGAGGAGGCATTGCAGCCAGAGTATGATGAGATGGATCAAGAAGCCATAGCGGGCGATTACACACAGCCCAGCCTCATCTCATCCCAACGTGCATTGGGGGACAATGAGGAGGAGGAAGAACAGGAGCTGTTATCATGCGTTGTAGACGGTAGTACCTGTACAAGTGTCATACCGTCGGTTCAGCGTGGGTGGCCTGAGGACAGGGGGGAGGAGGAAGAGGAGGAGGAGGAGGAGAGCATGGTCAGTCGTCATCTTGGTGAGGACACGGAAATCTTGCCCGTTACCAGTCTGGCACGCATGGCTGACTTTATGTTACGCTGCCTTAACCGTGACCCTCGCGTTGTCAAAATGTTGGATGACAGTCATTACTGGTTGGTGACACTTGTAGACCACCGCTACAAGGAGAACTTTCACTTTCTTATTCCTGAGGTGGAGATGTCTACAAAAATGGGGCAATACCAGAAGGCCCTTGCTGCAGAACTCTTAAAAAAATTCCCATCTGAACACGCTAGCGGCAGAGGTCACAGTTCGTTGCCCAACCAAGGCGTACAGGCGAGAGAGATGCAACTCCAATCCAGCAGAGGCAGGGGAACACTGTCAACGTTCTGGGACAGTTTTCTGACACCCGCCCAGCTTACAGGCCCTGAGGCGCGGGGTACTCTCACAAGGAGTGGAAAGTTTCAAAAGATGGTGAGGGAGTACCTTGCCGATCGTACCAGCGTCCTCCGTGATTCCTCTGTGCCTTTTAATTATTGGGTATCCAAGCTGGACACTTGGAATGAACTCGCTCTGTACGCCTTGGAGGTCCTGGCCTGCCCTGCCACTAGCGTGCTATCGGAGCGTGTTTTTAGTGCCGCTGGGGGAATTATAGCTGATAAGCGCTCTCGCCTGTCAACTGACAATGCTGACAAGCTGACCCTTATCAAAATGAACAAGGGCTGGATTGGGCCAGACTTCTCATCACCACCAAATGACAGCAGAGTAACATAAAGTCAAATCCACTGTGTTATTTCGGGAGGTGTATTCACATGCACCGCTTCACACCCACACATGGGTATACGCTTCCTCGTTTCGGCTGTTTAATCTTCTTCTCCTTATCCTCAGCTTCCACCACCACTATACCACCAGGGTGCCAGCATTGCAAGTTCCTCCGTCCTAATTTTTGGCAGCTTTTGCTGGTAAAGCATAAGCAAATACCATGGGACACCCACTCCCCAATAATGGGACTTATGTTTGTAATATGCTGTACTGCATGGCTCTTGTAAGGGGCATTGCAAGTTGCTCCATCCTAACTTTTGGCAGCTTTTGCTTGCAAGGCATAAGCAAATACTATGGGACACCCACTCCCCAATAATGGGACTTATGTTTGTAATATGCTGTACTGTATGGCTCTTGTAAGGGGCATTGCAAGTTGCTCCGTCCTAATTTTTGGCAGCTTTTGCTGGGAAAGCATAAGCAAATACTATGGGAGACCCACTCCCCAATAATGGGACTTATGTTTGTAATATGCTGCACTGCATGGCTCTTGTAAGGGGCATTGAAAGTTGCTCCGTCCTAATTTTTGGCAGCTTTTGCTTTCAAGGCATAAGCAAATACTATGGGAGACCCACTCCCCAATAATGGGACTTATGTTTGTAATATGCTGTACTGCATGTGACGCGCCCCCTGGGCCGTGTGTACACGTGTGTGGGATACCCGGTGCCGGGTCTCTGGGGTCTGTAGTCTCCGTGGCGGTGACCCGGTCCCGTGGCTCAGGCTGGTCAAACCAGTGGCAGTCTTTCTTAGGTTTTGAGGTTAATTGTCCGACTGCGCCACCCGTGGATTGCGGTCAGGGAGTACCACCGCTGCGAGGCAGACCGCTGAGGCTGGTGTTGTGTGCGCAGCATAGAATGGGATAACTCCCCTCGGGAGGAGTATAGCCTCAGGGCAGTGAGTGTGGATGATGGGGGTGATGGTGCACGAGCGCAGCAGGAATGACTCAGAGTCTTTGCAGTGCAGTTCAGGGTCTTTACTGATGATTATAAGGTAGACACTCCCAGGAGTACTGGCTAGCATAAGAGGCCTGGTCAGTCTGTGAGCAAGCAGGAGTTCCCCTGGCCAGGTGGAGTTGTAGGCCTCCCCGTTTGTCTGCACTCTTCCTGGCTACCTTGCTGTAAGCGGGTAGAAGTAGCCCACGTCCCTGAGTGTACCGTGTAGTGCTCACCCGTATGGCTGGTGACTTGGGGCCTTCTGTTAGCCTCCGCTCCACGACGGCGGTGCTGGTCCCTTGCTTGTGACTGAGCCTCCGGGCTTCTGTGGCCAGAGGACCTGAAATCCCCTGCCGGCTGGTTTCTGCTGCTGGATATATAAGTCCTCACAGCTTCGGACTCCTGCGTCCGGTTCCTATTGTCTTCTGCCAGGGCGAGCTCTGCTCAGCTTCCAGCCCCTGGTCTTTAGCTCCTAGCTCCTACAGAGCTCCTTGCTGTTACTTTCCCTTGCTCTCACTCTGACTCTGACTGTTCTCTGACTCACTCAACCTCGCCCCAGATCCAGTTTATAAGGGCAGAATTCTCCCCTCCCAGGACTGGGGCAGGAGGATGTTGCATGTTTAAGGGATCCTGACCAGGAAACCTCCCACTTTCTCTCCGACGTAATATCTCTATTACTGTGGTGACCAGACCCCTGTGGTGCCACACATGGCTCTTGTAAGGGGCATTGCAGTTCCTCATAATTTTTGGAAAGCCTTCCATTCACTGCTTAGGCCAACAGTGCACGGGAGACCCAGTTGCTATAAATCGAAAAAAAAGGTTTAGTTAACGCCCTCTGACCTCCATGTCATTTCCAAGGGGCATTGGAGTGGCTCAAAATTTTTGGTAGGCATTGCACTCACTGTATGCCCTATAACTGTGTAGCCGAAGCGCTCCTTTTTTACAGAAACATATCCTACAAGACATATCTGGTTGACTGGCCTGATATTGATGTGAATGGTCCCTGTTCCTCCTGCTCTTTCTCCTTTGCCACCACCTCATCCATCATTTATCACCTGAAGCTTTGTTTAATGGGAGTCATAGAACTGGGATAGTAGCAGGAAAACATCCAGCAATCCTCGGAGGAGGTAGGATATGCGCCAAAACGCGGACCACCTCAGGCCTAGCCGCTACTACATACATGCGCTTGCATTCCAAGAAAACAAAGGAGATGCTAACTTCTATCATCATCATCATGCTCCTCACCTAGGCACTCTCAACTCCCCTGATGGAGAAGCCAGGGCCCACCGGAGGAGTCTGGTTCTCTGGTGGGCTCGTCCAATGCTGCCCTAAAGCAGGCCAGGCTAAGAAAAGTGTGGGGGAAGGTGACAGGAGAAATCAGGGTGGCTGGGGACCGAGTATGGACACCTGGCCGCCACCTGGCGGCTGGGGACCGAGCGTGGACACCCGGCCGCTGGGCGGCTGGGGACAGAGTATGGATACCTCGCTGCCGAAGCGGCCATGAGGTAGTGGCCAGCTTCGGCCTCCTCCAAACTAAAAGGTCCCATTTCAAGTGAAAGCTAGCAGTGTGGTATTGCAGCCTGCGGGTGGGTGGGTGGTTGGCTGCATATTTTCGCTTGCATTGCAAGGAATGGGTGAGGTACAATTGAACACTGCCCTGGGACAAGGACTTGCACGGGGATAGTTGCAAGTCTGCATCTTCTGATGCGGCAAGGATCACTTCTGATGGGCACACTTTTACACAGTGACCTGGGAGTCAGAGATGCTTCCAGGGGTCTTCCCCATGCTGATCCCTTGTCTTTTCAGCACTGTATGCATGTGTCACACAGCACATGGCCAGATAAGGTTGTAAAATGTTAAAATGACATTTCCCGGTAAATGCATTTGTCACGGTTGAAAGCAATACAAAAGTGCAAAAACGCATGAAAAATGCTACTTGTGAACATAGCCCAAGGTGTGGAGGAGTATTTTTGTTTTTGGTTATTTATTTTACCTTATACACAAGTTTTTACCCTGGAAAGGAAATTCCTTAACATATTTCACAGGAAAACCGTTTCAGTTTCGTTTTTGAACGTTTTATTGTGAGCCCGCAAAAGTGGCTTAATACCTCTGACCACGTTGTTGACAGCAGTGACCTGGGGGTCAGAAATGCTTCCAGGGGCGATCCCCATGCTGCCCCCATGTCTTTTGAGCACTGTCACTATCGTTTTGGGCACTTTTTAGGCTTTCTACAGACTGCCGGGGGTGCCACCGCAAAAATGCTCGGGTCTCTCATAGACTAACATTGGGCTCGTTGCTCGGGTCGAGCACCCGAGTATCACGGTAAGCTCGGCCCGAGCTTCGAGCACCCGAGCATTTTAGTGATTGCTCAAGACTATCAGTCATCATCTTGGTGAGGACACGGAAGTCTTGCCCGTTACCAGTCTGGCACCCATGGCTGACTTTATGTTACGCTGCCTTAACCGTGACCCTCACATTGTCAAAATGTTGGGTGACAGTCATTACTGGTTGGTGACACTTGTAGACCCCCGCTACAAGGAGAACTTTCACTCTCTTATTCCTGAGGTGAAGAGGTCTACAAAAATGGGGCAATACCAGAAGGTCCTTGCTGCAGAACTCTTAAAAAAATTCCCATCTGAACACGCTAGCGGCAGAGGTCACAGTTCGTTGCCCAACCAAGGCGTACAGGCGAGAGAGATGCAACTCCAATCCAGCAGAGGCAGGGGAACACTGTCAACGTTCTGGAACAGTTTTCTGAAACCCGCCCAGCTTACAGGCCCTGAGGCGCGGGGTACTCTCACAAGGAGTGGAAAGTTTCAAAAGATGGTGAGGGAGTACCTTGCCGATCGTACCAGCGTCCTCCGTGATTCCCCTGTGCCTTTTAATTATTGGGTATCCAATAACTGATAAGCGCACTCGCCTGTCAACTGACAATGCTGACAAGCTGACCCTTATCAAGATGAACAAGGGCTGGATTGGGCCAGACTTCTCATCACCACCAAATGACAGCAGAGTAACATAAAGTCAAATCCACTGTGTTATTTCGGGAGGTGTATTCCCATGCATCGCTTCACACCCACACATGGGTATACGCTTCCTCATTTCGGCTGTTTTATGCTCTTCTCCTTATCCTCAGCCTCCACGACCACTATACCACCAGGGTGACCGTGGTCCATGTTGCCAGAATTGCAAGTTCCTCTGTCCTAATTTTTGGCAGCTTTTGCTTGGAAGGCATAGGCAAAGACTATGGGAGACCCACTCCCCAATAATGGGAATAATGTTTTTAATATGCTGTACTGCATGGCTCTTGTAAGGGACATTGCAAGTTCCCCCTTCCTAATTTTTGGCAGCTTTTGCTTGGAAGGCATAGGCAAAGACTATGGGAGACCCACTCCCCAATAATGGGAATAATGTTTTTAATATGCTGTACTGCATGGCTCTTGTAAGGGGCATTAAAATCGTCTTGTTAAGCTACTGTGACCTCCACGTCTCTTCCACAGGGCATTGATATTGTCTTTTTATTCCACTGTAACCTCCACCACTCTTCCAAGGGGCATTAAAACTGTCTTGTTAAACCATTCTGAACTCCACGTCTCTTCCAAGGGGCATTAAAACCATCTTGTTAAGCTACTGTGACCTCCACATCTCTTCCAAGGGGCATTAAAACTGTCTTGTTAAACCACTCTGAACTCCACGTCTCTTCTAAGGGGCATTAAAACCGTCTTGTTAAACCACTCTGAACTCCACAGCTCTTCCAAGGGGCATTGACATGTTGTTTTTAATTACCTCTAACCTCCACGACTCTTGCAACAGGCATTGCATTTCCTCCTAATTTTTGTCAGCTTTTGCTTTTCAATGCATAGGCGAACACTAAGGGAGACCCACTCCCCAATAATGGGTAGAAGGTTTTTAATACGCTGTAATCCACGTCTGTTTCAAGGGGCATTGCAGTTCCTCATAATTTTTGGAAAGCCTTCCATTCCCTGCTTAGGCCAACAGTGTACAGGAGACCCAGTTGCTATAAATGGAAAAAACGGTTTAGTTAAGGCCCTCTGACCTCCATGTCACTTCCAAGGGACATTGGAGTGCCTCGAAATTTTTGGTAGGCATTGCATTCACTGTATGCCTTATAACTGTGTAGCTGAACCGCTCCTTTTGGTACAGAAACATATCCTACAAGACATGTGTGGTTGGCTGGCCTGATATTGATGTGAATGGTCCCTGTTCCTCCTGCTCTTTCTCCTTTGCCACCACCTCATCCATCATTCATCACCTGAAGCTTTGTTTTAACGGGAGTCATAGAACTGGGATAGTAGCAGGAAAACATCCAGCAATCCTCGGAGGAGGTAGGATATGCGCCAAAACGCTGACCACCTCAGGCCTAGCTGCTACTACATACATGCGCTTGCATTCCAAGGAACAGAAAGCTAAGGAGGTGAATGGCCTCATGATCATGAATAATTTACTCGTTGTGTAGGAGGCCGACCACTGCTGCTGTCTACCTTCTGAACTTTGTGTTGAAGCCTGATTGACCCAGGACCCGCAATCCTCTATGTCTGGAGGACGTGTTGCATCCCAGTGTCCAACTGTGTCCCGGCTTCCACAATATTAACCCAGTGTGAAGGCGTCAGTGAGATGGACCATTCCTGGCCACATTCACTTGTCCACGTGTTTGTGGTTAGGCTGTCCTTCCCACTAAATGCACTGGGGAGGGCACAGGTAATGTTTTGGTATACGCGCTTGTGTATAAGGCGCACCGGGACAAATAGGGGCGGCTGGGGACCGTTTATGGACACCCGGCCACCCCCACGTGGCTGGGGACTGTGTGTGGGCACCCGGCCGCGAGGCGGCTGGGGACTGAGTATGGACACCCGGCCGCCCCCTGGCGGCTGGGGACCAAGCGTGGAAACCCGGCGTCCGGGCGGCTGGGGACTGAGTATGAATACCAGGCTACCGACGCAGACATGACGTGGTGGCCAGATTCCACCTCCACATGCCTAAAAGGCCCAATTTCAAGTGCAAGCAAGCTAGCAGTATGGTATTGCAGCCTGGGGGTGGGTGGGTGGCAGGCTTCATACTTGCGCTTGTATTGCAAGTTATGGGGAGGTACAATTGAACACTGCCCTGGGACAAGGACTTGCACAGGGATAGTTGCAAGTCTGCATCTTCTGATGCGGCAAGGATCACTTCTGATGGGCACACTTTTAGGCAGTGACCTGGGTGTCAGAGATGCTTCCAGGGGTCTTCCCCATGCTGTTCCCATGTCTTTTTAGCACTGTATGCATGTGTCACACAGCACATGGCCAGATAAGGTTGTAAAATGTTAAAATGACATTTCCCGGTGAATGCATTTGTCACGGTTGAAAGCAATGCAAAAGTGTAAAAACGCATAAAAAATGCTACTTGTGAACATAGCCGAAGGTGTGGAGGAGTATTTTTGTTTTTGGTTATTTATTTTACCTTATACACAAGTCTTTACCCTGGAAAGGATGTTCCTTAACCCCTTTCCGACCTGGTCAGTAATAGTACGCACCAGGTCGGGAAGGCCGGTTCAGCGGGAGCTCCGGCGGTGAGCCCGCACTGAAGCGAGCACATGTCAGCTGATTATTGGAATCGCAATCCACCCGCAGCTGTTAACATGTTAAATCTCTGACAGTGGCATTTAACTCGCGCTTCCGGGAGTCCTAAGCCCCGCCCATCAGTGACCCCGTCACGTGATCGCGGGTCACCAATGGGTGGGCATGACAACTCGGGGTCTGCAGCAGATGCCTGTGGTTGTCATGTCTCAATTGCTATGAGCGCCACCTAGTGGTCAGCGCTCATAGCAGGTGAGCATTTCTCCTGCATACAAGCGATCTGCTCATCGCTTGTATGCAGTAGAAGCAATCAGACAACTGCTGCTTCTAGTCTCCTCTGGAGACTATAGAAGCAAGCAGAAAGTGTAAAAAAAAAAAGTTTTTTAAAAAATAAAAAATATATAAAAGTTTAAGTCACCCCCCTTTCGCCCCATTCAAAATAAAATATATATATATAAAAAAAAAACACATACACATATTTGGTATCGCCGCGTTCAGAATCGCCCGATCTATCAATATAAAAGAAGAATTAATACAATCAGTAAATGGCGTAACGAGAAAAAAATTTTAAACGCCAGAATTACGTTTTTTTGGTCGCTACAACTTTGCAATAAAATGCAATAACGGGCAATCAAAACATCGGATCTACCCCAAAATGGTATCAATAAAAACGTCAGCCCGACACGCAAAAAATAAGCCCTCACCTGGCCCCAGATCCCGAAAAATGGAGAAGCTAAGGGTCTCGGAAAATGGCGTCATTTTTTTTTGTTTTTTTTAGCAAGCTTTGGATTTTTTTTTCACCACTTAAATAAAAAAGAACCTATACATGTTTGGTGTCTACGAACTCGTAAAGACGTGGAAAATAATGATGGCAGCTCAGTTTTAGCAATCTGTGAACGTGTTAAAAAAAGGACCCAAAAAACAACTGTGGAATTGCATTTTTTTGCACTTGGAATTTTTTTCCCATTTTTCAGCACACGATATGGTAAAACCAGTGATGGCGTTCAAAAGTACAACTCGTCCCGCAAAAAATAAGCCCTCACACGGCCATATTGATTAAAAAAGTTCTGGCTCTGGGGAGAAGGGGAGCAAAAAAGGAAAACACAAAAACAGAAAGACCCATGATCGTTAAGGGGTTAACATATTTCACAGGAAAAGCAGTTTCACTTTCGTTTTTGAACGTTTTATTGTGAGCCCACAAAAGTGGCTTAATACCTCTGACCACGTTGTTGACAGCAGTGACCTGGGGGTCAGAAATGCTTCCTGGGGCGATCCCCATGCTGTCCCCATGTCATTTGAGCACTGTCACTATCGTTTTGGGCACTTTTTAGGCTTTCTACAGACTGCCGGGGGTGCCACCGCAAAAATGTTCGGGTCTCCCATAGACTAACATTGGGCTCGTTGCTCGGGTCGAGCACCTGAGTATCACAGTGAGCTCGGCCCGAGCTTCGAGCACCCGAGCATTTTAGTGCTCGCTCAACACTAATAGCAGCGTAACATAAACTCCAATCCAGTGTCATTTCTTGGGAGGTGTATTCCCATGCACCTTTCACACCCACACATGGGTATACGCTTCCTGATTTTGGCTATTTGCTCTTGTCCTCCTCCTTCTCCTCTTCCACCACCACCATATCACCAGGGTGACCGTGGTCCGTGATGCAACACCCACCTAATTTTTTTAAAGGGTGTTTATGATGGCCGTAAAAATTTTTTTTTATACAGTATGTTCATGTATACCCCCCAGGGGTAAATGTTTGTCAGCCCATACACTTAGTGCATGGGCATTACAAGTATAGGAGGTCCGCTCCTTTCAAATGGGAACATTTTTTTATGAGGCCTCCACGTCTCTTCCAAGGGGCATTGAAGTGCCTCCAAATTTTTGGCAGCCCTTGCATTCACTGCATAGGCCAACACTATGAGAGACTCTCTCCTTTCTAATGGGAATTTGCCGTTACTGTGGCCCTGCTCTATGTGTCTTTAAATTCTTAGTGGGGTTTTTCCTAAAATTGTCAGCCGTTGGACTCACTGCATACCCTATAACTGTATAGCAGACCCTCTCCTTTCTAATGGGAACATGTCATACCTTGTTACTGTGGCCCTGCTCTATGTGTCTTTAAATTCTTAGTGGGGTTTTTCCCAAATTTTGGCAGCCCTTGCAGTCACAGCATGGGCATTACCACTATAGGAGACCCGCACCTTTATAATGGGAACATTTTTTTTACTGAGACCCTCCTCTATGTCTCTTCAAACGAGTATTGGGTTGCGTCCAAATTTTTGGCAGCCCTTGCAGTCACTGGATAAGCAATAACAGTATAGGAGACCCACTCTTTAATAATGGCAACAACAAAGCATAGCCGGCTGATGGCTCTCTAACAATAGCTAGGGCCGACTGCTGGCCTTTTAAGAATAGTAAGGGCCGTCTGATTGCCCTATAAAAATAGGCTTTATGACTTTCAAAGTCCCTCCATCATCAATGAAACAGGATGTGTCTGATGATATGTCACACACTACATTGCCAGATAAGGTTGGAAAATGTTAAAATGACATTTCCCGGTGAATGCATTTGTCTTAAAAAAAAAATTGAAAAAAACAAAACAATAGGATCTTTCTTTAGTATAAAAAACAGAGTCGCCAATTTAACCTCAATGTAATCACATTGTTCAGCTCCTGCACCTCCTCCTCCATCTCCGATATGACCACATCAGTCACAAGCTGACAGCACTGCAGCACTGCCTTGGCCAAGCGGCAACAGGCTGTGCTGTAGATAACATGCTTAATGCTTAGGTGGCAAACCGCCCAGCACTGCAGAGTTGTTGAAAGCTGTAACACAGCAGCCTGATCTGTGGCTCTCACCGCTGAACATACAGCCAGGCATGGTCGTGAGTGACAATGGGCGGAAGCTGGTGACGGAGAAATGACAGCCAGGGTAGATATGGTTTCCCTCTATGCCAGTCCTTTCACCGAGCTAAAGAATATGGCTGTGGTGAAATACAGCTCCCACTGAGAAGCTGTTTCAGATTGAAAAACATTGTGCCCACCAGAGGATTTGATTCTGAGGACTCACCTTTCTCACCCGCTCAAGAGCCCCATAGAAGCTTCAAAGTTAGCGCTATCATGAACTCTCCTGAGGTAGAAGCTAAGGCACACCAGAGGATTCTCTGGTGGGACCGTCCAACCCTGCCGAGAAGCAGTCCTGGCTAAGAAAAGTGTGTGGGAAGGTTCCCGGACACTCTATGGCTGCTTTTTTACTGAGGAGGAAACACACACAAACAAAGGGAGAACATACAAAGTCCTTGTAGACGTTGTCCTTGCTGGGATTTGAATCCAGGATCCCAGCGCTGCAAGGCTTCAGTGCTAACCACTGATCCAATGTGCTGCCTTCACCCTCTAATATCTAACAGGCTGGAGAAACTTGCACCTACTGCCACTCTATCTTCAGCTCCTTTGTGAGAAACTAATGTATTTGGGCAGCCACTCAGTCTACCAAATAAAATTCCTGAGAAGGAAATTGGGGATGGCTTCACTACTGGTACTGGGGGCAGTGCTAATACCATGGTGTCGTACCATAGTTTACTGGAAATATTCCAGGCTGGTAGAAGGCAAACAGATTCCCACAGAAAAGTGCCAGCAGTAATGTTCAAGGACCCGTGCTTGTAGAAGATGGAGACAACACCGGGAGAAATAGTTACGGCTGGAGACAGAGTATGGACATGAGGCAGGAGGCATGAGGTTGTGAAAAGCTTCCGCCTCCACGAGCCTAAAAGGCCACATTTCAAGTGCAAGCAGCTTTAGAGGACTTCCTGTGAGAAATGACATGCAGGGTTTCCCTCTACGCCAGTCCTTTCACCGAGCTAAATACAACTGTCAGCAAAAAAAGTTGTGGACTTGCTCCGTACCATCCCTGGCCACATTCACCTGTCCACGTGTTTGTGGTTAGGCGGTCCTTCCCAGTAAGTGCACTGGGGAGGGCACCGGTAATGTTGTGGGACCCGTGCTTGTGGAAGGCGGAGTCGATACCGGGAAATATAGTGGTGGCTGGGGACCGAGTATGGACACCCGGCCGACACCGGCATGAGGTTGTGAAAAGCTTCCGCCTCCATGAGCTTAAAAGGCCACATTTCAAGTGCAAAGAGCTGCCCAGAAATCTGGCAGTTTAGTGTTGCGGCCTGTGGGCGGTTGGCTGGCTGCATACTTGCACTTGCATTCCAAGTAACAGAAAACTAAGCAGATGGTGGCCTCTATCATCATCATGGCCTCACCTCGGCACTATGAACTCTCCTGAAGGAGAAGCCATGGCCCGCCAGAGGAGTCTCCGGTTCTCTGGTGGGCCCGTCCAACCCTGCTGAAAAGCAGCCCTGGCTAAGAAAAGTGTGGGGGAAGGTTCCCGGACACTCTATGGCTGCTCTTTTAATGTAGATCGGACGTTCTTATGCATGTTATTTCTCAAACCGCATTGCAGATCAGGTCATTGTCTAACTCTGTATTCAAGAAATTAAATGCGCAAAGAAAGATGTGTGTGTCATAGCACCACCGACAAGTGCGAGTTGATGTTGGACAGGCTGCCATTGCTTCTGCAACAAGCTCAATTACAGGACTTCCTGTGAGAAATGACACGCAGGGTAGATACGGTTTCCCTCTATGCCAGTCCTTTCACCGAGCTAAATACAACTGTGAGCAAAAAAAAGTTGTGGACTGGCTCCGTACCGTCCCTGGCCACATTCACCTGTCCACGTGTTTGTGGTTAGGCTGTCCTTCCCAGTAAGTGCACTGGGGAGGGCACGGGTAATGCTGTGGGACCCGTGCTTGAGGACGGCGGAGGCGATACCGAGAAATAGAGTGGCGGCTGGGGACCGAGTATGGACACCCGGCCGCCGCCAGCATGAGGTTGTGAAAAGCTTCCGCCTCCACGAGCCTAAAAGGCCACATTTCAAGTGCAAGCAGCTGTCAAAAATTTGGCAGTATAGTATTGCAGCCTGTGGGTTGGTGGGTGGCTGTCTGCATACTTGCGCTTGCATTCCAAGGAATGGTGTAGGGACAACTGAACGCTGCAGTGGGACAAGGACGATCGATGGGAACAGCGCTCAAATGACAAGGGGACAGCATGGGGTAGACCCCTGGAAGCATTTCTGATTCCCAGGTCACAGCTGTCAGCAACGTGGTCAGAGGTATTAAGCCACTTTTACGGACTCACAATAAAACATACAAAAACGAAACCAAAATGGATTTTCCTGGAAAATATGTTAAGGAACATCCTTTCCAGGGTAATGACTTGTATATAAGGCAAAATAAATATACAAGAACAAAAATGCTCCTCCACACCTTGGGCTATGTTCACACAAAGCGTTTTTTATGGCATTTTTGCACTTTTGCATTGCTTTCAACCAAGACAAATGCATTCACCGGGAAATGTCATTTTAACATTTTACAACCTTGTCCATGTGGTGTGTGACACATCATCAGACACATCCTGTTTCATTTATGATGGAGGGACTCTGAAAGTCACAAAGCCTATTTTTACAGCCTTACTATTCTTAAAGGGCCAGAAGTCGGCCCTAGCTATTGTTAGAGAGCCATCAGCCAGCTATGTTTTGTTGCTCCCATTATTAAAGAGTGGGTCTCCTATACTGTTATTGTGTATCCAGTGACTACAAGGGCTGCCAAAAATTTGGACGCAACCCAATACCCCTTTGAAGAGATATAGAGGAGGGTCTCAGTAAAAAAAATGTTCCCATTATAAAGGAGTGGGTCTCCTATAGTGGTAATGCCCATGCTGGGACTGCAAGGGCTGCCAAAATTTGGGAAAAAACCAACAAACAATTTAAAGACACATAGAGCAGGGCCACAGTAACGACAAATTCCCATTAGAAAGGAGAGGGCCTGCTATACAGTTATAGGGTATGCAGTGAGTCCAACGGCTGACCAAATTTAGGAAAAACCCCATTAAGAATTTAAAGACACACAGAGCAGGGCCACAGTAACAAGTACGACATGTTCCCATTAGAAAGGAGAGGGTCTGCTATACAGTTATAGATGTGACCATGTGATCACCATTTTCCATGTACAGGATCGGCACCATTTACAGGACAGGACGTTATGACGTGATCACCATTTACCATGTACAGGATCTCCACCATTTACAGCACAAGATGTGTGTGACGGGGTGTGCGGCAGAGCAGGAAGGGACACCAGGCCGATGATCAATCCAACGAGATTTATGGTGGCAGGGAACATAGAACATCAAATATCAAGATTGTTCCTTGGAGTCCACAATGAGTCCACGCCAAAAGGGAATAGTTCCGGGAGCGCCACTCGGCAATCCGACGCCAGGGAAAAGGTAGAAATAATCCTGGGATGAGTTCGATGGATCCAACAGATGAGGGACACAACACAATCCCACGTGGCAGCTTCTAACCCTCCACACACGGGCAGCAGGATCTCGCCTCAGCGTAAGATCCTAGCCCTTTTCACGGCAGCACACAACTAACTGGCCAGAACCATGTGTCTATTGTTCTGGGATCGGCCCATCGATGGGGGAGGGGGTCCCACCTATTTTGAACATGTGGCTACTTTAAGAAGTTTCCAGAAGCTACAGGCTTGTATTGGATGAGTCCTATGCTGAAAAGAACAAAGACAGAATCCCCCACTAGATGTTGACTCACGGCCTGATTACATTGCAGTCCATGAACACAGGCCGGGGGAGGGACACGCTGTTACAACCAGTTCCCCCTCAATTTGTGTACGGACTAGTGACCTCTACAGGTCACTTGTCAAGTACACGTAGTCATGGCTGACCTGACTCAGGGCTCCTCCTGCCTGGACAACCCGTCCGCATTTTGGTGTTGGCGGCCTCTTCTATATTGTATTGTAAAGTTATAAGGTTACAGAGCCAGGCTCCATCGTAGTAAGCGTCCATTGTCCCCAGAGACTCTGATCAGCCAGGTGAGTGGATTGTGATCAGTAACCACAGTGAATTCTCGTCCATACAGATATGGCTTTAGTTTCCTAAGGGCCCATACTACAGCCAGACTTTCCTTCTCACCAGTTGCATAGGCCACTTCCCGGTCCAGCAGTTTCCTGCTGAGGTAGGCAATGGGGTGCTCCTCCCCAGCTGCATTCACCTGGCTGAGTACAGCTCCCAATCCATAAGCAGAGGCGTCCGTCTGCACAATAAATCTCCTCTGGAGCAGCCAGAACAGGGTCGCAGACCAGGGCGTCCTTCAGCTGGTTAAGCCTCTTCACAGGATGGAGTCCAGGTCACCACCCGGGGCATCGTTTTCTTGGTGAGGTCTGTAAGAGGCTTGGTCACAGTGCTGAAATGAGAAATAAATTTATGGTAATAACTAGCAGTGCCCAAAAAATCCATAACTTGTTTCTTGGTTTGGGGTACAGGCCAATCTCTAATGGCCTGGGTTTTCGCAGGTTCAGGCCGTAGCTTCCCCCTTTCTACTCTATGCCCTAGGTACTGGACTTCACCCATCCCCAATTGGCATTTATTGGGTCGAATGGTTAGGCCTGCTGCAAGAATCCGGTCAATAACAACTACTACTTGATTCAAATGTTTCTCCCACGTCTGGCTGAAGATGGCAATATCATCTAAGTAGGCACAAGCAAAGTCACCACATCCCCGGAGGATCTGGTCCACCATAATCTGAAAGGTTGCAGGGGCATTCTTCATTCCGAATGATTAGAAATGCATACAGACCAAAGGGGGTTATAAAAGCCGACCTTTCTCTCCCTCCTTCCGTTAGAGGGATTTGCCAGTATCCCTTACTGAGATCCAAGGTAGTGACATATCGGGCCCCAGCTAGCCGGTCTAGAAGTTCATCAATACGGGGCATTGGGTAAGGATCACTGATGGTATGGTCATTTAGTCGTCTGTAGTCCACACAAAATCGAGTACTCCCATCTTTCTTGGGTACTAACACCACAGGAGAAGCCCAAGGGCTATGGGAGGCCTGAATTACCCAGAGCTGTAACATCTCCTCCAGTTTGTGCTGCATGGTGGTTCTAACTGATTCTGGTACTCAGAAAGGGGCCTGCTGTATGGGACGCATGCCCAGAGTGTCCACATGATGTTGGGTCACTGTGGTTCGACCTGGTCGGGATGAGAAAGCAGCCTGTCTTTGATGGAGGACTCCTAGCATCTGGGTTTTCTGTAAGGAATCCAGGTGATCTCTCAGAGGAACCTGTTCCACAGTGGATGGGGCCCTCGCTGCTTCCACAAGATCAGGTAGTGAATCCTCCTCCTCCTGACTGTCTTCTGAAGCAAGCCAACAGCTTGCTATCACTGGTAGTGACCGGTCATGGTACTCCTTAATCATATTCACATGGACAGTCTTTTGTCTTAAACCCTGGTCATCTAAAGCAAGAAGGTAATTGGTGTCATTAAGCTTCCTGAGAACGTGGAAGGGACCCTCCCATGTTGTCTGCAGTTTATTTTGCCAATGGGGAACAATCATTAAAACCTGTTGTCCTTCTGCAAACTCCCGATAGCGTGCTTTGCGGTCATACCACGTCTTCTGTCTGGTTTGAGCACATGATCCTGAGCAAAACTAGCAAGTTGAGCCAGGGTTTCCCCGAAGCTTCAGGACATATGGAACAACAGGGGTTCCTGTATCTTCAACTTGCCCCTCCCAATATTCTTTTAGCAGGATTAAAGGTCCTCTGACCTTTCTTCCATAGAGAAGCTCAAAGGGGAGAACCCAGTGGACTCCTGGTTGCTCATACTCCACAAGTAAGCCACAAACACTGTACCAGCTCCGACATGAACTGTGAGCCTTGGTCTGACAGAATCTCACTTGGGAATCCTACTCTGGTGAAAATGGTAACCAGGGCCTCAGCCACCTTGGCTGCAGAAATACTTGACAAGGCCACAGTTTCTGGATATCGGGTGGCATAGTCCAAAACAGCAAGAATGTACTGCTTTCCAGATTTACTTGGTTTAGCCAGGGGTCCAATGATATCAACAGCTACTCTTTGAAAGGGTTCTTCTATTATAGAGAGCGGTAGCAAGGGTGCCTTTGGGTGTTCTCCTGGTCTCCCTCTACGCTGACATATGTCGCACATTCGGCAAAAATGTGCCACTGCCTCTGACCTTTCTTCCATAGAGAAGCTCAAAGGGGGAGAACCCAGTGGACTCCTGGTTGCTCATACTCCACAAGTGAGCCACAAACACTGTACCAGCTCCGACATGAACTGTGAGCCTTGGTCTGACAGAATCTCACTTGGGAATCCTACTCTGGTGAAAATGGTAACCAGGGCCTCGGCCACCTTGGCTGCAGAAATACTTGACAAGGCCACAGCTTCTGGATATCGGGTTGCATAGTCCACAACAGCAAGAATGTACTGCTTTCCAGATTTACTTGGTTTAGCCAGGGGTCCAATGATATCGACAGCTACTCTTTGAAAGGGTTCTTCTATTATAGAGAGCGGCTGCAAGGGTGCCTTTGGGTGTTCTCCTGGTCTCCCTCTACGCTGACATATGTCGCACATTCGGCAAAAATGTGCCACTGCCTGAGAAATCCCTTGCCAATAGAAAATTTGAGTCAATCGTCTCTCAGTGCGGGTTTTCCCTTGATGGCCAGCAGTAGGAATGTCAGGAGCAAGGTGTAATAGGGAGACTCTGTATTTCTGAGGGAGAATCAGCTGTTTGCTATAAGTCCAGGGTTTGTCTAGGGAGTCAGGGTTGGTAACCCGATATAGAAGTCCATTTTCTCTGATAATTTTTTCCCCATTTTCCACTAACTTCCCTATTTCAACCCCAGCTCTAAAACTAGCTAGGGTGGGGTCAGTCTCTACCTCTTGTCTAAACTGAACTTTATCCCAAATGACACTCACATGATCCCCACAAGAAAAGTCACTCACCGGCCGTGATGGCTGTTCTGGTGGCATTACTTCCATTGATGGAGTGAACACGTCCACATCTGCTGCTCTCTTGGCTTGACTTCGAGTTACTGTACCAACAAAGTCACATTGAAGATTCCCCACGTCGTTTCCTAGAAGAACGTCTGCAGGAAGGCCACTCATCACACCAATCATGCATTGTTTTGCCCCAAAGCCATAATCCAGGGTCACACTCGCTCTTGGAATATATCTCTTGAGTACCTCCAGCCAATTCAATGGCAATTCCTGGCCCCTTTTAAATTGCTTCTGGTTGAATTATTCGGGGAGCGGCTATGGTGAGAAAAGCCCCAGTGTCACGAAAGCTAACAACTTTTTGGCCACCTAACACGACCTCCTGTAGATGTTTGTGCTGCAGATCAGACGAACAGGTGGCTGTGGCACGCACCCCATAGACTCCTGGCAGGGGAGCCAATATATCAGAGTCACTTGGCCAATCATAAGAGGGTGAATCCAGCTCTCCTCCTGCTGAAGGTGTCTGTAGATAATGGACAGGCAAAGGTGGTTTGTAGCTGTTCTGCCTCCGAACACCTGGACAGGTGGCTTGAAGATGACCAGGCTGCCCACATCCATAACATCTGCGTTCTCTGATTTTTTTGTCCACGTCGTATTCCCAAAGAGGAGGCAGGAGTAATGGGAGGCACATTCACACAGGGTCCCCCATGAGTTAGTAGTCTAGTGGGACGGTGAACATTGGAGGTCGCCAAGGTTGGGGAGCTGGTAGCTTTCTTCTCACTGACTAGTAGTTTTTTCCACTGAGGTTTGATGAGAACCTCCTCAGCTAGAGCAGCAGCTTGTTCCACTGTCGCTGGTTTCCTCTCACGCACCCATTCCCGGATCTCAGAGGGGCATTTGGCGTAGAATTGTTCTTTTAGGATGACCTGCAGGAAGGTCTCTCAAGTTAAGGCCCCCTCTCCCTCCAGCCAGCGATGACATACTTGTTTGAGCCTGTGGGCATACATCTTGAAAGACACTTCCCCCTCACAGGCTAAGGAGCGGAACTGAGCCCTGTAAGTGTCTGGAGTTATAGCATAACGTTGATGGTCTCTTTAATGTTTCCATAATCGCAGTTCCAGCAGCTTCAGCAGCTCTCCCCTCTAAGAGCCCCACTAGATGTCTGACTCGCTCCCTTTCAGGGACTTCCATTAATCGACATTGATGTTTGAAGTCCTGGAAGAAGCCCTCAATGTCGCCTGCAGCCTCATTAAATGGCTTGAAGTCCTTATGGGACACTCTTGGGAATTCCCTCATGGTGGGTGCTGTGGTTACAGTCTGTCGGGACCTTCTAGCTGCTTCCACCATGCGCTGCCTCTCCTTAGCTGTGCGGATGGCCTCCCTCTTATCTTCTATGGTGGCCTCATCTCCAATCAATGCTATCTCCACCTCATACCACACAACCCACTGACTTTTTTGGATTTTTATCTCCAGCTCCCGTCTTTCCCCCCCTTGCTGTGGAAATCCTTCCTCTGTGCCATCATGCAGGCAAGCTTCTTCCAAAGCCTCAATTAACTGCTCCTTGGACAGTCCTTTGCAGCCAACTCCTACTTCACGGGCCTTTGTTTGTAGGCTCAACACAGTCCAGTTCCTGTATCCTGAGGTTCTGGTTCCAGATGTTGATGGGCCGCTGTCCTCCATTCCTTCTGCTCTGATCCCACGGCTGCCAACCAGTTTGTGACGGGGTGTGCGACACAGCAGGAAGGGACACCAGGCCGATGATCAATCCAACGAGATTTATTGAGGCAGGGAACGCAGAACATCAAATATCAAGAATGTTCCTTAGAGTCCACAATGAGTCCACGCCAAAAGGAAATAGTTCCGGGAGCGCCACTCGGAAATCCGACGCCAGGGAAAAGGCAGAAATAATCCTGGGATGAGTTCGATGGATCTAACAGATGAGGGACACAACACAATCCCACGTGGCAGCTTCTAACCCTCCACACACGGGCACCAGGATCTCGCCTCAGCGTAAGATCCTAGCCCTCTGCACGGCAGCACACAACTAACTGGCCAAAACCATGTGTCTATTGTTCTGTGTCCTGGGATCAGCCCATCGATGGGGGAGGGGTCCCACCTATTTTGAACATGTGACTACCTTGAGAAGTTTCCAGAAGCTACAGGCTTATTTTGGAGGAGTCCTATGCTGAAAAGAACAAAGACAGAATCCCCCACTAGATGTTGACCCAGGCCTGATTACATTGCAGTCCAGGAACACAGGCCGGGGAAGAGACACACTGTTACAGTGATCACCATTTACCATGTACAGGATCTGCTCCATTTATCAAGTTGTTGCTCATCGGTAGGTGATCACTGTAGATCCGGCTCTGTGGTCAGTGACGCTGGCTTTGGAGGCCGTGAGCCGTCATCTACAATGAATAGAGGGGGGGCTCCAGTGTCGGACTGATGGGTTATATATGACGCGCCCCCAGGGCCATGGGGTACTCGGCAGCCGGGCCTCTGGACGCCGGTTGGCGGGGAATATCATGGTGGCTGTCCCGGTCCGTGACCCAGGGCGGTCAGTGCAAAAGGGGTTTATTTTTAGAGAGTTCGTGACACCACCTGTGGTGTCTGGTGAGGATCACCAGTGCTGCAACAGTCCTCTGAGGCAGATGTTAGGGCAGCTTGTGATGGGACGGCTCCCCACAGGTGGACCAGGCCTCAGGGCAGTGAAGATGAAATGGAGGTGTGCTGGGCGTTATAGTGCAGGGAGGGAAATGGCACCGGCGAAATAAAGGAGCGGAGGCAGCTCAGTGCAGTCATCCAAGATTTACTCACAGTTCTTAGACAGTCCACAGGTGCACTGTACTGGTGCAGGCCTCCCGCGTCGCACTGCGTTCACCAGGAAAGGGGTTCAGTCCTTCCTCAGGCAGCTCGGGTGTACCTGGCACAACCCCACCTTCTTATGTACGTCTGTAGACTGACTTCATGCTGGTCCCTCCTGCCCTGCGCTTCCCACTGTGAATCCTGTTCGGGTGCTGCGAGGTCCCCCCTGTCCGTCGGAGTTGCACAGACCTGCTTGACCTTACTTGGATTGAAGTGAGATTTTGGCTTCAGCTATAGAATTCAGAAGCCTCCGGTTTTTCCAGCCGAGGCCTGAAGCTGCACGACTGGGCCAGGGGCCGGTCCCCTTCTTGCTGCCTAGATCCTCCAGACACTTGGCAGGTTCGGGGTGTACGGGTGCCGCCTGCACTCGCCGTACTCCCCTAGGATCCCTTCTGCAAAACGGAGCTTACTCCCTGCTCCCCTCCTGGGCCTCTGTCCTAGGCCCTTGTAGTAGAGCAGAGCTCCTACGGAGACTCTGCTCCTTTCACTTTTCCTTCTCTGACTGACCTGCCACCCTAAGATGGCTTCCCTATTTATACTCCTACTAAAGTGCTCTCTCTAGCTACTTCCTCCTCCCACACCCACTACTGGTTCCCCCTACCTTTGGGTTCCCCCCACTCCAGCCAGGGACAGGGCTCAGCAGGAAACTACATTGCGTCTTGCCCCTCCAGCCGGCCTGGAGCAGTGTAGTGTTGGATGCAGGTGTTGGGGTCCCGGGCAGTACTCCCTCCTTACCTGAGAGAAGGAGATGTGACACCCCAGGGGTCTGGTTGCCACAGTGATAGAGATATTATGTCTGAGAGCAGGTGGGAGGTCCTTTGGTCAGGGATCCTGTGCATGCCACACCTCCTGCCCAGTCTTGGGAGGGGAAGAACTTCCCCTATATAAACCCGGGGCTGAAGCAGGGTTAGAAGTCAAGGAGAGTAGAGACAAGAAACAGTCACAGGAAGAAACAGCAGAAGCTCAGTGGGAGCAATACTACTACAAGTCAGGGGCTGGCAGCTGCAGAGCTCGCCCTGACTGAGAAGCTTTCTTACCGGACCCGGCGTCCGAGGCTGTGGGGACTAACTCTTACCCAGCAGCAGAAGCCGACCGGCAGGGGATTTCAGGTCCTCAGGCCCAGAAACCCGAAGGCACGGTCACACGCGTGGGACCAGCGCCGCCATCGTGGAGCGGAAGCCATTAGAAGGCCCCGAGTCACCGGCCATACGGGTGAGCACCACACGGTACACTCAGGGACGTGGGCTACTTATATCCGCTTCTAGCAAGGTAGCCAGAAGAGTACAGTCAGTTTGGGAGGCCTACAACTCCGCCTGGCCAGGGGAGATCCCATCTGCTCAAGGACTGACCAGGCCCCGTTCGCTAGCAAGTACTCCGGGAGGGTCTATCGTTGTTACCAGTAAAGACCCTGAATTACACCGCACCGTCTCTGAGTGGTTCCTGCTACCCTCATCTTCCACGTCGGCTGCCCTGCCCGTTGGGGGTTATACTATCACGCTGCACAATTCTACACCGGCCTCAGCGGTCTGCCCTGCAGCGGCAGCTCCATAGCTGCAAATCAACGGGTGGCGTAGTCAACACTCAAATAACATCTATCAAGACTGCCACACACTGAGTTGACTCCCTGGGCACGGACCGGGTCCCCGCCACTCGGAGACTACAACCCTCATCTGATCCGGTTCCGGGTAAGCCCCCGTGCGCGAGACGCTGCGCGACACAGCAGGCCCAGGGGCGCGTCAACTTTGGCGTAGTCGGCAGGATTTCGTGCCCGCAACCACCGGGTACTGCGTGCCTGAAAAAGAGACTTTTAAAACTTACCATCCGTGAAGTTTTCCCGCCATCGGTGAAGATTCCCGCCATCCGGCGCCATTTTCAGCCTTCTTCCCGCCATCTGTGAAGATTCCCGCCATCCGGCGCCATCTTCAGCCTTCTTCCCGCCATCCGTGGAGTTTTCCCGCCGTTGGACGCCATCTTGAGGACGCCGCGCGGGAAGAAGAGGGGCGTGGACTCCGAAAGCGCACGAAAACTGAAGCCCCGCCTCACGTCCGGACGTTGCGTAAGGTCCTGGAAGGAGCCCAGCAGACGCCGACGTCACCGGAGCGCGACGGAAGGTCCTCAACCCTGACGATCTACTGCGGAGCCGCGGCCTACGGAACAGGATCATCGCAAGGTAGGCCACGGTCCACTAGGGGGGAGGAAGATGTCGGATGCGGAGGAGAGCTTCATTGCCTCAACCCCCGCCAGCGCCACCGCTGCTGCAGTTATGCCCTTCACCATGCCCTATATCCCGGGAGCAGCTTGGCTACCCCAGTACTCAGGGGAGTCACATACCCTGCATGACTTTAGAGAAAAGCTGGATAGCCTCTTCCAGGTGTACCCCCTCACAGAAGAGCAAAAAGTGAGCATCCTGGTGGCCCAACTAACCGGGGCAGCCAAAAGGGAAGTAAAATCCTGGCCACCTGGGAGGAAGACTGTCGCAGGGATACTAACCCGGCTGAAGGATACCTTTGATACCCGCACCTCAGCCGAGATTAAGCTTAGATTCTACGGGTGCAAGCAGCGAGCGCATGAGAGTATAAGGGACTATGCACTAAACCTACAAGAGGCCCTGAGGGCCATTAAGCAGACCGACCCTGATGGAGTGGGAAACGAGGACAGGCTGTTGACCGAACAATTTATAGAGGGACTATATTGTAATGCCCACCGAACCCAGTTGCGGGCGATGGCCTTACAGGATCCCCATCTGGGCTTTGCACAGTTCAAGGACAGAGCCATCCGGGTGCTCCGAGAACCGGCACCGGGTGGCGTTGTGACCCACAGGCGCCCAGCTATCACTTACCACCAGGAGGCGGCGCCCTTGTCGGCAGGGCCTCTGGGAGCTGATGCGCTGGCTTTGGACAATGACCCGGCTCCAGACCTACACCATCAGGTCCAAGAGCTAGCTAAGAGCGTTGCTGCGCTAACCCGAACTGTGCAGTCTTTACAGGTTTCCACCCCAGGGAAGATCCAGCTGGCATCCGGACCGGAGGACATCCCGTGGCGTCGACCAAGGAGGACCCCACCGGCCAGAGGAAGACCCAGTGACCGATACAGCGAAGACGGACGACCCATCTGCCGCCGCTGCAATCAACCCGGACATATGGCAAGGTACTGTTCTTTAAACGGGCACAACCTGGGGTAGAGGGCCAACCCCCAGGAAAAAGATCACCAGGCCCATCGAACTGGCGCGACAGATATGTGGGAGGACGTCCAGTCTTACCTGTGGTACTGGATGGCATTCCCGTGAGTGCCCTACTGGACACCGGGTCACAGGTCACCACCATCCCGTACGTGCTCTTTAAGCAGTACTGGAATGACTCGGATATTACCCGCTACCCTGACGACGACTTGAGTATCATCGCCAGCAATGGCCAGCCCGTGCCACAGATCGGATTTAAAGAGGTGACCATCAAAATCGGTAGAGTCGAACTGGCAGCACAGGGACTGATCATTGTAGATATTGACAAACACGAGAGTCACCCAAAGATAACTCTAGGAACTAATGTGATTGAAAATTGTCTTGCAGAAGTGATTTTCCTTTTACAGCAGGTTGCCAAGAACGCCAGCTCCGGCCAGCAGCGAGTGCTCCAGAAAGAGATCCGGGCACTGATGCGACGGCAACAGGTGGAACTCTCCGGCGGTGAGATTGGTAGCGTAAGAATGTGTGACCCTTTTCCTATTGCCATGCCCCCAAAAAGTGAAATGATGATTTGGTGCCGGGCAGCTATTGGTCTGAGAGGTAGAGATTACCAGGCAATGGTAGAACCAGTTTACTCAGACAGTAGGCCCACCATCTTGACAGCACGGGGGGTGGTTAATGTACGCCATGGGAGGGTGCCCGTTCACATAATCAATATCGGGAAGAGGGAAGTGTACCTGCCCCGGTATGCCACGCTAGCCAAATTATATACCATTAACCAAAATGCTATACAATCTGTGGAACCCTTGCCTCCATCTCACCCGGAGGAAGGTAACGGCTCTAAGAAAACAAAGGAGGACTGGTGTCAGCAACTACATTTGGGTACTGACTCCACTCCCTCACATCAGAAACAGGGAGTCTATCGGGTGGTTCAAGAGTACGAGAGAGTGTTTAGTAAACACCCGTTAGACTTCGGGCGAGTCAAGGGGGTAGAGCACCACATCCCCACGGGAGACCATCCTCCCATAAAAGAGAGGTATCGACCCGTACCCCCTGCACACTACCAACACGCCAAGGGGATGCTTAGAGACATGAAGGAGGCTGGGGTGATCAGGGATAGCTGTAGCCCCTGGGCAGCTCCACTAGTCTTAGTCAGAAAAAAAGACAACACCATGAGGATGTGTGTAGATTACCAGAAAATCAACCGTATCACACACAAGGATGCGTACCCCTTACCAAGGATAGAGGAGTCATTGGCTGCTTTAAGATCTGCTAACTTCTTCTCTACCTTGGATCTCACTAGCAGGTACTGGCAGGTTCCTGTAGCAGAGGCGGACCGGGAGAAGACCGCATTCACCACCCCGATGGGACTTAGCGAGTTCACCTGCATGCCGTTCGGACTCTGCAACGCACCAGGAACCTTCCAACGACTAATGGAGTGTTGTCTGGGCCACAGAAACTTCGAGACGGTCCTGTTGTACCTGGACGATGTCATCGTATATTCCAAGACGTATGAGGACCACCTGAAACACCTGGCGGAAGTGTTCGAAGCTCTGGCGAGTTACGGCCTAAAGGTGAAACCCTCCAAGTGTCACCTCCTGAAACCAAAGGTGCAGTACCTGGGACACGTGGTGAGCGCTGACGGAGTGGCTCCCGACCCTGATAAGATCACCGCAATTAAGGAATGGCCAAGCCCCTCCAGCGTAAAAGAAGTGCGGCAGTTCCTCGGGTTGGTAGGCTACTACCGAAGGTTTATTCCCGGTTTCACCAAAAAGGCAGCACCTATGCAGGACCTCCTGATAGGCCAGTCCCGGAAGGCCAAGAACCAGAAGCCGCCCTTCAAATGGGAGGAGCTGGAAGAAGAGTCCTTCCGCCAGCTGAAGATGGCCCTCACGGGGGACGAAATCCTGGCGTACCCGGATTATAGCCAGCCCTTTATCCTCTACACCGACGCCAGTAACATCGGGCTAGGAGCCGTACTGTCCCAGATCCAGCAGGGGAAGGAACGAGTAATCGCCTACGCCAGCCGAAAGCTGCGACCCACCGAAAGGAATCCCGAGAATTACATCTCATTTAAGCTAGAGTTCCTGGCCGTAGTATGGGCAGTCACCGAGCGCTTTAAGCATTACCTCGCTTCTTCCCGGTTCACCGTGTACACGGATAACAACCCGTTGACACACCTGGACACGGCAAGACTCGGTGCCCTGGAGCAGAGGTGGATGGCCCGTCTGTCCAACTACGAGTTCACAATCAAATACCGGGCCGGACGCTCCAATACCAACGCGAACGCCCTGTCCAGGATGCCCAACCTGCCGGACGAAGGAGAAGATCCGGAGGGACTGGAAGAAGTTGAACTCCCTGCGTTCCACCGTCATGGGACTATCCAGTACTCCCACCAGGTAAGGAGTAAGCAGGCTGCTACGTTGAACCCCTTACCTCACTACAACTGGGCGGAAACACAAGACAGCGACCCTGCCGTCCGACTGGTGAAGGAGATGCTGACTCGCCCGGAGGCTTGCCTTGAACTAGACGCTCCGGAGGAAGCCAAACAACTATGGGCAGAGAGGAGTCGACTGTTCCTTTACAAGGGGAAGTTGTGCCGCAGAATGGTTAACTCCCGGACGCATGAACTACTCTGGCAAGTAGTGGTGCCACGAAGAGACGCAGCCATGGTGATGGAGGCATACCACGACGGAGCTGGGCACTTCGGGTGGAAGAAGCTGGAGTTCCTGCTGCGCGAGCGATTCCACTGGGTAGGCATGAGGGGAACCATTGAGAAGTGGTGCAGAGACTGTGGCCCGTGCAACCTAAGAAGGAAGGATCGTGCCAGCCAGAAGACTCCCCTGCAGTCCATCGCCACCCGGCAGCCGTTGGAACTGGTAGCCTTGGATCATGTAAAACTGACCCCAAGCAGAAGTGGCTACGTCTACGCACTAACCATCGTGGATCACTACTCCCGGTTCTTGGTTGCCGTCCCCGTCAAGGACTTAACAGCTCGAACAGCAGCGAGAGCCTTCCAGCAGCATTTCTGCCGTCCACACGGGTACCCGGACCAAGTGTTGACAGACCAGGGACCTGCCTTTGAAGCGGAGGTCTTCCAAGAATTCTGCACTCTGTATGGCTGCCGGAAGATAAGGACGACACCCTATCATCCGCAAACTAATGGACTTTGTGAGAAAATGAACCAGGTGGTAATGGATCTTCTGAAAACGTTGCCCCTGGAAGAACGCAGTCTGTGGCCTGAGAAGCTGCCCGATCTGGTGGACCTATACAACCACATCCCGGTAGGTTCCACCAACTGTACCCCGGCTTACCTAATGAGGGCAAGACCTGGTAAGTTACCTGTTGACCTGGAAATGGGAGTCCTGACACCCGAGGACACTTCACCAGAAGCAGACTGGCACACAGAGAGGCAGCAGCAGTACCGGAGAGTACAGGAGAGCGTGGAGCGAAGTCTCTGTCAGGCTAGGGAAAGACAAGAGAAAACTTACAACCAGTATGCTCCCGCTGTTCCCCTGGTACCCGGAGAGCAGGTCTTGAAGAGGAAGAGACGGCTCCACAAGTTGGACGACCAGTGGGAGAAGGACCCGTACACCGTACTGCCCTCAAGCCACGAGAACCCGAAGGTTTGTACCATCAGTAAAGACGGAGGGGAAACTACAGCCATTGTATCCCGGGACCACCTGAAGAAGTGTCCCGAACAACTGAGGAACCCTGAAGAGGAACAAGAAGACCATCGACCCGTAGAGGAAAGGGAAGATATGGTTAGTACTGTGCTCGGGGACTTCCCTCGGTCTTGGACTCAAGTCAATGGTGCAGTTGTGGTACCCGTACTCACCTTCCTCCAACCAGCATCCCAAGCACCTACGGAGCAACAGGTAGAGCTGGAAGAACAGCCGGTCCAGGAGGCAGAAGACCCCACACCCGCAGACCAGGAGGATCAACCCTCTGCTTGCAGTGAGCCTGCCATATCCCTAGTGAGCCAAAGAGCCGGTAGACAGCTGCCCAGTTTACCCTTGACAGCTCCTACACCCTGTAGTTCAGGGCTAGACAGTCAGCTCCGTAGGTCCACTAGGGCCACTAGAGGCCAGTTACCCGCACGCTGGAGGATTTAAAGTGTATAAATTGTTTTATTTATGTTTACCTGTGTATTGTTGCTTGTGTATAATTTTGTGTTTCTAGTTATTTTTAGGAATCCTTGGTGGATCTACCGGGAATCCTTGTACAATTAGTTGGAGCGTAACCCAGGATGGACTAGAGACTGTTAAGGACTCGGGGTAGGACAGACCCCTACCTGGTTACGTCTCCCTGTTTTGGTGAAATGGACACCTTTGTTTCTTCAAAGACTGCACCCGGTTACGGACATGCCGTGACCACCTTTATGTGTTTCTTTATTGTATTGTTATTGTTATATCTTGTTATGTTTTTCTAAAATATGTTTAGTCCCGGAGTACTAAATTTCACTAGGGGGGAATGTGACACCCCAGGGGTCTGGTTGCCACAGTGATAGAGATATTATGTCTGAGAGCAGGTGGGAGGTCCTTTGGTCAGGGATCCTGTGCATGCCACACCTCCTGCCCAGTCTTGGGAGGGGAAGAACTTCCCCTATATAAACCCGGGGCTGAAGCAGGGTTAGAAGTCAAGGAGAGTAGAGACAAGAAACAGTCACAGGAAGAAACAGCAGAAGCTCAGTGGGAGCAATACTACTACAAGTCAGGGGCTGGCAGCTGCAGAGCTCGCCCTGACTGAGAAGCTTTCTTACCGGACCCGGCGTCCGAGGCTGTGGGGACTAACTCTTACCCAGCAGCAGAAGCCGACCGGCAGGGGATTTCAGGTCCTCAGGCCCAGAAACCCGAAGGCACGGTCACACGCGTGGGACCAGCGCCGCCATCGTGGAGCGGAAGCCATTAGAAGGCCCCGAGTCACCGGCCATACGGGTGAGCACCACACGGTACACTCAGGGACGTGGGCTACTTATATCCGCTTCTAGCAAGGTAGCCAGAAGAGTACAGTCAGTTTGGGAGGCCTACAACTCCGCCTGGCCAGGGGAGATCCCATCTGCTCAAGGACTGACCAGGCCCCGTTCGCTAGCAAGTACTCCGGGAGGGTCTATCGTTGTTACCAGTAAAGACCCTGAATTACACCGCACCGTCTCTGAGTGGTTCCTGCTACCCTCATCTTCCACGTCGGCTGCCCTGAGGCCATACCCCTCCCGTTGGGGGTTATACTATCACGCTGCACAATTCTACACCGGCCTCAGCGGTCTGCCCTGCAGCGGCAGCTCCATAGCTGCAAATCAACGGGTGGCGTAGTCAACACTCAAATAACATCTATCAAGACTGCCACACACTGAGTTGACTCCCTGGGCACGGACCGGGTCCCCGCCACTCGGAGACTACAACCCTCATCTGATCCGGTTCCGGGTAAGCCCCCGTGCGCGAGACGCTGCGCGACACAGCAGGCCCAGGGGCGCGTCAGAGACACCACACCTCTGGGTGAGGTGCAGTACCTCTGTGGCGACTGAACTCTCAGGGGCGCCACATATATATATACTGGACGTGATGGCGGAGCCATGTTCTGTCTCACTTGGAGGACGTCCTGTTCTTCTCCATGTTCCTCCTCCTGGTTTGTGCCGTCCACCATTTCCTGTGGATCCGTGGACTCAGCTCTATGTCCGGGATCTACTGAGCGCGTACAGGCCCCAGAGGGGCCTACTGCTGGAGCACACACTGCAGACCACCAGGGACACCGACATTAACCCCTTCTACATGGCAGACCACAAGGGAGGCTGACATTAACCCCTTCTACACTGCAGATCACCAGGAAGGCCGACATTAACCCCTTCTACACTGCAGACCACCAGGGATGCCGACATTAACCCCTTCTACACTGCAGACCACCAGGGAGGCTGACATTAACCCCTTCTACACTGCATACCACCAGGGAGGCCGACATTAACCCCTTCTACACTGCAGACCACCAGGGAGGCCGACATTACCCCTTCTACACTGCAGACCACCAGGGATGCTGACATTAACCCCTTCTACACTGCAGACCACCAGGGAGGCCGACATTAACCCCTTCTACACTGCAGACCACCAGGGAGGCCGACATTAAACCCTTCTACACTGCAGACCACCAGGGAGGCTGACATTAACCCCTTCTACACTGCAGACCACCAGGGAGGCCGACATTAACCCCTTCTACACTGCAGACCACCAGGGAGGCCGACATTACCCCTTCTACACTGCAGACCACCAGGGATGCTGACATTAACCCCTTCTACACTGCAGACCACCAGGGAGGCCGACATTAACCCCTTCTACACTGCAGACCACCAGGGAGGCCGACATTACCCCTTCTACACTGCAGACCACCAGGGAGGCTGACATTACCCCTTCTACACAGCAGACCACCAGGGACGTTGACATTAACCCCTTGTGCACTGCAGACCACCAGGGAGGCCGACATTACCCCTTCTACACTGCAGACCACCAGGGACGTTGACATTAACCCCTTCTGCACTGCAGACCACCAGGGAGGCCGACATTTCCCCTTCTACACTGCAGACCACCAGGGAGGCCGACATTACACCTTCTACACTGCAGACCACCAGGGACGCTGACATTAACCCCTTCTCCACTGCAGACCACCAGAGACGTTGACATTAACCCCTTTTACACTGCAGACCACCAGGGAAGCTGACATTAACCCCTTCTACACTGCAGACCACCAGCGATGCTGACATTAGCCCCTTGTACACTGCAGATCACCAGAGATGCTGACATTAACCCCTTCTACACTGCAGACCACCAGAGATGTTGACATTAGCCCATTCCCGGCTCTAGACCACCAGCGGTAACCCCACAGTAACCCCACAGTCAGTGTAAATCACGACCCCGTCCCCCATGATCACTCACCTCCAGCCTTATGAGCCTCTCACACAGGAGGAACAATAGGACAAGACATAAATAACCTGCAAGAGGCCGCGGCCATATAGAAGCTGGGACTTGTAGTGCCCACCGTAAACTCACATTCATTCCACTGTGAGGCGCCATTACAGACAGCAGATACCACGTTTATTCAGATGGAGGATACAGTGCACATATAATACAGCGCTATACGACTGCCAGGAGCGCTCCTGACCTACGCAGCTTGGCCGACACTTCTCATTATGCATTAGCTGTATTGAAGTTTTCTTATAAATGTCAGCGATTCAAGGCCACAACCCCATGAGCGCCGGTGATACATGGCAGGAGCGCTGGGGTGCGATGCTCTGCGGAGAAGCAGCCACCAGATACATGTGGTGAGGAGACTGCGAGAACAGTGAGATATGGAGCAGGCGGCGTAGTCACACGTCTAGGAGTTGTGGCGCGCCCGTCTCTGCAGATTACTCCGCGACACCTTAATGAAGTAATCCTGAAAAGAAGGAAAATATCAGTCAAATAAAGAATGTGGAAAAAAGCAGGAGAAGGTGGAGAAAGAGGGGAAGAAGGAGGAGGAGAGGAGGAGAGGGAGGAGGAGAGAGGGGGAGAGAGGGGGAGAGGGAGGAGGAGAGAGGGGGAGAGGTGGAGAAAGAAGGAGGAGGAATAAAGAGGAGGAGAGAGAGGAGAAGATGGGAGGAGGAGAGGGAGGAGGAGAGAGAGAGGAGAAGAGGGAGGAGGAGAGAGGGGGAGAGGTGGAGAAAGAGGGAGAGAAGGAGGAGGAAGAGAGAGGAGAAGAGAGGGGAGGAGAGAGAGGAGGAGGAGGAGAGGGAGGAGGAGAGAGGGGGAGAGAGGGGGAGAGGGAGGAGGAGAGAGGGGGAGAGGTGGAGAAAGAAGGAGGAGGAATAAAGAGGAGGAGAGAGAGGAGAAGATGGGAGGAGGAGAGGGAGGAGGAGAGAGAGGAGAAGAGGGAGGAGGAGAGAGGGGGAGAGGTGGAGAAAGAGGGAGAGAAGGAGGAGGAAGAGAGAGAAGAGAGGGGAGGAGAGAGAGGAGGAGGAGGAGAGAGGAGGAGAGAGGTGGAGGGAGAGAAGGAGAAGGAAGAGAGAGGAGGAGAGAGAGGGGAGGAGAGGTGGAGAAAGAGGGAGAGAAGGAGGAGAAAGAGAGAGAGGAGGAGAGAGAGGAGGAGATAGGAGGAGAGAGAGGAGGCGAGAATGAGGAGAGGTGGAGACAGGGGAGGAGGACAGAGGAGGATAGGGAGGAGAGAAAGGAGAAGAGGGAGGAGGAGCGAAAGGAGAAGAGGGAGGAGGAGGAGGAGAGGAAGGAGAAGTGGGAGGAGTAGAGAGGAGGGGGAGAGAAGGAGGAGGAAGCGAGAGGTGGAGAGGTGGAGAAAGAGGGAGAGAAGGAGGAGGAAGAGAAGGAGGAGGAAGAGAGAGGGAGAGGTGGAGAAAGAGGGAGAGAAGGAGGAGGAAGAGAGGTGGAGAGAGGGTGAGAGCAGAGAGAAAGGAGAAGAGGGAGAGAAGGAGGAGGAAGAGAGAGGTGGAGAGGGAGAGAGGTGGAGAAAGAGGGAGAGAAGGAGGAGGAAGAGAGAGGCGGAGAGAAGGAGGAGGAAGAGAGAGGAGGAGAGAGGGGGAGAGGTGGAGAAAGAGGGAGAGAAGGATGAGAGAGGAGGAGAGAAGGGGAGAGGTGGAGAGAGGGGAGGAAAGAGAAGAGGAGATGGGAGGAGAGAGAGGAGAAAAGAAGGAGGAGAGGTGGAGAGAGGGGAGGAGGAGAGCGTGGAGGAGAGAGAGGAGGAAGAGATAAAGGGGAGGAGAGAGGAGGAAGAGAGGGGGAGAGAGGAGAGAAAGGAGAAGTGGGAGAAAAGGAGGAGGAAGAGAGAGGTGTAGAGAGCGGGAGAGGTGGAGAAAGAGGGCGAGAAGGAGGAGGAAGAGACGGAGAGAAGGAGAAGGAAGAGAGAGGCGGAGAGAAGGAGGAGGAAGAGAGAGGTGGAGAAAGAGGGAAAGAAGGAGGAGGAAGAGAGAGGAGGAGAGGTGGAGAAAGAGGGAGAGAAGGAGGAGAAAGAGAGTGATGGAGAGGGGAGGAGAGAGAGGAGGAGATGGGAGGAGAGAGAGGAGGCGAGAAGGAGGAGAGGTAGAGACAGGGGAGGAGGAGAGAGTAGGAGAGGGAGGAGGAGAGAAAGGAGAAGAGGGAGGAGGAGGAGAGAAAGGAGAAGAGGGAGGAGGAGAGAGGAGGAAGAGAGATGTGGGGAGAGAGGAGAGAAAGGAGAAGAGGGAGAGAAGGAGGAGGAAGCGAGAGGTGGAGAGGTGGAGAAAGAGGCAGAGAAAGTGGAGGAAGAGAGAGGCGGAGAGAAGGAGGAGGAAGAGAGGAGGAGAGAGAGGGAGAGGTGGAGAAAGAGGGAGAGAAGGAGGAGAAAGAGAGAGGTGGAGAGAGGGGAGGAGGGGGAGGAGGAGATGGGAGGCGAGAAGGAGGAGAGGTGGAGACAGGGGAGTCGGGAGAGAGGTGGGGAGAGGGGGAGAGAGGAGAGAAAGGAGAAGAGGGAGAGAAGGAGGAGGAAGAGAGAGGAAGAGAGGTGGAGAAAGAGGGAGAGAAGGAGGAGAAACAGAGAGGTGGAGAGAGGGGAGGAGATGGGAGGAGAGAGAGGAGGTGAGAAGGAGGAGAGGTGGAGACAGGGGAGGAGGAGAGAAAGAAGAGGGAGAGAAGGAGGAGGAAGCGAGAGGTGGAGAGAGGGGGAGAGGTGGAGAAAGAGGGAGAGAAGGAGGAGGAAGAGAGAGAAGGAGGAGGAAGAGAGAGGAGGAGAGGGAGGGAGAAGTGGAGAAAAGGGAGAGAAGGATGAGAGAGGAGGAGAGAGGGGGAGAGGTGGAGAAAGAGGGAGAGGAGGAGGAGGAAGAGAGAGGAGGAGAGGTGGAGAAAGAGGGAGAGAAGGAAGAGGAAGAGAGAGGAGGAGAGGGGGAGAGGTGGAGGGAGGGGAGGAAAGAGAGGAGGAGATGGGAGGAGAGAGGAGAGAAATAGGAGACGTGGAGAGAGGGGAGGAGGGGAGAGGAGGAGAGGGGAGGAGGAGAGAGATGAGAGAGTGGAGGAGAGAGAGGAGGAGGAGAGAAAGGAGAAAAGGGAGGAGGAGAGAAAGGAGAAGAGGGAGGTGGAGAGAGGAGAAGAGGGAGGAGAGAAAGGAGAAGAGGGAGGAGGAAGAGAGAGGTGGAGAGAGGAGAGAAAGACGAAGAAGGAGAGAAGGAGGAGGAAAAGAGAGGTGGAGAAAGAGGGAGAGAAGGAGGAGGAAGAGAGAGGAGGAGAGGAGAAGAAAGAGGGAAAGAAGGAGGAGGAGAGAGGAGGAGGTAGAGGGGGATAGGAGGAGGAGGGAGAGGTTGGAGAAAGAGGGAGAAAAGGATGAGGAAGAGAGGGGGAGGAAGAGAGGAGGAAGAAAAGGAGAGGAAGAGAGGAGTAGGGAGAGGTGGAGAAAGAGAGGAAGAAGAAAGGGAAAGGAAGAGAGAGTTGGATAAAGAGTGAGAGAAGGAGGAGGAAGAGAGAGGAGGAGAGAAGGGGAGAGGTGGAGAAAGAGAGAGAGAAGGAGGTGGAAGAAAAGGAGAGGAAGAGAGGAGGAGGGAGAGGTGGAGAAAGAGTGAGAGAAGGAGAAGGAAAAGAGATGGGGAGAGGTGGAGAAAGAGGGAGAGAAGGAAGAGAGGAGGATAGAGGGGTAGAGGTGGAGAAAGAGAGAGAGGAGGAGGAAGTGAGAGGAGGAGAGAGGAGGAGGAAGAGAGGGATAAGAGGAGGAGGGAAAGGTGGAGAAAGAGGGAGAGAAGGAGAAGGAAGAGAGAGGGGGAGAGGTGGAGAAAGAGGGAGAGAAGGAGAAGAGGAGAGAGGGGGCGAGGTGCAGAAAGAGGGAGAGAAGAAGGAGATAGGAAGAGAGGAGGAGGCAGAGGTGGAGAAAGAGAGAGAAGGAGGAGGAAGAGAGGAGGAAGAAATGGAGAGAAAGAGGCAGAGAAAGAGAGAGAGAAGGAGGAGGAAGAGAGAGGTGGAGAGAGGAGAGGAAGAAGAAGAGGGAGAGGAGGAGGAAGACAGAGGTAGAGAGTGGGGGAGAGGTGGAGAAAGAGGGAGAGAAGGAGAAGGAAGAGAGAGGAGAGGTGGGGAAAGAGGAAGAGAAGGAGGAGGAAGAGGGGGATAGGAGGAGGAGGAAGAGAGGGGAGAGAAGGGGAGGAAGAGAGGAGGAGGGAGAGGTGGAGAAAGGGAGAGAAGGAGGAGGAAGAGAGAGGAGGAGTAAGAGAGGGATAGGAGGAGAAAGAGGGAGACAAGGAGGAGGAAGAGAGAGGAGGAGAGAGGGGGAGGAAGAGAGGAGGAAGAAAAGGAGAGGAAGAGAAAAGGAGGGAGAGGCGGAGAAAGAGTGAGAGAAGGAGGAGGAAGAGTGAGGAGGAGACAGGGGGAGAGGTAGAGAAATAGGGAGAGAAGGAAGAGAGAGGAGGAGAGAGGGGGAGAGGTGGAGAAAGAGGGAGAGAAAGAGGAGGAAGAGAGGGTTAGGAGGAGGAGGGAGAGGTGGAGAAAGAGGGAGAGAAAGAGGAGGAGAGAGGGGGAGAGGTGCAGAAAGGCGGAGAGAAGGAGGAGGAAGAGAGAGGGGGAGGGGTGGAGAATGGGAGAGAAGGAGGAGGAAGAGAGGAGGAAGAAAGGGAGAGGAAGAGAGGAGGAGGCAGAGGTGGAGAAAGAGAGAAGAGGAAGAGAGGGAGAGAAGGAGGATGAGAGAGAGGCGGAGAGAGAGGAGGAGAGGGGAGAAGAGAGGGGGAGAGGAGGAGGAGAGGGAAGGAGGAGAGAGAGGAGGAAGAGGAGGAAGAGAGAGTGGAGGAGAGAGCGGAGGAGGAGAGGCGAGGAGAGAGAGGAGGAGGAGAGAGGAGGAGGAGAGAGAGGAGAGGGAGGAGGAGAAGAGGGAGGAGGAGAAAGGGGAGGAGAAAGGGGGAGAGGAGGAGAGAGAGGTAAAAGGAGGAAGAGAGGGAGGAAGAGAAGGAGGAGGAAGAGAGGGAGAAAGAGGAAGAGAGGGAGAAAGAGGAAGAGAAGGAGGAGGAAGAGAGGGAGAAAGAGAGAGAGAAGGAGGAGGAAGAGAGGGAAGATGAGGAGAAAGATGAGGGAGAAGAAGGGGAGGAGAGAGAAGGAAGAAGGAGGAACAATAGGGAAGAGGAGGAAGAAGAGATGAGGAGAAAAGAAAGGAGAAGTAAAAAAGAGGACAAAGAAGAAGTAACAGGAGCGCAGTGTGTCCATCACACAATGTATGTCCAGCACCCCTTCTTAGCAGCTAACGTTCAGTCCATTAGGCCCAGACTCATTAATACCCTGGGGCGGCTCTCTGTGGACAATGGATTTTTTTTAATTCAAATTTGCCGACATCGTCGAATTTACCCCCAAATTTTGATTTGTGGAGAATAAGTTCACACGAATGACATGAATAAAAAGCCTCCAATTCCCTGGAAAAATGTGTAGAGCGCTGTGAATGCAATCACAGCCTTTTTAATGTCCAAATGACTTCCACCTATCTGGCGAGGGAAATCAGATGGTAACCAGACGTAATGCAGTATCAGACATTTTAGTCTTGCTAACTTGTATAAACTGTCAAACAATTATCCCTTTTGGTGGGAGGGGCAATGCGTCCATTGCCGTTGTTTATTTGCAGGTAGTGCAAACGGAAGAAGATGAGGCATTTTCACACAGTAGAGTGCAACAATTCGGTGTTCTGCACGGGTTTTAATGTGAAGACGTAATGACTTCTCATTGAGAAGTGAAAAAATCAATCCCTTTTTTGTGATCTGCAACTGTTTCACTAATCACACAATCATTGGGCAATTGCAAAGGCTTTTTATCAAAACGTCCAAAAATTATCCCCATATTTCTGGAGATAAAACAGTTCCTATGTGTTGAATGTGAAGACTTTCTGGCTTGTTTTCACCAAGCCTTTTCAAAAATTATCTCTATTTTCAGAACTGTTTCTTGAGGGTACAAATAAAGAGTACATTTCCCAGCATTAATAGTACTGTCTAGCACTATAAAGCACAGTGGACAGGCAGGAGGTGAGTGGCTGTGCAGTGACGGCAGCAAAAGTAGCACCATAGAGATTTATGACGGGACAGACAAGGAGATGCTTGGCAGTTTAGAGCCAGCAATGACCCCTCCGGCAGCAGCAGAACGTCAGCATAGATGACATGATGGACAGTGAGTAGATGACCAGCAGAGTGTGGTCCATCTGCACCGGAGGCAGCAGAACGGTGTAGATGTCAGTCAATGGGCAGGCAGGCAAACATGAGATGGCTGAATTAATCATTGACATCAGCCGTCAGTGCATGAAAGTCTACACTGGTCCACACCTGAATCATGTCGACAAATGTAAGGTCTTCCATTCTTGTGGCAGATAACCTGGTCCACTTGGGCGTGACAGATCCACTGCCCAAAATGAACACCCTCTGTGACATGACACTGGTGGCTCGACTCAACAGTACGCCTATGGCAAACTGGGCCAGTTCTTGCCACTGGTCCAAATGACTGACTCAAAAATCCCTGGGATCGGGGCTCAGGGTATCTGCCTGAGAAAGGTCACAGTCTAGGTACAGCTTAAACTGGCGGTTCAGCCGATGCGCCTGTGTTCACTGAAGTGCGCCAGGTTGTCACAATGGAAAAAACAAATCTGGACCATCATGTCTAATGTAGTATAGGTGCTGCTTCCTTGGCTATTTGTAGTTCTAACGCTGGCAGAGGCGGGGAACGTTGTGTCTGCATGGGTCACAGAGGCGTCTGCTGTTAGTCAGACATTTGCTTGGCGAAAGCTTTGCAGAGCAGTTAACAGCTTATCTGGTAGTACGCCAATTTGGCCTCCCTTCCAGAAGCTGCAAAAATTCCCCCATTTTGCTTATATAGCAAGGGTCTAACAGTGTGACTATTCAATACTCATCACTTTGCTTCATTTTAAAAATATGCATGTCCTCCCACAAGCATAGCAGCACAGCTTTCCATGCCCACCAGCACGAGCGAGGGCCCCATAGTTTCATTATCGTAACCCCACTGTGATGGTTGGTTGTCATGGCCAGCCTTGTAGTCATTGTCATTTTCACTCTGTCTGCCTTGTCCCCTGCCTGCGCCAGGTCTACGCCCTTCTCCGCTACCATCTGCTCATCCTCCTTTTCATCCTCCAAATACGGCTGCATGTGACATGGACCTCCAAGGTCCCCAGCAGACACAGGGTGACATTGAACAGGTGCAAATTGGTGTTCTTTTTCCATCCCCTCTTTCATGCTGGTGAATGTTTTTTCTAGGGCCTATTGAAGTGAGCTGACATTTTTCTGGACATTACCCTGATGGTCAGCAGCTCCTGATACAGACAGGTATGTGACCCCTGATCCTTGCTGTAACTCGCTCCTCACGGTGCTGCTCTTCATTCACTGACAGATTGCCTGTTACTTCTGCTGTGAATTGTCTATTGCTACAGTGATGTTCTCCTCTACATTTACTATCACTGCTGTTTATTACCATCTTTTGCTCTATTATATATGTTCTTCTGGACGCTTCCCCCCAATGTCCTGCTTCTTTTTTCCTCTATCATCGTGCACACACTGCACAGCTTTACGTATTCATTATTTCTTATATTCCACTCTAGGCATTTTAGGTGTCTTTTACGCTTGTCTCCCTTTTTACATTGGCTTTACCTTCCTAGTTTATTTTGTATCTTGTCCTTTAATCTTCAATCCTGTGCACATTCTGCTCTGATATCTGTTTATTTTATTTATTTATGGCCATGACCGAGATCCATGTGAAAGAAATCCTGCACTATTAAATTGGGCCATGGATGGAGCGAGGGTTATTTTCCGTGACAGTAAGGCAGCTGGTATTTTTCGGTCATCATTGTCACTCACGACAATTCCACGCTGCCGTTCACAGCTAGCGGAGCGGGTGAGTTGCATCTTGAAAAACAGCAGCGAGTTTTCCGCTGTGTGACTTTTCTCCACCAGGTTTTCAAGCCTATAACTGCTTGGCAGCATTTTGCATGAAATGAAAAGAATGAGGGTGCTGCGTGGTGTCAAAGATGGGCCCTGTGCTTCTTGGGGATGAGGTCATGTCAGTTGAGAAGGATTCAGAAGCGGTGTAGGAGAAGACAGAACTGCCTGATGGTGGATATAGGTGTACATCCCAGTCGCGGAGAATATCCGTTCCAGATGCAGTGGTGCATCGCTGCCACTGAAAACCTTCACCCAGGGAGCTGTGAACCTCATGTATTCTCTCCGGCCATAGTTGCTGTCACAGGTATCTGCAGTGCAGGGCGCTGTGGAGCTCAAATACAAGTTCTGAGCGCGGCCTACATTCTTCTGCGAGTATAAATAGAGAGGGCATCACTCACTGCAAGAAATAATGGCGGCCGGGTATCCTTCAACGAGGCTGGGCACACATCGTCATTTCTTGAAGGGCAGCAAAATCCATACACTGATAAGGCAGCGACTTCATCAACTTGACAAGATACCAGTTTAGCTGATAAACCAACCGATGACTGGGAGCGGACGGTCGTTTCTTCACCATGCAATTGGCGATGGATATTTGCTGTTTTGATGATGACAGAGGAGGAAGTGGTGTATTTAGAGTACCACACACAGTAGAGGAGGAGACCACTGAACAGTTTCTATCCAAGGGTGCGGCTTAGCTGACAGAAAGACGAGCGTGGCGAAAAGTGCGAGGACGACGACTCGAGACGAGCATGGCGAGAAGTGGGAGGACGACAACTCGATACGAGCGTGGCGAAAAGTGGGAGGACAACAACTTGAGAAGAACATGCCAAGATGTGGGAGGACGACAACTCGAGATGAGGGTGGCGAGAAGTCGGAGGACGACAACTCGAGATGAGGGTGGCGAGAAGTGGAAGGACGACAACTCGAGACGAGCGTGGCGAAAAGTGGGAGGACAACAACTTGAGAAGAACGTGCCAAGATGTGGGAGGACGACAACTCGAGATGAGGGTGGCGAGAAGTCGGAGGACGACAATTCGAGATGAGGGTGGCGAGAAGTGGAAGGATGACAACTCGAGACGAGTGTGGCGAAAAGTGGGAGGACGACAACTCGAGACGAGTGTGGCAAGAAGTGGGAGGACAACAAATCGAGACGAAGGTGGCGAGAAGTGGGAAGTTGACAACTTGAGATGAGGGTGGTGAGAAGTGGGAGGACAACAACTAGAGACGAGCGTGGCAAAAAGTGGGAGCAAGACAACTCGAGACGAGAGTAGAGAGAAATTGGAGGTCGACAACTCGAGACGAGCATGGCGAGGAGTGGGAGCAAGACAACTCGAGACGAGAGTAGAGAGAAATTGGAGGTCGACAACTCGAGACGAGCATAGCGAGGAGTGGGAGGATGACAACTCGAGACGAGGGTGGCGAGAAGTGGGAGGTCGACAACTCGAGGCGAGGGTGGCGAGAAGTGGGAGGTCGACAACTCGAGACGAGCGTGGAGAGAAATTGGAGGTCGACAACTCGAGACGAGCATGGCGAGGAGTGGGAAGATGACTACTCGAGACGAGGGTGGCGAAAAGTGGGAGAACAACGACTCGAGACGAGCGTGGCGAAAAGTGAGAGGACGACGACTCGAGACGAGTGTGCTGAGAAGTGGGAGGACAACAACTCGAGACGAGCTTGGCGAAAAGTCGGAGGACAACAACTTGAGAAGAATGTGCCAAGATGTGGGAGGACGACAACTCGAGACGAGTGTGGTGAGAAGTCGGAGGACGGCAACTCGAGATGAGGGTGGCAAGAAGTGGAAGGACGACAACTCGAGACGAGCATGGCGAAAAGTGGGAGGACAACGACTCGAGACGAGTGTGGTGAGAAGTGGGAGGACGACAACTCGAGACGAGCGTGGCGAAAAGTGGGAGGACGACGACTCGAGATGAGTGTGGTGAGAAGTGGGAGGACGACAACTCGAGATGAGCGTGGCGAAAAGTGGGAGGACAACAACTTGAGAAGAACGTGCCAAGATGTGGGAGGACGACAACTTGAGACGAGTGTGGTGAGAAGTCGGAGGACGACAACTCGAGATGAGGGTGGCGAGAAGTGGAAGGACGACAACTCGAGATGAGGGTGGCGAGAAGTGGAAGGACGACAACTCGAGATGAGTGTGGCAAGAAGTGGGAGGATAACAAATCGAGACGAAGGTGGAGAGAAGTGGGAAGTTGACAACTTGAGATGAGTGTGGCAAGAAGTGGGAGGACAACAAATCGAGACAAAGGTGGCGAGAAGTTGACAACTCAAGACGAGTGTGGCGAGAAGTGGGAGGACGACAACTCGAGATGAGGGTGGTGAGAAGTGGGAGGACAACAACTAGAGACGAGCATGGCAAAAAGTGGGAGCACGACAACTCGAGACGAGGGTGGAGAGAAATTGGAGGTCGACAACTCGAGACGAGCATGGCGAGGAGTGGGAGGATGACAACTCGAGACGAGGGTGGCGAAAAGTGGGAGGAAGATGACTCGAGACAAGCGTGGCAAAAAGTGGGAGGACAACGACTCAAGACGAGTGTGCTGAGAAGTGGGAGGACGACAACTCGAGACGAGCGTGGCGAAAAGTGGGAGGACAACAACTTGAGAAGAACGTGCCAAGATGTGGGAGGACGACAACTCGAGACGAGTGTGGTGAGAAGTCGGAGGACGACAACTCGAGATGAGGGTGGCGAGAAGTGGAAGGATGACAACTCGAGACGAGCGTGGCGAAAAGTGGGAGGACGACGACTCGAGACGAGTGTGGTGAGAAGTGGGAGGACGACAACTCGAGACGAGCGTGGCGAAAAGTGGAAGGACGACGACTCGAGACGAGTGTGGTGAGAAGTGGGAGGACAACAACTCGAGACGAGCGTGGCGAAAAGTGGGAGGACAACTTGAGAAGAACGTGCCAAGATGTGGGAGGACGACAACTCGGGACGAGTGTGGTGAGAAGTCGGAGGACGACAACTCTAGATGAGGGTGGCGAGAAGTGGAAGGACGACAACTCGAGATGAGGGTGGCAAGAAGTGGAAGGACGACAACTCGAGATGAGTGTGGCAAGAAGTGGGAGGACAACAAATCGAGACAAAGGTGGCGAGAAGTTGACAACTCGAGACGAGTGTGGCGAGAAGTGGGAGGACGACAACTCGAGATGAGGGTGGTGAGAAGTGGGAGGACAACAACTAGAGACGAGCGAGGCAAAAAGTGGGAGCACGACAACTCGAGACGAGGGTGGAGAGAAATTGGAGGTCGACAACTCGAGACGAGCATGGCGAGGAGTGGGAGGATGACAACTCGAGGTGAGCGTGGTGAGAAGTGGGAGATCGACAATAGAGATGAGCGAATGTTTTGATGTTCGGGTTCGGCGAATAAACCTGAACATCAAAAAAATGTTTGTGTTTGGGCACCTGATCACGAACCCGAACACGAACAGGGCCCCGAATATCCCCGGTTTCTCGCGCTGTCATCTGTGTGACAGCGCAGGAATCAGCTGTGATCGGTGGTAAGATCGTTGTCAGGTGTCAGCATGATCCCGCAGCTGTGACAATCACCCGCGGTAAAAAGCTTACCGCAGGTGACAGGCGCTGGCTGATGGGACTACTAGCCCCATCATCCGGCACCTGCTGTCACTGTACACAAGCTGCCCAAGTGGGAGAAGTGATCTCTCATCAGCAGCGCATGCGCACTGAAAGTGAAAGTAAAAATAAAGTTAAAGTAAATAAAGAATTATTTAAATAAAAATAATAAACACATTATACTCACCTTCCACTTACCTACACCTTGACCCCAATGTTCTCATCCCCTGTAAAAAATAAAAAATACCATATACTCACCTTACAGCTAATCCCCAATGCCCATGTCCTCTGCAATAAAGATAAAATAATAAACCAACCTCATCCTCATCTGTCTGCCATAGTCCATATACCGAGTGTCTCACGACAATCTCATTGATAGCACAGCCACATTCGGAGATGTGACCGTCCTATCAGGCAGCCGGCGATACACTGACAGAAGCGCTATGGCTCCCGCAGTGTATCGTGAGAAGCTGCCGGCACTGAGGTCACTGGAGTTCAAACAGCTAAAAATCAGCTGAGTGCTCCGGGACCTCACTTACGGCACCATTGCTGTGTGAGAATTTCCCACGCAGCACTAATGCCATAAGTGAGATCACTAAAGCTCTCAGTTGATCTTCAGCTGTTTGAACTCAAGTGACCACACTCCTGTCAGTGTATACAGTACTGTCTTCTACAGCAGTCACATCAGTGATTGCTGATGTGGCTGCTGTAGAAGTGACCTGGATCACCGTGGGACACTGGGATTACGTCATGACGGCGGACAGGTGAGGGATATGGTTGTTTTTTATTTTTGTTTTTTTACAGGAGATGAGGGATTCGAGGATTAGGCGTTAGGTGAGTATACAGTGTTTTTTATTTTTAAATAAATTATTAAAACCGCATGGAATTTTATTGACATAAAAGACTTTATTCTGGCCATGTCTTTATTGAAATAATGTCAAAAACCTTACTACGGGGTTAGTAATGGCGGCATCTTATAGACATCTCTCCATTACTAAGCTGGGCTTAGCAATACAAGGCTGACATGAACCGCACCCTATTACCCCACTCGCCACCTTTACACGGCAGTGGGAAGATGCTCCGTTTCTGGATCCGCTGAGGGCTGATGTTATTAGCCTCGGAGGGGGCCAGGATGCATGGCCCCTTCCCCGGCTATTATTATTAGCTCACAGCTGTCTGTTTAGCCTTTGCTGGTTAGATTTTATAGGGGGACCCTACGTCAATTTTTTTCTGGGGTCCCCTGTAATTTAGCCAGTAAAGGCTAAACAAACAGATGTGAGCTGTTATCAATAGCCAGGGAACATATTTGGTTAATGGCCCCTTCCCCGGCTAGTAATATCAACCCCCAGCGGTCAGCTTTCCCCCTGGTTATGAAAATGACGTGGCAACCCATGCCATTTTTTTTTTTATTGAATTCTTAATTTTATTTTTGACGCTGCATAAACTCACCTGCAGCATGTTAATTTCTGTAGCGGAGACTGATTGAAATGTCATTACATGCGGTGGATTCGCATGTACTGACAAAACAAATCCTGCATTAGAACACAGCGTGCGCTCCTCAGTGTCTCTGCAGGATGGCAGGCTAGACGGTTGCGTCAAGCTACTATGCAGCCTGCCTTCTAGATGTAGCAGAGCTGGAGCCATCGTGGGACACATGGATTCTGTTCTTCACGTCGGAAAGGTAAGGATGAGGTTAGTTTATTATTTTATTTTTATTGCAGGTGACATGGGATTCAAAGAAATGGGTGTAATGGTAAGTAGGGTTTAATTTAGAATATTAAAGGATTCTGTTTTTATTTCAAATAAAATATTTTATTCTGGGTGTGGGTGTATTTATTTCACATTTCACTTTCATTATGGGGCTAGTAATGGGGGCGTCTTATAGACGCCGCTCCATTACTAACCTGGGTTTGATGTCAGCTGACATTATAAGCTGACATCAACCCCACTCGCCACCGCTACACGGCAGTGGGCAGAGCGAGGCTGAGCCATTTCTGGGGTGGCTGAGGGCTGGTGTTTGTAGTCTGCGAGGGGGCCAATATTCATGGCCCCTTCGTAGGCTATTAATATCAGCCCCCAGCTGTCTGCCTAGCGGTTGCTGGCTGTTAAAATAGGGGGAGCCCACGTCAATTTTTTTGGGGGGTACCCCATTTTAATAGCCAGTAAAGGCTAAGTATACAGCTGGGGGCTGATATTAGTATCCTGGAAAGCTCTGTGGGTATTACCCCCTTCTCAGGCTACAAATATCTGCCCACAGTTGTCCGCTAAACCTCTGCTGGTGTGTAAAATTACGGGGGACCCCACGCCATTTTTTTTAAATTTAGCAATAAATTATATGTACAGTAAGCAACAGTGACTGTACTAATTATATATGTCACTAACAGCTTTCTCTCTAACTATTCTATGTATGCATATCTATTCTCTCTATTCCATAATGTCGGGTACCGCTGTGATTTTACGGTATGCGGATGATGAATTGTCATGTTTCAAGGAGATGGGTGCTTGAAAATTGGACGGCAATTGCATGGTCTGAGTGCTGTGCGATTTTTTTTCAGGCACCCATTGACTTGTATTGGCGAATCTCATCCGAGATACGCGGCAATATGCAGCATGCTGCAATTTTTTTTCTCAGTCCGATTTCAGTTGAGAAAAAAATCGCAGATGAGATGTCACTCATAGAATAACATTAGTCTGAGTGCAACCCGATTTTTTCCATTTTTCTCGCATATATGAGCCTTTAAAGTGATGTCCCACTTTTTTCAAATATCTTTAATTATCTCCAAAAAGCATTCATTGCTGTACAAAAACGCGTCAAAAAACGCATGCAAAAAATGCATGCAAAAACGTACCAAAAACCCCTATAAAATCTAACCAGCAAAGGCTAAACAGACAGCGGTGAGCTGATATTAGGGGAAGGGGCCATGGATCCTGGCCCCCTCCGCGGCTAATAATATTAGCTCTCAGCAGTCCCAGAAATGGCGCATCCATAAGATGCACCAGATCTGGCGCTTAGCCTCCGCTCTTCTCACTGCCATGTAGCGGTGGCGAGTGGAGTAATAGGGTGGGGTTCATGTCAGCCTTGTATTGGCGGCTGACATTAAGCCCAGGTTAGTAATGGAGAGGCGTCTATAAGACGCCCCCATTACTAACCCCGTAGTAAGGTTTTTGACGTTTTTTCAATAAAGACACGGCCAGAATTAAGTCTTTTATTTAAATTAAATTCCACACAGTTTTAATAATTTATTTAAAAATAAAAAAACACCGTATACTCACTTAACGCCCGGTCCCCGAATCCCTCGTCTGCTGTAAAAAAATAAAAAACAAACATATCCCTCACCTGTCCGCAGTCATAACGTAATCCCAGTGTCCCATGGTAATCCGAGTCTCTTCTACAGCAGCCACATCAGCAATCGCTGATGTCATTGCTGTAGAAGACAGCACTGTATACACTGACAGGAGTGTAATCACTCCTGTCAGTGTATAGTGCTCCGCTGCAGGAGTGAGGTCACTTGAGTTCAAACAGCTGATGATCAGCTGAGAGCTCCAGTGATCTCACTTATGGCATTAGTGTTGTGTGGGAAATTCTCACACAGAACTGGAGCCGTAAGTGAGATCACCGGAGCGCTCAGCTGTTCTTCAGCGGTTTGAACTCTAGTGACCTCAGTGGCGGCAGCTTCTCGCGATACACTGCGGGAGCCATAGCGCTTCTGTCAGTGTGTCGTCGGCTGCCGGATAGGACGGTCACATCTCCTGATGTGGCTGTGCTATCACTGAGATCGTCGTGGGACACTCGGTATCTGGACAGGTGAGGATGAGGTTGGTTTATTATTTTACCTTTATTGCAGGGGACATGGGTATCGGAGATTAACTGTAAGGTGAGTATATGGTGTTTTGTTTTGTTTTTACAGGGGACGAGAACATCGGGGACAAGGTGTAGGTAAGTGGTAGGTGAGTATAATGTGTTTATTATTTTTATTTAAATAATTATTTATTTATTTTAACTTATTTTTTTACTTTTTACTTTCAGTGAGCACTGCTGATGAAGAGAATTACTTCTCCCATCAGCGGCACTTGCGCAGCTTGTATACAATGACAGTAGGCTCCGGATCATGGGGGTAGTAGTCCCATCAGCCGGCACCTATGACCCGCGGTAAGCTTTTTACCATGGGTGACTGTAACAGCTGTTGGATCATGCTGACACCTGACAGCATGATCCCGCAGCGCTGTGACCGGCGGTAGTGATCTTACCGCCGGTCACAGCCCCTGATTCCCGCGCTGTCACGCAAATGAATATGCCATATTCATGCCGAATTTGATATTGGCGATCATTTTCCCAACATATTCGTTCATCTCTAGTCAACAACTCCAGACGAGTGTGGCGAGAAATGGGAGGACGACAACTCGAGACAAAGGTGGCGAGAAGTGAGAGGTCGACAACTAGAGACGAGCTTGGCGAAAAGTGGGAGGACGACAACTCGAGGCTCACTCTGGTTTTTTTTTTTAAATAATCACGTAAAACCAAAATGAAAAGTAAGTTCATGAAACCTAAAATGCAAAGTTGCTTAAGGTAGGTTCACGACCGGTAACAAATGTGTAATGACTATGGCAGTCTGGCCGGGAGGTGTATGACTTCTAGTGTAGATAAGTAAAGCATTTATTCCAAAAATAATGAGACCATTCATATTAAAAGTGAAGAAAAGTAAAAATGTCCACGTGCCTTTACTGAATTGGATGGGAGCAGAAAATGTAAGAAGGATTCCCTACTACGAGAGAGCGTGTATGACTGTCCGTTGTACTCAGGCACCTTGTGTAATTTGTGACACCTTGGAATAGTACAGTCATTTAGCTATCATAAGCTTTACAGATAACAGTCCTCCTTCTAGACTGGGACCACACAACACGTCTTTTTCTGTACATTTTTTCTCAGCACACAAGGACTCTTTTTCGAGTTACTCTATGGCCTCTGTGGTAATAACCTCGCACACGTTATCTCCAGATGGTAACATTCCCCTTTATTCCTCCATAACTGGTCACTATCATTTTTCAGTGGCCGCTATAAGTCTGAGCTCTGAGCAGCAGAACGGTCTTATGGCTTCACTATATGTGGGCACAGTGGCCACTGCCAGGCTCGTCACAGAGAGCACAGCAGGGCAGGTCACAGAGGCTACACTGTGGATGACATTTCTAGAACACAAGGTTCATTCATGTAATGAAGCCGTCAGAAGTCTATCGTCATCTGCTCTAGGAGGCACCACTCAACTCACCCTAGCGAGATCCACAATCCAGCATGGAGGCAACTACTCACCAGGTACAGGGAGGAGCCCAACAATATCGCCTTCAGTGTCACCTCCAGGTCCAACGGAAAGGAAACCAGAATTTGATCACCTTCCATCTTGATCATTCCCACGACATGCTGCTCATCATGAGATTTCACCTGAGAGAGAGAAGGAGAGATTTGTCTCCTGAAATGTGTCAACCTAAAAGGGGTAAAAGGGGTGGGGGTCCATAGTTCAATCTATCTGTGTCACCCTGCAGACTCATAGCTCCCTTCTATCTGTATCACTCTGCAGGGGGTGGGGTCATAGCTCCCTTCTGTCTGTATCACTCTGCAGGGGGTGAGGTCATAGCTCCCTTCTATCTGTATCACTCTGCAGGGGGTGGGGTCATAGCTCCCTTCTATCTGTATCACTCTGCAGGGGGTGAGGTCATAGCTCCCTTCTGTCTGTATCACTCTGCAGGGGGTGAGGTCATAGCTCCCTTCTGTCTGTATCACTCTGCAGGGGGTGGGGTCATAGCTCCCTTCTGTCTGTATCACTCTGCAGGGGGTGAGGTCATAGCTCCCTTCTATCTGTATCACTCTGCAGGGGGTGGGGTCATAGCTCCCTTCTGTCTGTATCACTCTGCAGGGGGTGAGGTCATAGCTCTCTTCTGTCTGTATCACTCTGCAGGGGGTGAGGTCATAGCTCCCTTCTGTCTGTATCACTCTGCAGGGGGTGAGGTCATAGCTCCCTTCTGTCTGTATCACTCTGCAGGGGGTGGGGTCATAGCTCCCTTCTGTCTGTATCACTCTGCAGGGGGTGGGGTCATAGCTCCCTTCTATCTGTATCACTCTGCAGGGGGTGGGGTCATAGCTCCCTTCTGTCTGTATCACTCTGCAGGGGGTGGGGTCATAGCTCCCTTCTGTCTGTATCACTCTGCAGGGGGTGAGGTCATAGCTCCCTTCTGTCTGTATCACTCTGCAGGGGGTGAGGTCATAGCTCCCTTCTGTCTGTATCACTCTGCAGGGGGTGGGGTCATAGCTCCCTTCTGTCTGTATCTCTCTGCAGGGGGTGAGGTCATAGCTCCCTTCTATCTGTATCACTCTGCAGGGGGTGAGGTCATAGCTCCCTTCTATCTGTATCACTCTGCAGGGGGTGAGGTCATAGCTCCCTTCTATCTGTATCACTCTGCAGGGGGTGGGGTCATAGCTCCCTTCTATCTGTATCACTCTGCAGGGGGTGGGGTCATAGCTCCCTTCTGTCTGTATCACTCTGCAGGGGGTGAGGTCATAGCTCCCTTCTGTCTGTATCACTCTGCAGGGGGTGAGGTCATAGCTCCCTTCTATCTGTATCACTCTGCAGGGGGTGAGGTCATAGCTCCCTTCTATCTGTATCACTCTGCAGGGGGTGAGGTCATAGCTCCCTTCTATCTGTATCACTCTGCAGGGGGTGGGGTCATAGCTCCCTTCTATCTGTATCACTCTGCAGGGGGTGAGGTCATAGCTCCCTTCTGTCTGTATCACTCTGCAGGGGGTGAGGTCATAGCTCCCTTCTATCTGTATCACTCTGCAGGGGGTGGGGTCATAGCTCCCTTCTATCTGTATCACTCTGCAGGGGGTGAGGTCATAGCTCCCTTCTGTCTGTATCACTCTGCAGGGGGTGAGGTCATAGCTCCCTTCTATCTGTATCATTCTGCAGGGGGTGAGGTCATAGCTCTCTTCTGTCTGTATCACTCTGCAGGGGGCGGGGTCATAGCTCCCTTCTATCTGTATCACTCTGCAGGGGGTGGGGTCATAGCTCCCTTCTATCTGTATCACTCTGCAGGGGGGGGGTCATAGCTCCCTTCTATCTGTATCACTCTGCAGGGGGGGGGTCATAGCTCCCTTCTATCTGTATCACTCTGCAGGGGGTGAGGTCATAGCTCCCTTCTGTCTGTATCACTCTGCAGGGGGTGGGGTCATAGCTCCCTTCTGTCTGTATCACTCTGCAGGGGGTGAGGTCATAGCTCTCTTCTGTCTGTATCACTCTGCAGGGGGTGAGGTCATAGCTCCCTTCTATCTGTATCATTCTGCAGGGGGTGAGGTCATAGCTCCCTTCTGTCTGTATCACTCTGCAGGGGGTGAGGTCATAGCTCCCTTCTATCTGTATCACTCTGCAGGGGGTGAGGTCATAGCTCCCTTCTGTCTGTATCACTCTGCAGGGGGTGAGGTCATAGCTCCCTTCTGTCTGTATCACTCTGCAGGGGGTGGGGTCATAGCTCCCTCCTATCTGTATCACTCTGCAGGGGGTGAGGTCATAGCTCCCTTCTATCTGTATCACTCTGCAGGGGGTGAGGTCATAGCTCCCTTCTATCTGTATCATTCTGCAGGGGGTGAGGTCATAGCTCCCTTCTGTCTGTATCACTCTGCAGGGGGTGAGGTCATAGCTCCCTTCTATCTGTATCACTCTGCAGGGGGTGAGGTCATACCTCCCTTCTGTCTGTATCACTCTGCAGGGGGTGAGGTCATAGCTCCCTTCTGTCTGTATCACTCTGCAGGGGGTGAGGTCATAGCTCCCTTCTGTCTGTATCACTCTGCAGGGGGTGAGGTCATAGCTCCCTTCTGTCTGTATCACTCTGCAGGGGGTGAGGTCATAGCTCTCTTCTATCTGTATCACTCTGCAGGGGGTGAGGTCATAGCTCCCTTCTGTCTGTATCACTCTGCAGGGGGTGAGGTGATAGCTCCCTCCTATCTGTATCACTCTGCAGGGGGTGAGGTCATAGCTCCCTTCTATCTGTATCACTCTGCAGGGGGTGAGGTCATAGCTCCCTTCTGTCTGTATCACTCTGCAGGGGTGAGGTCATAGCTCCCTTCTGTCTGTATCACTCTGCAGGGGGTGAGGTCATAGCTCCATTCTATCTGTATCACTCTGCAGGGGGCGGGGTCATAGCTCCCTTCTGTCTGTATCACTCTGCAGGGGGTGAGGTCATAGCTCCCTTCTATCTGTATCACTCTGCAGGGGGTGAGGTCATAGCTCCCTTCTATCTGTATCACTCTGCAGGGGGTGAGGTCATACCTCCCTTCTGTCTGTATCACTCTGCAGGGGTGAGGTCATAGCTCCCTTCTATCTGTATCACTCTGCAGGGGGTGAGGTCATAGCTCCCTTCTGTCTGTATCACTCTGCAGGGGGTGAGGTCATAGCTCCCTTCTGTCTGTATCACTCTGCAGGGGGTGGGGTCATAGCTCCCTTCTGTCTGTATCACTCTGCAGGGGGTGAGGTCATAGCTCCCTTCTGTCTGTATCACTCTGCAGGGGGTGAGGTCATAGCTCTCTTCTGTCTGTATCACTCTGCAGGGGGTGAGGTCATAGCTCTCTTCTGTCTGTATCACTCTGCAGGGGGTGAGGTCATAGCTCCCTTCTGTCTGTATCACTCTGCAGGGGGTGAGGTCATAGCTCCCTTCTGTCTGTATCACTCTGCAGGGGGTGAGGTCATAGCTCCCTTCTATCTGTATCACTCTGCAGGGGGTGAGGTCATAGCTCCCTTCTATCTGTATCACTCTGCAGGGGGTGAGGTCATAGCTCCCTTCTGTCTGTATCACTCTGCAGGGGGTGGGGTCATAGCTCCCTTCTGTCTGTATCACTCTGCAGGGGGTGAGGTCATAGCTCCCTTCTGTCTGTATCACTCTGCAGGGGGTGAGGTCATAGCTCTCTTCTGTCTGTATCACTCTGCAGGGGGTGAGGTCATAGCTCTCTTCTGTCTGTATCACTCTGCAGGGGGTGAGGTCATAGCTCCCTTCTGTCTGTATCACTCTGCAGGGGGTGAGGTCATAGCTCCCTTCTATCTGTATCACTCTGCAGGGGGTGAGGTCATAGCTCCCTTCTGTCTGTATCATTCTGCAGGGGGTGAGGTCATAGCTCCCTTCTGTCTGTATCACTCTGCAGGGGGTGAGGTCATAGCTCCCTTCTGTCTGTATCACTCTGCAGGGGGCGCGGTCATAGCTCCCTTCTATCTGTATCACTCTGCAGGGGGTGAGGTCATAGCTCCCTTCTATCTGTATCACTCTGCAGGGGGTGAGGTCATAGCTCCCTTCTGTCTGTATCACTCTGCAGGGGGTGGGGTCATAGCTCCCTTCTATCTGTATCACTCTGCAGGGGGTGAGGTCATAGCTCCCTTCTATCTGTATCACTCTGCAGGGGGTGAGGTCATAGCTCCCTTCTGTCTGTATCACTCTGCAGGGGGTGGGGTCATAGCTCCCTTCTATCTGTATCACTCTGCAGGGGGTGAGGTCATAGCTCCCTTCTATCTGTATCACTCTGCAGGGGGTGAGGTCATAGCTCTCTTCTGTCTGTATCACTCTGCAGGGGGTGGGGTCATAGCTCCCTTCTGTCTGTATCACCCTGCAGGGGGTGGGGTCATAGCTCCCTTCTGTCTGTATCACTCTGCAGGGGGCGAGGTCATAGCTCCCTTCGGTCTGTATCACTCTGCAGGGGGTGGGGTCATAGCTCCCTTCTGTCTGTATCACTCTGCAGGGGGTGGGGTCATAGCTCCCTTCTGTCTGTATCACTCTGCAGGGGGTGAGGTCATAGCTCCCTTCTATCTGTATCACTCTGCAGGGGGTGAGGTCATAGCTCCCTTCTGTCTGTATCACTCTGCAGGGGGTGAGGTCATAGCTCCCTTCTATCTGTATCACTCTGCAGGGGGTGAGGTCATAGCTCCCTTCTGTCTGTATCACTCTGCAGGAGGTGAGGTCATAGCTCCCTTCTGTCTGTATCACTCTGCAGGGGGTGAGGTCATAGCTCCCTTCTGTCTGTATCACTCTGCAGGGGGCGGGGTCATAGCTCCCTTCTGTCTGTATCACTCTGCAGGGGGTGAGGTCATAGCTCCCTTCTGTCTGTATCACTCTGCAGGGGGCGGGGTCATAGCTCCCTTCTGTCTGTATCACTCTGCAGGGGGTGGGGTCATAGCTCCCTTCTGTCTGTATCACTCTGCAGGGGGTGAGGTCATAGCTCCCTTCTGTCTGTATCACTCTGCAGGGGGTGAGGTCATAGCTCCCTTCTGTCTGTATCACTCTGCAGGGGGTGAGGTCATAGCTCCCTTCTGTCTGTATCACTCTGCAGGGGGTGGGGTCATAGCTCCCTTCTATCTGTATCTCTCTGCAGGGGGTGGGGTCATAGCTCCCTTCTGTCTGTATCTCTCTGCAGGGGGTGGGGTCATAGCTCCCTTCTGTCTGTATCACTCTGCAGGGGGTGGGGTCATAGCTCCCTTCTGTCTGTATCTCTCTGCAGGGGGTGGGGTCATAGCTCCCTTCTGTTTGTATCACTCTGCAGGGGGTGAGGTCATAGCTCCCTTCTGTCTGTATCACTCTGCAGGGGGTGAGGTCATAGCTCCCTTCTGTCTGTATCACTCTGCAGGGGGTGAGGTCATAGCTCCCTTCTGTCTGTATCACTCTGCAGGGGGTGAGGTCATAGCTCCCTTCTGTCTGTATCACTCTGCAGGGGGTGGGGTCATAGCTCCCTTCTATCTGTATCTCTCTGCAGGGGGTGGGGTCATAGCTCCCTTCTGTCTGTATCTCTCTGCAGGGGGTGGGGTCATAGCTCCCTTCTGTCTGTATCACTCTGCAGGGGGTGGGGTCATAGCTCCCTTCTGTCTGTATCTCTCTGCAGGGGGTGGGGTCATAGCTCCCTTCTGTCTGTATCTCTCTGCAGGGGGTGGGGTCATAGCTCCCTTCTGTCTGTATCTCTCTGCAGGGGGTGGGGTCATAGCTCCCTTCTGTTTGTATCACTCTGCAGGGGGTGAGATCATAGCTCCCTTCTGTCTGTATCACTCTGCAGGGGGTGGGGTCATAGCTCCCTTCTGTCTGTATCACTCTGCAGGGGGTGAGGTCATAGCTCCCTTCTGTCTGTATCACTCTGCAGGGGGTGAGGTCATAGCTCCCTTCTGTCTGTATCTCTCTGCAGGGGGTGGGGTCATAGCTCCCTTCTGTCTGTATCACTCTGCAGGAGGTGAGGTCATAGCTCCCTTCTGTCTGTATCACTCTGCAGGGGGTGAGGTCATAGCTCCCTTCTGTCTGTATCACTCTGCAGGGGGCGGGGTCATAGCTCCCTTCTGTCTGTATCACTCTGCAGGGGGTGAGGTCATAGCTCCCTTCTGTCTGTATCACTCTGCAGGGGGTGAGGTCATAGCTCCCTTCTGTCTGTATCACTCTGCAGGGGGTGAGGTCATAGCTCCCTTCTATCTGTATCACTCTGCAGGGGGTGAGGTCATAGCTCCCTTCTGTCTGTATCACTCTGCAGGGGGTGAGGTCATAGCTCCCTTCTGTCTGTATCACTCTGCAGGGGGTGAGGTCATCGCTCCCTTCTGTCTGTATCACTCTGCAGGGGGTGAGGTCATAGCTCCCTTCTGTCTGTATCACTCTGCAGGGGGTGAGGTCATAGCTCCCTTCTGTCTGTATCACTCTGCAGGGGGTGAGGTCATAGCTCCCTTCTGTCTGTATCACTCTGCAGGGGGCGAGGTCATAGCTCCCTTCTATCTGTATCACTCTGCAGGGGGTGGGGTCATAGCTCCCTTCTATCTGTATCACTCTGCAGGGGGTGAGGTCATAGCTCCCTTCTATCTGTATCACTCTGCAGGGGGTGGGGTCATAGCTCCCTTCTATCTGTATCACTCTGCAGGGGGTGAGGTCATAGCTCCCTTCTGTCTGTATCACTCTGCAGGGGGTGAGGTCATAGCTCCCTTCTGTCTGTATCACTCTGCAGGAGGTGAGGTCATAGCTCCCTTCTGTCTGTATCTCTCTGCAGGGGGTGAGGTCATAGCTCCCTTCTATCTGTATCACTCTGCAGGGGGGGGTCATAGCTCCCTTCTGTCTGTATCACTCTGCAGGGGGCGGGGTCATAGCTCCCTTCTGTCTGTATCACTCTGCAGGGGGCGGGGTCATAGCTCCCTTCTGTCTGTATCACTCTGCAGGAGGTGAGGTCATAGCTCCCTTCTGTCTGTATCTCTCTGCAGGGGGTGGGGTCATAGCTCCCTTCTGTCTATCACTCTGCAGGGGGTGAGGTCATAGCTCCCTTCTATCTGTATCACTCTGCAGGGGGCGGGGTCATAGCTCCCTTCTATCTGTATCACTCTGCAGGGGGTGAGGTCATAGCTCCCTTCTGTCTGTATCTCTCTGCAGGGGGTGAGGTCATAGCTCCCTTCTGTCTGTATCACTCTGCAGGGGGTGAGGTCATAGCTCCCTTCTGTCTGTATCACCCTGCAGGGGGTGAGGTCATAGTTCCCTTCTGTCTGTATCACTCTGCAGGGGGTGAGGTCATAGCTCCCTTCTATCTGTATCACTCTGCAGGGGGTGAGGTCATAGCTCTCTTCTGTCTGTATCACTCTGCAGGGGGTGAGGTCATAGCTCCCTTCTATCTGTATCACTCTGCAGGGGGTGAGGTCATAGCTCTCTTCTGTCTGTATCACTCTGCAGGGGGCGGGGTCATAGCTTTCTTCTGTCTGTATCACTCTGCAGGGGGTGGGGTCATAGCTCCCTTCTATCTGTATCACTCTGCAGGGGGTGAGGTCATAGCTCCCTTCTATCTGTATCACTCTGCAGGGGGTGAGGTCATAGCTCTCTTCTGTCTGTATCACTCTGCAGGGGGTGAGGTCATAGCTCCCTTCTATCTGTATCACTCTGCAGGGGGTGAGGTCATAGCTCTCTTCTGTCTGTATCACTCTGCAGGGGGCGGGGTCATAGCTTTCTTCTGTCTGTATCACTCTGCAGGGGGTGGGGTCATAGCTCCCTTCTATCTGTATCACTCTGCAGGGGGCGGGGTCATAGCTCCCTTCTGTCTGTATCACTCTGCAGGGGGTGGGGTCATAGCTCCCTTCTATCTGTATCACTCTGCAGGGGGTGGGGTCATAGCTCCCTTCTATCTGTATCACTCTGCAGGGGGTGAGGTCATAGCTCCCTTCTATCTGTATCACTCTGCAGGGGGTGGGGTCATAGCTCTCTTCTGTCTGTATCTCTCTGCAGGGGGAGGGGTCATAGCTCCCTTCTGTCTGTATCACTCTGCAGGGGGCGGGGTCATAGCTCCCTTCTGTCTGTATCACTCTGCAGGGGGTGAGGTCATAGCTCCCTTCTGTCTGTATCACTCTGCAGGGGGTGAGGTCATAGCTCCCTTCTGTCTGTATCACTCTGCAGGGGGTGAGGTCATAGCTCCCTTCTGTCTGTATCACTCTGCAGGGGGTGAGGTCATAGCTCCCTTCTGTCTGTATCCCCCTGCAGGGGGTGGGGTCATAGCTCCCTTCTGTCTGTATCACTCTGCAGGGGGTGAGGTCATAGCTCCCTTCTGTCTGTATCACTCTGCAGGGGGTGAGGTCATAGCTCCCTTCTGTCTGTATCACTCTGCAGGGGGTGAGGTCATAGCTCCCTTCTATCTGTATCACTCTGCAGGGGGTGAGGTCATAGCTCCCTTCTATCTGTATCACTCTGCAGGGGGCGGGGTCATAGCTCCCTTCTATCTGTATCACTCTGCAGGGGGTGGGGTCATAGCTTCCTTCTGTCTGTATCACTCTGCAGGGGGTGAGGTCATAGCTCCCTTCTGTCTGTATCACTCTGCAGGGGGTGGGGTCATAGCTCCCTTCTATCTGTATCACTCTGCAGGGGGTGAGGTCATAGCTCCCTTCTGTCTGTATCACTCTGCAGGGGGTGAGGTCATAGCTCCCTTCTATCTGTATCACTCTGCAGGGGGTGGGGTCATAGCTCCCTTCTATCTGTATCACTCTGCAGGGGGTGGGGTCATAGCTTCCTTCTGTCTGTATCACTCTGCAGGGGGTGAGGTCATAGCTCCCTTCTGTCTGTATCACTCTGCAGGGGGTGGGGTCATAGCTCCCTTCTATCTGTATCACTCTGCAGGGGGTGAGGTCATAGCTCCCTTCTGTCTGTATCACTCTGCAGGGGGTGAGGTCATAGCTTCCTTCTATCTGTATCACTCTGCAGGGGGTGAGGTCATAGCTCTCTTCTGTCTGTATCACTCTGCAGGGGGCGGGGTCATAGCTTTCTTCTGTCTGTATCACTCTGCAGGGGGTGGGGTCATAGCTCCCTTCTATCTGTATCACTCTGCAGGGGGTGAGGTCATAGCTCCCTTCTATCTGTATCACTCTGCAGGGGGTGAGGTCATAGCTCCCTTCTGTCTGTATCACTCTGCAGGGGGCGGGGTCATAGCTCCCTTCTGTCTGTATCACTCTGCAGGGGGTGAGGTCATAGCTCCCTTCTATCTGTATCACTCTGCAGGGGGTGGGGTCATAGCTCCCTTCTGTCTGTATCTCTCTGCAGGGGGAGGGGTCATAGCTCCCTTCTGTCTGTATCACTCTGCAGGGGGCGGGGTCATAGCTCCCTTCTGTCTGTATCACTCTGCAGGGGGCGGGGTCATAGCTCCCTTCTGTCTGTATCACTCTGCAGAGGGCGAGGTCATAGCTCCCTTCTATCTGTATTACTCTGCAGGGGGTGGGGTCATAGCTCCCTTCTGTCTGTATCTCTCTGCAGGGGGAGGGGTCATAGCTCCCTTCTGTCTGTATCACTCTGCAGGGGGCGGGGTCATAGCTCCCTTCTGTCTGTATCACTCTGCAGGGGGCGGGGTCATAGCTCCCTTCTGTCTGTATCACTCTGCAGAGGGCGAGGTCATAGCTCCCTTCTGTCTGTATCACTCTGCAGGGGGTGAGGTCATAGCTCCCTTCTGTCTGTATCACTCTGCAGGGGGTGAGGTCATAGCTCCCTTCGGTCTGTATTACTCTGCAGGGGGTGGGGTCAAAGCTCCCTTCTGTCTGTATCACTCTGCAGGGGGCGGGGTCATAGCTCCCTTCTGTCTGTATCACTCTGCAGGGGGTGAGGTCATAGCTCCCTTCTATCTGTATCACTCTGCAGGGGGTGAGGTCATAGCTCCCTTCTGTCTGTATCACTCTGCAGGGGGTGAGGTCATAGCTCCCTTCTGTCTGTATCACTCTGCAGGGGGTGAGGTCATAGCTCCCTTCTGTCTGTATCACTCTGCAGGGGGCGGGGTCATAGCTCCCTTCTGTCTGTATCACTCTGCAGGGGGTGGGGTCATAGCTCCCTTCTATCTGTATCACTCTGCAGGGGGTGGGGTCATAGCTCCCTTCTATCTGTATCACTCTGCAGGGGGTGAGGTCATAGCTCCCTTCTGTCTGTATCACTCTGCAGGGGGTGGGGTCATAGCTCCCTTCTGTCTGTATCACTCTGCAGGGGGCGGGGTCATAGCTCCCTTCTGTCTGTATCACTCTGCAGGGGGTGAGGTCATAGCTCCCTTCTATCTGTATCACTCTGCAGGGGGTGAGGTCATAGCTCCCTTCTGTCTGTATCACTCTGCAGGGGGTGGGGTCATAGCTCCCTTCTATCTGTATCACTCTGCAGGGGGTGGGGTCATAGCTCCCTTCTATCTGTATCACTCTGCAGGGGGTGAGGTCATAGCTCCCTTCTGTCTGTATCACTCTGCAGGGGGTGGGGTCATAGCTCCCTTCTGTCTGTATCACTCTGCAGGGGGTGGGGTCATAGCTCCCTTCTGTCTGTATCACTCTGCAGGGGGTGAGGTCATAGCTCCCTTCTATCTGTATCACTCTGCAGGGGGTGAGGTCATAGCTCCCTTCTGTCTGTATCACTCTGCAGGGGGTGAGGTCATAGCTCCCTTCTATCTGTATCACTCTGCAGGGGGTGGGGTCATAGCTCCCTTCTATCTGTATCACTCTGCAGGGGGCGGGGTCATAGCTCCCTTCTATCTGTATCACTCTGCAGGGGGTGGGGTCATAGCTCCCTTCTATCTGTATCACTCTGCAGGGGGCGGGGTCATAGCTCCCTTCTATCTGTATCACTCTGCAGGGGGTGAGGTCATAGCTCCCTTCTATCTGTATCACTCTGCAGGGAGTGAGGTCATAGCTCCCTTCTGTCTGTATCACTCTGCAGGGGGTGGGGTCATAGCTCCCTTCTGTCTGTATCACTCTGCAGGGGGTGGGGTCATAGCTCTCTTCTGTCTGTATCACTCTGCAGGGGGTGAGGTCATAGCTCCCTTCTGTCTGTATCACTCTGCAGGGGGTGGGGTCATAGCTCCCTTCTATCTGTATCACTCTGCAGGGGGTGAGGTCATAGCTCCCTTCTATCTGTATCACTCTGCAGGGGGTGAGGTCATAGCTCCCTTCTGTCTGTATCACTCTGCAGGGGGTGGGGTCATAGCTCCCTTCTGTCTGTATCACTCTGCAGGGGGTGAGGTCATAGCTCCCTTCTGTCTGTATCACTCTGCAGGGGGTGGGGTCATAGCTCCCTTCTATCTGTATCACTCTGCAGGGGGTGAGGTCATAGCTCCCTTCTGTCTGTATCACTCTGCAGGGGGTGGGGTCATAGCTCCCTTCTGTCTGTATCACTCTGCAGGGGGTGGGGTCATAGCTCCCTTCTGTCTGTATCACTCTGCAGGGGGTGGGGTCATAGCTCCCTTCTATCTGTATCACTCTGCAGGGGGCGAGGTCATAGCTCCCTTCTATCTGTATCACTCTGCAGGGGGTGGGGTCACAGCTCCCTTCTGTCTGTATCACTCTGCAGGGGGTGGGGTCATAGCTCCCTTCTGTCTGTATCACTCTGCAGGGGGTGGGGTCATAGCTCTCTTCTGTCTGTATCACTCTGCAGGGGGTGAGGTCATAGCTCCCTTCTGTCTGTATCACTCTGCAGGGGGCGGGGTCATAGCTCCCTTCTGTCTGTATCACTCTGCAGGGGGCGGGGTCATAGCTCCCTTCTGTCTGTATCACTCTGCAGGGGGTGAGGTCATAGCTCCCTTCTGTCTGTATCACTCTGCAGGGGGCGGGGTCATAGCTCCCTTCTGTCTGTATCACTCTGCAGGGGGTGAGGTCATAGCTCCCTTCTATCTGTATCACTCTGCAGGGGGTGAGGTCATAGCTCCCTTCTGTCTGTATCACCCTGCAGGGGGTGGGGTCATAGGTCCCTTCTGTCTGTATCACTCTGCAGGGGGTGAGGTCATAGCTCCCTTCGGTCTGTATCACTCTGCAGGGGGTGAGGTCATAGCTCCCTCCTATCTGTATCACTCTGCAGGGGGTGGGGTCATAGCTCCCTTCTGTCTGTATCACTCTGCAGGGGGTGAGGTCATAGCTCCCTTCTATCTGTATCACTCTGCAGGGGGTGAGGTCATAGCTCCCTTCTGTCTGTATCACTCTGCAGGGGATGAGGTCATAGCTCCCTTCTGTCTGTATCACTCTGCAGGGGGTGAGGTCATAGCTCCCTTCTGTCTGTATCACTCTGCAGGGGGTGGGGTCATAGCTCCCTTCTATCTGTATCACTCTGCAGGGGGTGGGGTCATATCTCCCTTCTGTCTGTATCTCTCTGCAGGGGGTGGGGTCATAGCTCCCTTCTATCTGTATCACTCTGCAGGGGGCGGGGTCATAGCTCCCTTCTGTCTGTATCACTCTGCAGGGGGTGAGGTCATAGCTCCCTTCTATCTGTATCTCTCTGCAGGGGGTGGGGTCATAGCTCCCTTCTGTCTGTATCACTCTGCAGGGGGTGAGGTCATAGCTCCCTTCTATCTGTATCTCTCTGCAGGGGGTGGGGTTATAGCTCCCTTCTGTCTGTATCACTCTGCAGGGGGTGGGGTCATAGCTCCCTTCTATCTGTATCACTCTGCAGGGGGTGAGCTCATAGCTCCCTTCTGTCTGTATCACTCTGCAGGGGGTGAGGTCATAGCTCCCTTCTGTCTGTATCACTCTGCAGGGGGTGAGGTCATAGCTCCCTTCTATCTGTATCACTCTGCAGGGGGTGAGGTCATAGCTCCCTTCTGTCTGTATCACTCTGCAGGGGGTGAGGTCATAGCTCTCTTCTGTCTGTATCACTCTGCAGGGGGTGAGGTCATAGCTCCCTTCTATCTGTATCACTCTGCAGGGGGTGAGGTCATAGCTCCCTTCTGTCTGTATCACTCTGCAGGGGGTGAGGTCATAGCTCCCTTCTATCTGTATCACTCTGCAGGGGGTGAGGTCATAGCTCCCTTCTGTCTGTATCACTCTGCAGGGGGTGAGGTCATAGCTCCCTTCTATCTGTATCACTCTGCAGGGGGTGGGGTTATAGCTCCCTTCTGTCTGTATCACTCTGCAGGGGGTGAGGTCATAGCTCCCTTCTGTCTGTATCACTCTGCAGGGGGTGAGGTCATAGCTCTCTTCTGTCTGTATCACTCTGCAGGGGGTGAGGTCATAGCTCCCTTCTATCTGTATCACTCTGCAGGGGGTGAGGTCATAGCTCCCTTCTGTCTGTATCACTCTGCAGGGGGTGAGGTCATAGCTCCCTTCTGTCTGTATCACTCTGCAGGGGGTGAGGTCATAGCTCCCTTCTGTCTGTATCACTCTGCAGGGGGTGAGGTCATAGCTCCCTTCTATCTGTATCACTCTGCAGGGGGTGGGGTCATAGCTCCCTTCTATCTGTATCACTCTGCAGGGGGTGAGGTCATAGCTCCCTTCTATCTGTATCTCTCTGCAGGGGGTGGGGTCATAGCTCCCTTCTGTCTGTATCACTCTACAGGGGGTGGGGTCATAGCTCCCTTCTATCTGTATCACTCTGCAGGGGGTGAGGTCATAGCTCCCTTCTATCTGTATCACTCTGCAGGGGGTGAGGTCATAGCTCCCTTCTGTCTGTATCACTCTGCAGGGGGTGAGGTCATAGCTCCCTTCTATCTGTATCACTCTGCAGGGGGTGAGGTCATAGCTCCCTTCTGTCTGTATCACTCTGCAGGGGGTGAGGTCATAGCTCCCTTCTGTCTGTATCACTCTGCAGGGGGTGGGGTTATAGCTCCCTTCTATCTGTATCTCTCTGCAGGGGGTGGGGTCATAGCTCCCTTCTATCTGTATCACTCTGCAGGGGGTGGGGTCATACCTCCCTTCTGTCTGTATCACTCTGCAGGGGGGGGGTCATAGCTCCCTTCTATCTGAATCACTCTGCAGGGGGTGAGGTCATAGCTCCCTTCTATCTGTATCACTCTGCAGGGGGTGGGGTTATAGCTCCCTTCTATCTGTATCTCTCTGCAGGGGGTGGGGTTATAGCTCCCTTCTATCTGTATCACTCTGCAGGGGGTGGGGTCATAGCTCCCTTCTATCTGTATCACTCTGCAGGGGGTGGGGTCATAGCTCCCTTCTGTCTGTATCACTCTGCAGGGGGTGAGGTCATAGCTCCCTTCTGTCTGTATCACTCTGCAGGGGGTGAGGTCATAGCTCCCTTCTGTCTGTATCACTCTGCAGGGGGTGAGGTCATAGCTCCCTTCTGTCTGTATCACTCTGCAGGGGGTGAGGTCATAGCTCCCTTCTGTCTGTATCACTCTGCAGGGGGTGAGGTCATAGCTCCCTTCTATCTGTATCACTCTGCAGGGGGTGGGGTCATAGCTCCCTTCTATCTGTATCACTCTGCAGGGGGTGAGGTCATAGCTCCCTTCTATCTGTATCTCTCTGCAGGGGGTGGGGTCATAGCTCCCTTCTGTCTGTATCACTCTACAGGGGGTGGGGTCATAGCTCCCTTCTATCTGTATCACTCTGCAGGGGGTGAGGTCATAGCTCCCTTCTATCTGTATCACTCTGCAGGGGGTGAGGTCATAGCTCCCTTCTGTCTGTATCACTCTGCAGGGGGTGAGGTCATAGCTCCCTTCTATCTGTATCACTCTGCAGGGGGTGAGGTCATAGCTCCCTTCTGTCTGTATCACTCTGCAGGGGGTGAGGTCATAGCTCCCTTCTGTCTGTATCACTCTGCAGGGGGTGGGGTTATAGCTCCCTTCTATCTGTATCACTCTGCAGGGGGTGAGGTCATAGCTCCCTTCTGTCTGTATCACTCTGCAGGGGGTGAGGTCATAGCTCCCTTCTATCTGTATCACTCTGCAGGGGGTGAGGTCATAGCTCCCTTCTATCTGTATCACTCTGCAGGGGGTGAGGTCATAGCTCCCTTCTATCTGTATCTCTCTGCAGGGGGTGGGGTCATAGCTCCCTTCTATCTGTATCACTCTGCAGGGGGTGGGGTCATAGCTCCCTTCTGTCTGTATCACTCTGCAGGGGGGGGGTCATAGCTCCCTTCTATCTGAATCACTCTGCAGGGGGTGAGGTCATAGCTCCCTTCTATCTGTATCACTCTGCAGGGGGTGGGGTTATAGCTCCCTTCTATCTGTATCTCTCTGCAGGGGGTGGGGTTATAGCTCCCTTCTATCTGTATCACTCTGCAGGGGGTGGGGTTATAGCTCCCTTCTGTCTGTATCACTCTGCAGGGGGTGGGGTCATAGCTCCCTTCTGTCTGTATCACTCTGCAGGGGGTGGGGTTATAGCTCCCTTCTATCTGTATCTCTCTGCAGGGGGTGGGGTTATAGCTCCCTTCTATCTGTATCACTCTGCAGGGGGTGGGGTTATAGCTCCCTTCTGTCTGTATCACTCTGCAGGGGGTGGGGTCATAGCTCCCTTCTGTCTGTATCACTCTGCAGGGGGTGGGGTCATAGCTCCCTTCTGTCTGTATCACTCTGCAGGGGGCGGGGTCATAGCTCCCTTCTGTCTGTATCACTCTGCAGGGGGTGAGGTCATAGCTCCCTTCTGTCTGTATCACTCTGCAGGGGGTGAGGTCATAGCTCTCTTCTGTCTGTATCACTCTGCAGGGGGTGAGGTCATAGCTCTCTTCTGTCTGTATCACTCTGCAGGGGGAGGGGTCATAGCTCCCTTCTATCTGTATCACTCTGCAGGGGGTGAGGTCATAGCTCCCTTCTGTCTGTATCACTCTGCAGGGGGTGAGGTCATAGCTCTCTTCTGTCTGTATCACTCTGCAGGGGGTGGGGTCATAGCTCTCTTCTGTCTGTATCACTCTGCAGGGGGTGAGGTCATAGCTCTCTTCTGTCTGTATCACTCTGCAGGGGGTGAGGTCATAGCTCCCTTCTGTCTGTATCACTCTGCAGGGGGTGAGGTCATAGCTCTCTTCTGTCTGTATCACTCTGCAGGGGGTGGGGTCATAGCTCTCTTCTGTCTGTATCACTCTGCAGGGGGTGGGGTCATAGCTCCCTTCTATCTGTATCACTCTGCAGGGGGTGAGGTCATAGCTCTCTTCTGTCTGTATCACTCTGCAGGGGGTGAGGTCATAGCTCCCTTCTATCTGTATCACTCTGCAGGGGGTGAGGTCATAGCTCCCTTCTATCTGTATTACTCTGCAGGGGGTGAGGTCATAGCTCCCTTCTATCTGTATTACTCTGCAGGGGGTGAGGTCATAGCTCCCTTCTATCTGTATTACTCTGCAGGGGGTGGGGTCATAGCTCCCTTCTGTCTGTATCACTCTGCAGGGGGTGAGGTCATAGCTCCCTTCTGTCTGTATCACTCTGCAGGGGGTGAGGTCATAGCTCCCTTCTATCTGTATCACTCTGCAGGGGGTGAGGTCATAGCTCCCTTCTGTCTGTATCACTCTGCAGGGGGTGAGGTCATAGCTCCCTTCTATCTGTATCACTCTGCAGGGGGTGAGGTCATAGCTCCCTTCTGTCTGTATCACTCTGCAGGGGGTGGGGTCATAGCTCCCTTCTGTCTGTATCACTCTGCAGGGGGTGAGGTCATAGCTCCCTTCTATCTGTATCACTCTGCAGGGGGTGGGGTTATAGCTCCCTTCTATCTGTATCTCTCTGCAGGGGGTGGGGTCATAGCTCCCTTCTGTCTGTATCACTCTGCAGGGGGTGGGGTTATAGCTCCCTTCTGTCTGTATCACTCTGCAGGGGGTGAGGTCATAGCTCCCTTCTGTCTGTATCACTCTGCAGGGGGTGGGGTCATAGCTCCCTTCTATCTGTATCACTCTGCAGGGGGTGAGGTCATAGCTCCCTTCTGTCTGTATCACTCTGCAGGGGGTGAGGTCATAGCTCCCTTCTATCTGTATCACTCTGCAGGGGGTGAGGTCATAGCTCCCTTCTGTCTGTATCACTCTGCAGGGGGTGAGGTCATAGCTCCCTTCTGTCTGTATCACTCTGCAGGGGGTGGGGTCATAGCTCCCTTCTGTCTGTATCACTCTGCAGGGGGTGGGGTTATAGCTCCCTTCTGTCTGTATCACTCTGCAGGGGGTGAGGTCATAGCTCCCTTCTGTCTGTATCACTCTGCAGGGGGTGGGGTCATAGCTCCCTTCTATCTGTATCACTCTGCAGGGGGTGAGGTCATAGCTCCCTTCTGTCTGTATCACTCTGCAGGGGGTGAGGTCATAGCTCCCTTCTATCTGTATCACTCTGCAGGGGGTGAGGTCATAGCTCCCTTCTGTCTGTATCACTCTGCAGGGGGTGGGGTCATAGCTCCCTTCTGTCTGTATCACTCTGCAGGGGGTGAGGTCATAGCTCCCTTCTATCTGTATCACTCTGCAGGGGGTGGGGTCATAGCTCCCTTCTGTCTGTATCACTCTGCAGGGGGTGAGGTCATAGCTCCCTTCTGTCTGTATCACCCTGCAGGGGGTGAGGTCATAGCTCCCTTCTATCTGTATCACTCTGCAGGGGGTGAGGTCATAGCTCCCTTCTGTCTGTATCACTCTGCAGGGGGTGAGGTCATAGCTCCCTTCTGTCTGTATCACTCTACAGGGGGTGGGGTCATAGCTCCCTTCTGTCTGTATCACTCTGCAGGGGGCGGGGTCATAGCTCCCTTCTGTCTGTATCACTCTGCAGGGGGTGGGGTCATAGCTCCCTTCTGTCTGTATCACTCTGCAGGGGGTGAGGTCATAGCTCCCTTCTGTCTGTATCACTCTGCAGGGGGTGGGGTCATAGCTCCCTTCTGTCTGTATCACTCTACAGGGGGTGGGGTCATAGCTCCCTTCTATCTGTATCACTCTGCAGGGGGTGGGGTCATAGCTCCCTTCTATCTGTATCTCTCTGCAGGGGGTGGGGTCATAGCTCCCTTCTGTCTGTATCACTCTACAGGGGGTGAGGTCATAGCTCTCTTCTGTCTGTATCACTCTACAGGGGGTGAGGTCATAGCCCCCTTCTATCTGTATCACTCTGCAGGGGGTGAGGTCATAGCTCCCTTCTATCTGTATCACTCTGCAGGGGGTGGGGTCATAGCTCCCTTCTGTCTGTATCACTCTACAGGGGGTGGGGTCATAGCTCCCTTCTATCTGTATCACTCTGCAGGGGGTGAGGTCATAGCTCCCTTCTATCTGTATCACTCTGCAGGGGGTGAGGTCATAGCTCCCTTCTGTCTGTATCACTCTGCAGGGGGTGAGGTCATAGCTCCCTTCTGTCTGTATCACTCTGCAGGGGGTGGGGTCATAGCTCCCTTCTGTCTGTATCACTCTGCAGGGGGTGAGGTCATAGCTCCCTTCTATCTGTATCACTCTGCAGGGGGTGAGGTCATAGCTCCCTTCTGTCTGTATCACTCTGCAGGGGGTGAGGTCATAGCTCCCTTCTGTCTGTATCACTCTGCAGGGGGTGGGGTCATAGCTCCCTTCTATCTGTATCACTCTGCAGGGGGTGAGGTCATAGCTCCCTTCTATCTGTATCACTCTGCAGGGGGTGGGGTCATAGCTCCCTTCTGTCTGTATCACTCTGCAGGGGGTGGGGTCATAGCTCCCTTCTATCTGTATTACTCTGCAGGGGGTGGGGTCATAGCTCCCTTCTGTCTGTATCTCTCTGCAGGGGGTGAGGTCATAGCTCCCTTCTATCTGTATCACTCTGCAGGGGGTGAGGTCATAGCTCCCTTCTGTCTGTATCACTCTGCAGGGGGTGAGGTCATAGCTCCCTTCTATCTGTATCACTCTGCAGGGGGTGGGGTCATAGCTCCCTTCTGTCTGTATCACTCTGCAGGGGGTGGGGTCATAGCTCCCTTCTATCTGTATTACTCTGCAGGGGGTGGGGTCATAGCTCCCTTCTGTCTGTATCTCTCTGCAGGGGGTGAGGTCATAGCTCCCTTCTATCTGTATCACTCTGCAGGGGGTGGGGTCATAGCTCCCTTCTATCTGTATCACTCTGCAGGGGGTGAGGTCATAGCTCCCTTCTGTCTGTATCACTCTGCAGGGGGTGGGGTCATAGCTCCCTTCTGTCTGTATCACTCTGCAGGGGGTGAGGTCATAGCTCCCTTCTGTCTGTATCACTCTGCAGGGGGTGGGGTCATAGCTCCCTTCTATCTGTATTACTCTGCAGGGGGTGGGGTCATAGCTCCCTTCTGTCTGTATCTCTCTGCAGGGGGTGAGGTCATAGCTCCCTTCTATCTGTATCACTCTGCAGGGGGTGAGGTCATAGCTCCCTTCTGTCTGTATCACTCTGCAGGGGGTGAGGTCATAGCTCCCTTCTATCTGTATTACTCTGCAGGGGGTGGGGTCATAGCTCCCTTCTGTCTGTATCACTCTGCAGGGGGTGAGGTCATAGCTCCCTTCTATCTGTATTACTCTGCAGGGGGTGGGGTCATAGCTCCCTTCTGTCTGTATCACTCTGCAGGGGGTGGGGTCATAGCTCCCTTCTATCTGTATCACTCTGCAGGGGGTGGGGTCATAGCTCCCTTCTGTCTGTATCACTCTGCAGGGGGTGGGGTCATAGCTCCCTTCTATCTGTATTACTCTGCAGGGGGTGGGGTCATAGCTCCCTTCTGTCTGTATCTCTCTGCAGGGGGTGAGGTCATAGCTCCCTTCTATCTGTATCACTCTGCAGGGGGTGAGGTCATAGCTCCCTTCTGTCTGTATCACTCTGCAGGGGGTGGGGTCATAGCTCCCTTCTATCTGTATCACTCTGCAGGGGGTGAGGTCATAGCTCCCTTCTGTCTGTATCACTCTGCAGGGGGTGAGGTCATAGCTCCCTTCTGTCTGTATCACTCTGCAGGGGGCGGGGTCATAGCTCCCTTCTATCTGTATCACTCTGCAGGGGGTGAGGTCATAGCTCCCTTCTATCTGTATTACTCTGCAGGGGGTGAGGTCATAGCTCCCTTCTATCTGTATTACTCTGCAGGGGGTGGGGTCATAGCTCCCTTCTGTCTGTATCACTCTGCAGGGGGTGAGGTCATAGCTCCCTTCTGTCTGTATCACTCTGCAGGGGGTGAGGTCATAGCTCCCTTCTGTCTGTATCACTCTGCAGGGGGTGGGGTCATAGCTCCCTTCTGTCTGTATTACTCTGCAGGGGGTGGGGTCATAGCTCCCTTCTGTCTGTATCACTCTGCAGGGGGTGGGGTCATAGCTCCCTTCTATCTGTATTACTCTGCAGGGGGTGGGGTCATAGCTCCCTTCTGTCTGTATCTCTCTGCAGGGGGTGAGGTCATAGCTCCCTTCTATCTGTATCACTCTGCAGGGGGTGAGGTCATAGCTCCCTTCTGTCTGTATCACTCTGCAGGGGGTGAGGTCATAGCTCCCTTCTATCTGTATTACTCTGCAGGGGGTGGGGTCATAGCTCCCTTCTGTCTGTATCACTCTGCAGGGGGTGAGGTCATAGCTCCCTTCTATCTGTATCACTCTGCAGGGGGTGAGGTCATAGCTCCCTTCTGTCTGTATCACTCTGCAGGGGGTGGGGTCATAGCTCCCTTCTATCTGTATCACTCTGCAGGGGGTGGGGTCATAGCTCTCTTCTGTCTGTATCACTCTGCAGGGGGTGGGGTCATAGCTCCCTTCTGTCTGTATCACTCTGCAGGGGGTGGGGTCATAGCTCCCTTCTGTCTGTATCACTCTGCAGGGGGTGAGGTCATAGCTCCCTTCTATCTGTATCACTCTGCAGGGGGTGGGGTCATAGCTCCCTTCTGTCTGTATCACTCTGCAGGGGGTGAGGTCATAGCTCCCTTCTATCTGTATCACACTGCAGGGGGTGGGGTCATAGCTCCCTTCTGTCTGTATCACTCTGCAGGGGGTGGGGTCATAGCTCCCTTCTGTCTGTATCACTCTGCAGGATGTGGGGTCATAGCTCCCTTCTGTCTGTATCACTCTGCAGGGGGTGGGGTCATAGCTCCCTTCTGTCTGTATCACTCTGCAGGGGGCGGGGTCATAGCTCCCTTCTGTCTGTATCACTCTGCAGGGGGTGAGGTCATAGCTCCCTTCTGTCTGTATCACTCTGCAGGGGGTGGGGTCATAGCTCCCTTCTGTCTGTATCACTCTGCAGGATGTGGGGTCATAGCTCCCTTCTGTCTGTATCACTCTGCAGGGGGTGAGGTCATAGCTCCCTTCTGTCTGTATCACTCTGCAGGGGGTGAGGTCATAGCTCCCTTCTGTCTGTATCACTCTGCAGGATGTGGGGTCATAGCTCCCTTCTGTCTGTATCACTCTGCAGGGGGTGAGGTCATATCTCCCTTCTGTCTGTATCACTCTGCAGGGGGTGAGGTCATAGCTCCCTTCTGTCTGTATCACTCTGCAGGGGGTGAGGTCATAGCTCCCTTCTGTCTGTATCACTCTGCAGGGGGTGAGGTCATAGCTCCCTTCTATCTGTATCACTCTGCAGGGGGTGGGGTCATAGCTCCCTTCTGTCTGTATCACTCTGCAGGGGGTGAGGTCATAGCTCCCTTCTATCTGTATCACTCTGCAGGGGGTGGGGTCATAGCTCCCTTCTGTCTGTATCACTCTGCAGGGGGTGAGGTCATAGCTCCCTTCTATCTGTATCACTCTGCAGGGGGTGAGGTCATAGCTCCCTTCTGTCTGTATCACTCTGCAGGGGGCGGGATCATAGCTCCCTTCTGTCTGTATCACTCTGCAGGGGGTGAGGTCATAGCTCCCTTCTGTCTGTATCACTCTGCAGGGGGTGAGGTCATAGCTCTCTTCTATCTGTATCACTCTGCAGGGGGTGGGGTCATAGCTCCCTTCCGTCTGTATCACTCAGCAGGGGGCGGGGTCATAGCTCCCTTCTGTCTGTATCACTCTGCAGGGGGTGAGGTCATAGCTCTCTTCTATCTGTATCACTCTGCAGGGGGTGAGGTCATAGCTCCCTTCTGTCTGTATCACTCTGCAGGGGGCGGGGTCATAGCTCCCTTCTGTCTGTATCACTCTGCAGGATGTGGGGTCATAGCTCCCTTCTATCTGTATCACTCTGCAGGGGGTGAGGTCATAGCTCCCTTCTATCTGTATCACTCTGCAGGGGGTGAGGTCATAGCTCCCTTCTGTCTGTATCACTCTGCAGGGGGTGAGGTCATAGCTCCCTTCTGTCTGTATCACTCTGCAGGATGTGGGGTCATAGCTCCCTTCTATCTGTATCACTCTGCAGGGGGTGAGGTCATAGCTCCCTTCTATCTGTATCACTCTGCAGGGGGTGAGGTCATAGCTCCCTTCTATCTGTATCACTCTGCAGGGGGTGGGGTCATAGCTCCCTTCTATCTGTATCACTCTGCAGGGGGTGAGGTCATAGCTCCCTTCTATCTGTATCACTCTGCAGGGGGTGGGGTCATAGCTCCCTTCTGTCTGTATCACTCTGCAGGGGGTGAGGTCATAGCTCCCTTCTGTCTGTATCACTCTGCAGGGGGTGAGGTCATAGCTCCCTTCTGTCTGTATCACTCTGCAGGGGGCGGGGTCATAGCTCCCTTCTGTCTGTATCACTCTGCAGGATGTGGGGTCATAGCTCCCTTCTATCTGTATCACTCTGCAGGGGGTGAGGTCATAGCTCCCTTCTATCTGTATCACTCTGCAGGGGGTGAGGTCATAGCTCCCTTCTGTCTGTATCACTCTGCAGGATGTGGGGTCATAGCTCCCTTCTATCTGTATCACTCTGCATGGGGTGAGGTCATAGCTCCCTTCTATCTGTATCACTCTGCAGGGGGTGGGGTCATAGCTCCCTTCTATCTGTATCACTCTGCAGGGGGTGGGGTCATAGCTCCCTTCTATCTGTATCACTCTGCAGGGGGTGAGGTCATAGCTCCCTTCTGTCTGTATCACTCTGCAGGGGGTGAGGTCATAGCTCCCTTCTGTCTGTATCACTCTGCAGGGGGTGGGGTCATAGCTCTCTTCTATCTGTATCTCTCTGCAGGGGGTGGGGTCATAGCTCCCTTCTATCTGTATCACTCTGCAGGGGGCGGGGTCATAGCTCCCTTCTATCTGTATCACTCTGCAGGGGGTGGGGTCATAGCTCCCTTCTGTCTGTATCACTCTGCAGGGGGTGAGGTCATAGCTCCCTTCTATCTGTATCACTCTGCAGGGGGTGGGGTCATAGCTCCCTTCTGTCTGTATCACTCTGCAGGGGGTGAGGTCATAGCTCCCTTCTGTCTGTATCACTCTGCAGGGGGTGAGGTCATAGCTCCCTTCTATCTGTATCACTCTGCAGGGGGTGAGGTCATAGCTCCCTTCTGTCTGTATCACTCTGCAGGGGGTGGGGTCATAGCTCCCTTCTATCTGTATCACTCTGCAGGGGGCGGGGTCATAGCTCCCTTCTGTCTGTATCACTCTGCAGGGGGTGAGGTCATAGCTCCCTTCTATCTGTATCACTCTGCAGGGGGTGGGGTCATAGCTCCCTTCTGTCTGTATCACTCTGCAGGGGGTGAGGTCATAGCTCCCTTCTGTCTGTATCACTCTGCAGGGGGTGAGGTCATAGCTCCCTTCTGTCTGTATCACTCTGCAGGGGGTGAGGTCATAGCTCCCTTCTGTCTGTATCACTCTGCAGGGGGTGAGGTCATAGCTCCCTTCTATCTGTATCACTCTGCAGGGGGTGAGGTCATAGCTCCCTTCTATCTGTATCACTCTGCAGGGGGTGAGGTCATAGCTCCCTTCTATCTGTATCACTCTGCAGGGGGTGAGGTCATAGCTCCCTTCTGTCTGTATCACTCTGCAGGGGGTGAGGTCATAGCTCCCTTCTGTCTGTATCACTCTGCAGGGGGTGGGGTCATAGCTCCCTTCTATCTGTATCACTCTGCAGGGGGCGGGGTCATAGCTCCCTTCTGTCTGTATCACTCTGCAGGGGGTGGGGTCATAGCTCCCTTCTATCTGTATCACTCTGCAGGGGGTGAGGTCATAGCTCCCTTCTATCTGTATCACTCTGCAGGGGGTGAGGTCATAGCTCCCTTCTATCTGTATCACTCTGCAGGGGGTGGGGTCATAGCTCCCTACTGTCTGTATCACTCTGCAGGGGGTGAGGTCATAGCTCCCTTCTGTCTGTATCACTCTGCAGGGGGTGAGGTCATAGCTCCCTTCTATCTGTATCACTCTGCAGGGGGTGGGGTCATAGCTCCCTTCTCTCTGTATCACTCTTCTGGGGGAGGGGCACACAGAGTATACTATGTGACTTACCTCAAAAGTGACATTGCCAAAGATACTGTTCTGGAATCTTGGTCCCAGGATGATCAGAGTCACCTCTTTGGAAGAATTCAAGATGGACAGGTGGGTGACCATCAAGTTATTATGCACCTTGACAAATCCAACTGCACTTCCTGGGGGACATTGCACCTCCATCTACAGGAGGAAGAACATGGTGTCAGGAGAAATTGCTGTGACCATCAGAGGGCGCCATACATTAGGTGCCAGATCTTGTGCTGCCCCATGTGGTGGTCCCGCAGGAGGTAGTATCAAATGCTCCGCCCTCCGATGTAATAAACAAGACTGTTCGTTGTGTATCTCTGGATGACTAGGTCGGTGCTGGGGGAGGGTGAGCTGCCCTGACACCCAGATCACAGTCCTGCCCTGACACCCAGGTCACAGTCCTGCCCTGACACCCAGATCATAGTCCTGCCCTGACACCCAGGTCACAGTCTTGCCCTGACACCCAGATCACAGTCCTGCCCTGACACCCAGATCATAGTCCTGCCCTGACACCCAGATCATAGTCCTGCCCTGACACCCAGGTCACAGTCTTGCCCTGACACTCAGATCACAGTCCTGCCCTGACACCCAGATCATAGTCCTGCCCTGACACCCAGATCATAGTCCTGCCCTGACACCCAGATCATAGTCCTGCCCTGACACCCAGGTCACAGTCTTGCCCTGACACCCAGATCATAGTCCTGCCCTGACACCCAGATCATAGTCCTGCCCTGACACCCAGGTCACAGTCCTGCCCTGACACCCAGATCATAGTCCTGCCCTGACACCCAGATCATAGTCCTGCCCTGACTCCCAGGTCACAGTCTTGCCCTGACACCCAGATCATAGTTCAGCCCTGACACCCAGATCATAGTCCTGCCCTGACACCCAGATCATAGTCCTGCCCTGACACCCAGGTCACAGTCTTGCCCTGACACCCAGATCACAGTCCTGCCCTGACACCCAGATCATAGTCCTGCCCTGACACCCAGATCATAGTCCTGCCCTGACACCCAGGTCACAGTCTTGCCCTGACACCCAGATCACAGTCCTGCCCTGACACCCAGATCATAGTCCTGCCCTGACACCCAGATGATAGTCCTGCCCTGACACCCAGATCATAGTCCTGCCCTGACACCCAGATCATAGTCCTGCCCTGACACCCAGGTCACAGTCTTGCCCTGACACCCAGATCATAGTCCTGCCCTGACACCCAGATCATAGTCCTGCCCTGACACCCAGGTCACAGTCCTGCCCTGACACCCAGATCATAGTCCTGCCCTGACACCCAGATCATAGTCCTGCCCTGACACCCAGGTCACAGTCTAGCCCTGACACCCAGATCATAGTCCAGCCCTGACACCCAGATCATAGTCCTGCCCTGACACCCAGATCATAGTCCTGCCCTGACACCCAGGTCACAGTCTTGCCCTGACACCCAGATCACAGTCCTGCCCTGACACCCAGATCATAGTCCTGCCCTGACATCCAGATCACAGTCCTGCCCTGACACCCAGATCACAGTCCTGCCATGCTGAGTATGTGTAACCCTCACCTCCCGGGTACAGATGCAGCCGCAGCTCTCCAGCAGTTGCAGGACCTCATTGCCGCTGTTGTCCTTAATCTTCACGTCATAGAGAGGTCCACAGCACTCAACATCCTGAAACGCCTGGAATAGTCGCTGACCAACATGGTTCAACACATCATAGGTGCAGTTACGACCTTGCGACACCGTGACTGGAGGAAAAAACACAAGGATGGATCAGTACCAGAACTCCGAGGACTGCTCACATGAGACAGGTAGGACCGTATTCATGGACAGCACCCACTGTAGAAGACACACACATGGCCAAACCAGAGAAGACAACCGATCAGGAGAGGTCCTTCCTCTAAGCAGGGATCCCCAGCCTGAGGCTTGCGGGCTCATGATGTGTGGCTCGCGGCTGTCTGCCAGCTTTGGGTATTTTCAGCAGGTCTAGCAAGGCGCTATGAAGATCAGGTTTCTGGTGGTGACATTTGTGAGTAGCCACTCACTGAAGAACAGATCTGGATACTGGCCTTGAGTGTGCAGAAATAAATTATGGTATCCTGGAGATAGAATGATTCTGCCAGTGAGATGTGATTGAGTAATGGAAGAGGTTGATGCAAGAATACGAGGGCATGTTGGGAACCGTTGAATACAAGTATATTGTCTTAATGTGATTTCTGTGGAGAAGCTTTGGTTGTCACTATACCAATAATGGGGACTCTAAGTGTCACCAGGAGCTGGATGTCACAACTTGGGAGGGAAGATGGCTCTGGATGTGGCTCACAACCCTCTTTCAGAGCTGAATGTGGCTCTCGAGATAAGTAAGGTTGGGGACCTCTGCTCTGCTCTAGAGATTAGTGATGTGTATGGAGACCACCAGCCTGGAAGCAAAGCATCAAACACTACCATAGACCAGGGTACTAGACAAATGGAAACCATGAGAGGCACTAATCCATTAGAATGCAGGACTAACCCAACAAAACCATAGAACACCAGCGAATATAACACTAGACTGCAGGACTATACTGTAAGAGCTATAACATCTATGTACTCTTATTACAGGCCAGGAGGCCAACAGGAACTCAGAATCATGGTGAGAGGTAGTTACTGGGACTACAGAAAGGGTCATTCCCCACTGTAAGTATTTGATCACCTACCAACCAGCAAGAATTCTGGCTCTCACAGACCTGTTAGTTTTTCTTTAAGAAGCCCTCCTACTCTGCACTCATTACCTGTATTAATTGCACCTTTTTGAATTTGTTACCTGTATAAAAGACACCTGTCCACACAGTCAATCACACTCCAACCTCTCCACCATGGCCAAGACCAAAGAGCTGTTTAAGGACACCAGAGACAAAATTGTAGACCTGCACAAGACTGGGATGAGCTACAGGACAATAGGCAAGCAGCTTGGTGAGAAGGCAACAACTGTTGGTACAATTATTAGAAAATGGAAGAAACACAAGATGATTGTCAATCTTCCTCGGTCTGGGGCTCCATGCAAGATCTCGCCTCGTGGGGTAAGGATGATTCTGAGAAAGGTCAGGAATCAGCCCAGAACTACATGGGAGGACCTGGTCAAAAACCTGAAGAGAGCTGGGACCACAGTCTCAAACATTACAATTAGTAACACACTACGTCATCATGGGTTAAAATCCTGCAGGGCACGCAAGGTCCTGCTGCTCACACCAGCACATGTCCAGGCCAGTTTGAAGTTCGCCAATGACCATTTGGATGATCCAGAGAAGGCATGGGAGAAGGTCATGTGGTCAGATGAGACCAAAATAGAACTTTTTGGTATCGACTCCACTCACCGTGTTTGGAGGTAGAAGAAGGAAGAGCACAACCCCAAGAACACCATCCCAACCGTGAAGCATGGTGGAGGAAACCTCATACTTTGGGGTGCTTTTCTGGGAACAGGATGACTGCATCGTGTTGAAGGGAGGACGGATGGGGTCATGTATTTAGAGATTTTGGCCAAAAACTTCCTTCTCTCAGTAAGAGCATTGAAGATGGGTCATGGATGGGTCTTCCAGCATGACAACAACCAGAAACACACAGCCAGGGCAACTAAGGAGTGGCTCCGTAAGAAGCATTTCAAGGTCCTGGAGTGACCTAGCCAGTCTCCAGAGCTGAACTCAATAAAAAATCTTCGGAGGGAGCTGAAACTCAATGTTGCCCAGCGACAGTCCCGAAACCTGAAAGATCTGGAGAAGATCTGTATGGAGGAGGGGGCCAAAATCCCTGCTGCAGTGTGTGCAAACCTTGTCAAGAACTACAGGAAACGTCTGACCTCTGTAATGGTAACAAAGGTTTTATCTGCACCAAATATTAAATTCTGCTTTTCTATTGTATAAAAATACTTATTTCCAGGGCTGTGGAGTTGGAGCTCATTTTGGTGGAGTATAAAATGGACCGACTCCGACTCCTGAAATATATAATACATTGGGTGCAGTCGTTCAATGCAGTTTGTGAGGAATATTTTTCCTTAAGAATTTGGGAAAGTTCTGAAATGTTCTATAAATGTCTATTCTATTCCTGATCTCAGGACTTTTAGCTGAGATGAATCTGTGCTTCAGTAAATTTATCACTTAACCATGAGCCGCGCATGAGGGAGCGGGAGCCGTGGAGTCGGAGTCATGGAAATTGAGGCGTTGTAGTCGGTGGTTTTGCTTACCGACTCCACAGCCCTGCTTATTTCAAGCAATAAAATGCAAATTAATTATGTAACAATCATACAATGTGATTTTCTGATTTTCTTTTGAGATTCCGTCTCTCACAGGTGAAGTGACCTACGATAAAATTACAGATCTCTCCATTCTTTATAGGTGGGAAAACTTGCAATAAGGGTAGAGAATCAAATACTTATTTTCTACACTGTATATACAGATGGGCTACACGATGGGAAGGTGTTCACATATTGGGGTCGGCCAGAAATGAGCGTCATCCATAAACCCTTTCTCCTAGCTTCAAAGAAACAGAAAACCAAATTTATCCGGAGACGTTTTGGTATTTTTGTTAGTTCTCCCTGTGTATTTTATAACTCTTTTGCTTATTTATGTGTCATGTTATTTTTCTCTTTTTATGCCTTTTCTTTTAAGTTCTGCACCTTTTATATTAAAACTTAAAACTTTAATAAGTTGGGTCCTTCTGTGCTGTAAAGAATCCTTAGCCTTTCAGAGCGCGCGTGGCGTGTGACTGTCACCCAGTGTGTTTGATGAGTGATGGCAGCGTGCTGTGCGGCCCCCGGGGTGTGGGGACGGTGTCAGGGTGCGATTTATACTCACTCTGCAGCCTAGCACAGAGGTTCAGGGCTAGAATGAGTGAGAGGAGATACATTAACCCTTGCATAACTGAGAAATGAGCATGTAATAACTTGGCGGCAGCGGTGGGACATAGTTTACTTCTAGTAGAGCATTAGAGATTGGTTTAAGCAATTATCCCCCGCTCTAAGGGATTGGCCGTATCCTTGCAGTGAGTGCACCAGTTCTGCCAGGGCTAGCTCAGTGCTTACAGGTAAGACATACTTGCTGACAGTTTCCCCTTCCCTGTTTTTCTTTTCTTTCTTTCACTTTGCAGAGGCGGCTTACCGATATGGCAGCCTTGTACAAGAAGCAGAGTAAGGAGACCCTGATTAACCTCTATGAGCGCAGAGGAATTGAGACAGCAGACAAATCAGAGGATCTGCTGATTCGCACCTTGATGGAGCAGGACTCGGAGCAGTGTACTTTGTCACCCAGACAAAGAAGCCCAACTCTGATTACTCAAGCAATGGACCTTTTCCCAGAAATAAAACTTCTCCTGAGGGAACCAACAGCACAAGTTCTGAGGAGAACATGGACTTTTGTTTGTGGATGGTCTTACAATAGCTGGGAGCATGTGATGCAAGTATCCACCTGCAGCTTATTCTACAGTACCAACAGGTTGAAGACCATCAAGCCGAGAAAGAGACTGCAGACCATTTGGCCAATAGAGAGGCTGGAGACGATCGGGTCGAGAGAGAGGCTGCTCAGGCTGAGAGAGAGTCTCTTCGGGCTAAGAGAGAATTACAGTCGGAGATGGCCCAATTACTAAAGGGTAACAGTTGTAAGCCACCCCATTTCCAGGACATAAATTATAGGAGACTCAGTTTGGAAAACTTCTCTGTGATGGAGAAAGATGAGGATTTGGATACTGTGATGATCTGAGGTTGTGGGTTGTAAGTAATCACCTAGGCAGGTTAACGATGCAACAATATTTTATTCCTTACATCCATGCATCCATGGAAATACAGCAATTCCAGGTAAATGTCTGAAATACAGTTCTTTAAGTCCTCAAGTTCCCAACCTTGGATCAGTAGTTCCACTGGTTTTGTATAAGGCCATACTCACTGTCTCCCAACTTTTGGTTGGCCCACAGATTTTGTATCTCCAGCCAGTATAGTCTGTAGTCACAGTCCACGATCCTCCAGACGACAGATAAAACGATGGAAGCACAGGTATCCAGTAGCAACAGTCCTTTAAGGAAGTTTAAATCCAAACGGCATATCCACAACTGTAGCACGTTTATCCAGCTCAGTCGGTAACTGATCTCCAACACTCCATAAGCCATCCATCCATCAGCTCCACGTCTACAGCCATAGATTCTCTCCCTTCGGCGTCCTTCCACCAACTCCTTACTAAAACATGTGTCCTCTTTTCTCTGGGCTCAGCCCCCTCAAAGGTCAGAGGTGATGACACCCTCCCCCTTAAGCATTTGCTTTTAGCTGAAACAATGAAGAATATTCCAGGAGCCTTCACCTGAGACTGCATGTAAGACCCCCTGTGGTGACGGCTCCACTGTGTCTTCAATCAAAACTCACACAATGGGCCTAGTCGCTGTTTGGACAATGATTTAAGGCTCATCAGAAACTTATGAGACTACTGGAATGCTGGACAATTTACAAGTAAAATTAGTGTACATAAACTGAGGATCAAGCAGAGCATTAATAAAATACAGCCAGCAAATCTCTAATAAAACACAATAATAATATCAACGGAACCGGTGCTCCGTGCTGGAAAAGTCTCTTAGTCTTTAGCAAGTGGGCAGCGCCTCACAGATACCTTTCGCCAGGGGTTTGAAAAACCCTGCAGGCAATACCATCTGTCCTGTAATCAGTGGGCATAGTATATAACCCCAGGGTTAAAAGGCAAAGTCTTGGAAGTTTTTGCTGAAATTCCGCCAGAACTAGATGGGGACTATGATGAAATAATAAAGGCCTTGGTCACGAAGTACAACCTCACTGCAGAAGTGTATCAGAAAAATGTCCACAACCAGCAGGGATCTACTGACAACTATGCGGATGTCATGAGCACCTTGAGGCTCATGTTACATCAGTGGATCCGAGGACTTTCTGTTACCACTGTTGAGGAGCCAGAGGATCTTATGATTAAGGATCAATTTCTCCACATCTGTCCCAGGGATGTACGACAACTTAAGTGCGACCGAGAGGCTAAAACTGTCGACCAAAAGATTGCGGACTCTTATGCGGCCAACAGGATGCTAGAAGCTCGGAAGCCATCGGGATTCAGCTGGTAGGGATGCAGGCCAGTTGGGGACCCCTCTCCCTCTGCCAGCCGATCACCGGGGCATTCTACATCTACTTCCTCCGAGGCTTCTGAAACAAGATATCCTTGGGTTGATACACGTCAATGCTTTACGTGTAACAAGGTGGGACATGTTAGTGTTGCTTGCCCTGACAGGAAGGGAAGCCTCACTATGACCAGCCTGGCCGTGCCCATGGCCTTGGTGTGTCTGGACTGGGAGCAGGGAAAGGACCGAGGGAAGTGGGTGTATCAGAAACTATATATCATACCACCTATGTGCTGCTGGGAAACGGACCTGGGCAGGATGGTCTCTCTATATGTCCCGGCCTTGCAAGTGAATGCTGCAGAGAAAATAGAGGCAAGCGACTCGCCTGATGTACAGATATGGAGGGAGAACGAATGTCCAAATGGACAGTGCCCTATGCCATTGCATACAGGAGATGAGGAGGAAGTACTTATGTGGCAGCTGTGACCAACAGCCAAGACTCAACCCCAAAGATTAGTGGATAAATCCCACATAGAGCTGCCAGAAAAGGAGGGCCCTAATGCTGCCCACAAGTCTTTCCACCTGGCCGATCTACCGAGGTTCCAGAGAGACTCAGGAGACTCGGCATCGGATCAGGGTCTGGCATCCCCACTTGGCCATGACCTGCAGACCAATAGTCTTGATAAAAGATGCCAGTCTGGAGAAGCTGAGATGTCTTACTAACTAACCCCCTACTGGGTCTGACAAGGAAAGAATATACTGGGACCAGGGAAAGCTGTATAAAGAGACTTTCCCCACGGATACAACAGTCTTAGGACTGTGAGAAGCGTCTGGTTGGTCCCTATTCATTCAGGGCACAATTATTAAGAATTGCCCATGAAATCACTCTTGCTGGGCAACTTGGCGTATAAAAGGCTAAAGCCAGTTTGACACTTAACTTTTATTGGCCCAATATGGGGACGGAGATAGCCAATGATTGTCGATCTTGCACAATTTGAGAAAGAGATGGAAAGACTGGGAATATCCATAAAGCCCCATTGATACCACTACCAGTGATTGATGAGCCTTTCCAATGAGTGGCAGTGGATAACTTAGGGCCTCTTGCAATACCTAGCCATTCAAGCAAACACTTTATTCTCACAGTTGTCGACTATGCTACGCGATATCCAGAAGCAGTGGCGTTGTCCTTCACACAATAGGGTTATCGATGCATTACTTACAAGTCTGGGGTTCCCCAGGGAGATGTTGACTGATCAGGGGACCAAATTCATGTGGAAAGTCTCTGCAAGAAAATACCAGTGCAGAATCTTGTAGCCGGTGCTTATCATCCTCAGACCAACGGGCCATGTGAATGTATAATGGGACTCTAAAGCAAACACTTAAGATGCTGGTGGAGACTGAAGGGAGAGACTGGGAACGTTCCTTCCCTCATCTTGTGTTTGCATACCAACAGGTACCTCAGGCCTCCACAGGATTCTCCCCCTTCAAACTCATTTATGGGAGAAGAGTTAGGGGGCCTCTTGATTTAATTAAGGACTGTTCAGAGTGTGACCCCAAAACTCCTGGATTCTCCGTGGTGAAATCATCATTTCAGGGGGACCTGTGCCTTGACATAAGAGTGTTAGGAACGGTCGGCCTTTATAACACCATTGGGCTGTTCGAGTTTCTGGTTAAGCCCCTGTCACGTTCCAGCGGTTGGTTAATCACCCACTGGAGGGACTTAATGGTTTTGCAGTCGCTTTTCTTGGCAATATAGCCATTTTTAGTAATTCCAGGAACACCTTCTGAAACTGCCTCAGGTGCTGCAGAGACTTGGGGCAACAGCTCTGACCATGAAGCCCGGGAAGTGTCAGAGAGCAACTGGGGGTACAATACGTGGAACACCGTGTGGGAGGAGGGGTGCTAAAACCTGAACAAGGTAACCTAGAAGCCATCACAGCCTGGCCTACCCCACGAACTAAGAAGCAGGTAATGTCCTTTTTGGGTATGGCCGACTATTATAGAAAGTTTGTGCTTTGGCCGAGACTTTAACTGATCTGACAAAGAAGGAGTTTCTCCAAAATGTTTCATGGACATCCGATGTGAGGAATCATTTTCTGCCCTAAAGTCTGCATCGGCTTGATCCCCCGTTCTTCAGGCCCCAGACGTCACTCACAGATTTGTGGTGTAGACTTATGTCAGCACCTATGGGAGAGGTGCTGTTCTCAGCCAGGTGAATCCGCAAGGTGAAGAGCACCCAGTTCTTTACCTAAGCAGGAAACCTATGCCCAAAGAGGTCATCTATGCCACAATTGTGTGGGCTCTGCAAAAACTACAGCCATACTTCTATGGAGGCAACTTCGTAGTGGTCATTGATCATAACCCACTGAGTTGGCTCCACAGATTAGCAGTTGGAGATAATGGGAAATTGCTCAGATGGAGCCTGATTTCACAGCAGAAACATAAGAAAGGAATTGATCATGGGAATGCAGATGGTTTATCTTGAACAGGGGGAGGCTGAGGTAGAGATGAGCTTGGGTGTCTTCCATGAACCAACAAAAAATTTGGGAGATGTAAAAATGGGAGAGGGGTGAAATGATAACATAAGTAACATTATAATACATATACCATTCACAAGACTGATACTACACAAAGGGCATAACCTCTATATACTGTTATTACAGGACTCAGACCCAAGGGGGCGTCCCTGAGACTACAGAGAGGGTCATTCCTGACACCTCGGCCTGCTGAGCCTGAGCTTCAAAGCTAGGAAAGATTGTCCTTTGTGGCCAGGCTGGACATCAGCTATATACTATAGGGAGATGGAGGTGGGGGTGGAAAAAACAAGGTATTTAATATACAAGGTGCTCGCACAGACCTGCGATATTCATGATACAATCTAGGCCGTCCAGGAAACGTGAGCCCAAGACCTGGCGTGTAAAGATGGGTTACACAATGGGAAGGTGTTCACATGCTGGGCTCGCCTTAGCCGAGTGTGATCCATAAACTTCTCCTATCCTCAAGGAAACAGAAGATAACAGAAATACCGAAATATCTCCGCCTAAAGTTATTTCTCCCTTTGTATTTCATGCTTTGCTTATTTCTGTGTCGCTTTAGTTTTCCCTTTTTTACCTTTTCTTGTAAGTTCTGTATCTTTTCTATTAAAGCTTAAAACTTTAATAAGTTTGGTCCTTGTCTGCTGTAAAGAATCAAGTAGTATAAATTTCAGGGACTCATCACCCCATGTTGGGGTGGGATTGATTCTCTGTGTGCAGCCTCTAATAGAAGGTTAAGTACAAGAATAAGTGAGAGGAGATTGATTAACCCATGTAGTCGCTCCCACGTCAAGTGCTGAGAAGTGTGTACATGACATAAACCACCAAACCACAGGACACCAGGGGCTAAAGGATTAAACTGCTATACACCACTGACCATTACATTAAACCACTAGACACCAGGGACTGGAGCAATAAACCAATAGATACTAAGGAATGCATTTCTAAATAATTAAACATCAGGGACTAGAGCATTGAACCACTAGACACCTGGAACTAGGATAATTCCCCTCCAGTCACACAGAGGACACAGGATATAGAACACAATGATTTTGGATAAATATATATCATTTTCTTACATTTCTCTTTCACGATTAGCTGATTAATCTGAAACAGAAAACCCATCATTAGTGATGACTCCGCACAGGATGGACATATGGATGACTGACATCACAGCTGAAAGGACAGGCAGGGAAGACTGGAGGAACAGACCGAGAGGCCTGGGAAACGGGAGGAACAGACAGCCAGGCCGGGGAGATGGGAGGAACACACAGGCAGTGGGAAACGGGCAGAACAGACAGGCGGGGGAAACGGGAGGAACAGACAGGCGAAGGTTCACGGGGGGAACAGACAGGAGGAACAGACAGACGGGGGAGATGGGAGGAGCAGACAGGCGGGGGGAGACAGAAGGAACAGACAGACGGGGACAGATGGCAGGAAAAGACAGAAAGGAACAGACAGGAGGAACAGACAAGCGGGGGAGACGGGAGGAACAGACAGGCGGTGGGAAACGGGAGGAGCAGACAGGCGGGGGAGATGGCAGGAAAAGACAGACGGTGGGAAATGGGAGGAGCAGACAGGCAGGGTGTAGCGTCGGCGTCCCTGCCTCCTGCTAGGCAAGGACGCTGTTCCCCTCACCTCTCCGCTCCGTGCCCGGCGTCTTCCTCCCGCTCTGCTGGCAGCGCGCGCTGCTACCCGGCCACTGTGCTTAGGGCGCGCGCGCTCCCCCTCTCTTAAAGGGGCCGCGCGCGCCGTCCTAAGGAGTCCCCGGCCAATGGCCGGAGGACCTCACCATATATAAGACACCTCCTCCAAAATGGAGGTGCCCGAGCAATGTTGTTGCATAGCCTATCACTCTGCTTCAGCCCTCAGGTCCCGCTACCAGTTACCTGCCAGATTCCTGCTTGAAACCTGCCTGATACTTGTCTATCTGCTGACATTCCTGCGGTCCGACAGTCTGCCTACCAGCCCTGCCAGTCTGTCTATGGATCTGTCTGCCCGCTCACCTGGGAGCGCTCACCTGCTACCTGCCTGCTAGCCTACCTGGAGGCTCTGCCGTCACGTGTCGTGACCACCTGCCTGTCCAGAGACTCCTGCCTGCTCACCTGGGAGCGCTCACCTGCTACCTGCCTGCTAGCCTACCTGGAGGCTCTGCCGTCACGTGCTGTGACCACCTGCCTGTCCAGAGACTCTTGCCCGCTCACCTGGGAGCGCTCATCTGCTACCTGCCTGCTAGCCTACCTGGAGGCTCAGCCGTCATTTGCTGTGACCACCTGCCTGTCCAGAGACTCTTGCCCGCTCACCTGGGAGCGTCCACCTACTACCTGCCTGCTAGCCTACCTGGAGGCTTAGTCGTCACTTGCCGTGACCACCCGCCTGTCAAGAGACTGTCCCCGTCACTTGCCATGACCTCCTGCCCTTCTACCCAGAGACTGTCCCCGTCACTTGCCGTGACCTCCTACCCTTCTACCCAGAGACTGTCCCCGTCACTAGCCGTGACTACCTGCCCGCCTACCCTGGGAGCCACCCGCTTCCTTACAAGGACTGCCCCTTTGTATAGTTGCTCAGAGGTTCCACCTCCCAGACCCGTTACAGTTTGCTCGGGCCATGGAACCCGGTGGCACCCAAGCTCCCTCGCTCTCGGACCTATGTCATGAACTTTCCCGTCAGAGGTCCCAACAGGAGTCCATCCTGAGTCACCTGCGTAGTGTTAACTCCCGCCTGGACACATTGACTACCTCATCGGGAGCTGCTTCCACTCGCACACTTACTACCCCGGCACCGCCGCAGCCCATCAACACCATGGCATCTCTTCCCGGTCCCCGCCTCTCCGCCCCTCCTCGTTTTGGCGGAGATCCCAGCCAGGCACGGGGCTTCATTAACCAGTGCACTCTGCACTTCGAACTGTTGGCACACCAGTTTTCCACCGACCGAGCCAAAGTAGCCTTCATCATGTCCCATCTCACGGGAGAGGCACTGGCTTGGCTAAATCCTCTATGAGAGAGAGGAGACCCCCTGGTGTCCAACCTGCCAGCCTTTCTCACGGCTTTCCGGAAAGTCTTCGACGAACCAGGACGGAAGACCTCATCCGCATCATCTCTGCTACGCCTCCGTCAAGGAAATCTCACCGTGGGCCAATATGCCATACGGTTCCGTACCCTTGCTTCGGAGCTGGCCTGGGATAACGACGACCTGGTGTCTGTCTTTTGGGAGGGTCTGTCCGGCCGTATTAAAGATGAACTCGCCGGTCGGGACATTCCTACCACTCTTGACGACTTAATAACACTTGCCACCCGGATTGACATCCGGTTCCAGGAGCGCGCCAAAGAGGTCACCCGTGAGAGGAGGTTTCCACGTCTAGCCCCTACCTTCCAGAAACCCGTCACTTCTCCCGTTACTCCCCAGACGCACTCACCCGAGCCTATGCAGGTCGACCAGACCAAGATGGTCAAAACCCGTCAAGAGTTACGCCGAGCCGAGGGGAGCTGCTTCTACTGTGGCAGTAAGGAGCACCGGATCCGTTCCTGCCCGGAGAGGTCGGGAAACGCCTGTGTCTAGGATCGCTCAGAGAGGTCGTCCTAGACAAGAGTAAACCCTCTCCATTTCTGTTGCTGTCGGTCTCTATCATCTGCGGGGAGAACCGTTATTTTGAACTATCCCAACTTGACTCTGGAGCTGCCGGAAATCTCATTTCTCAGTCCCTGGTAGAGAAATACCGCATTCCCACCAAATCTCTGGCTGTACCCTTATCTGTCGCTGCCGTGGATGGGGGCCTCTTACCACATCCCATCCAACTCATCACCGAATCCATAACTCTGCAGGTGGGAATGCTGCACTCTGAGAGCATCTTCTTTCATGTTCTGCCTGGACTCTCTCACGCCCTCTTGCTAGGCCTACCTTGGCTTCAGAAACATGCACCCATGCTTGATTGGCAGACCGGAGAAGTCCTTCGCTGGGGACAGGACTGCCATAAGACTTGCTTAGTTCCCGTCCATCCTGTCCGTCCTTCTCTTACCCCAGCCAATCTACCTGGTCTTCCGGTTCCCTATTGGTCTTATGCGGACGTCTTTAATAAAAAGGAGGCAGAGACATTACCCCCTCATAGACCATGCGACTGCCCAATCGACCTGATACCCGGCGCTACTCCTCCCCGTGGGCGCATTTACCCTTTGTCCGCCGCTGAGACCCGGTACATGTCTGAATATATTGAGGAGAATCTGGCCCGGGGATTTATCCGGAAATCTACCTCCCCGGCGGGAGCAGGCTTCTTCTTCGTCAAAAAGAAGGACGGCTCACTCCGTCCCTGTATAGACTACAGAGGCCTTAACCAGATCATGGTGAAGAATAAATACCCCCTTCCGCTCATTCCGGAATTATTTGACCGTCTGAGGGGGGCTAGAATCTTCACCAAGCTGGACCTCCGTGGGGCGTATAACCTGGTCCGTATCCGTCAGGGGGATGAATGGAAGACGGCATTCAACACCCGGGACGGCCACTATGAATACCTGGTAATGTCCTTCGGTCTCTGTAACGCTCCCGCCGTCTTTCAAGAGTTGGTCAATGACATCTTCCGGGACCTTCTCCACTCCTGCGTAGTGGTGTACCTGGATGACATCTTGGTCTTCTCTCCGGATCTTCTCACTCACCGGAGGGATGTTCGTCAGGTCCTGCTCAGGCTCAGGCAGAACCACCTCTACGTTAAATATGAGAAGTGCCTCTTTGAGCAGACCTCGCTTCCGTTTTTGGGCTACATAATCTCTCAGACCGGCCTACGAATGGATCCTGAGAAACTGTCTGCCATCCAGAAGTGGCCCCGACCAGAGGGGTTGAAGGCTATTCAGCGGTTCCAGGGCTTCGACAACTACTACCGCCTCTTCATACCGCACTTCTCTTCCCGGACTGCCCCAATCTCTGCACTCACCCGTAAGGGCACTAATCCCAGAGAATGGCCGCCTGAAGCAGAGGAAGCCTTTCTTTCCTTAAAACAGGCTTTCTCTTCCGCCCCGGTGCTGCATCGTCCGGACGGCAACAAACAATTCTTCCTGGAAGTTGACGCCTCCTCCTCTGGAGCCGGAGCGGTACTTACCCAAAAGTCGCCTTCCGGAAGAATGGTAACTTGCGGCTTCTTCTCCAAACTCTTGTCCCCTTCTGAGCGCAATTATTCTATAAGAGACCGAGAGTTATTGGCCATTAAGCTGGCACTGGAGGAGTGGCGTTACCTGCTCGAGGGGGCTCTTCACCCGGTAATAATTTACACGGACCACAAGAACTTGGCTTACCTCCAGAGCGCCCAGAGACTTAACCCGCGCCAAGCCCGGTGGTCCTTGTTTTTGGCCCGCTTTGATTTCGTTCTTCATTTTCGCCCGGCAGACAAAAACATCAAAGCTGACGCCTTGTCCCGATCCTTCCTGGTGTCTGATCTAGAGGAGGAACCTAAGCACATCATTGATCCCACCAGAGTAATGCAGGTGGCCCCCGTGAATCTAAATCGTCTCCCTCCCGGTAAGACGTTCACAACGGTACCTGATCGGGAGAAGGTCCTACACTGGGGTCACTCGTTTAAGCTAGCTGGCCACACCGGTCAGAAAAAGACCCTCCAGCTTATTAACCGGCATTACTGGTGGCCTACCCTGCACAAGGACGTAATAGACTTTGTTTCAGCCTGTGTGTCCTGCGCCCGCAACAAGGTTCCAAGACACCTGCCAGCCGGTCGCCTCCTTCCTCTTCCAGTACCTGCTGCCCCGTGGCAGCATATAGCTATGGACTTTATAACGGATCTCCCTGTCTCTGCCGGTTGTACGGTCATTTGGGTGGTCGCTGACCGCTTTTCCAAGATGGCACACTTCATTCCCCTGCCGGGCCTCCCGTCTGCACCCGAGCTGGCTAAAGACTTTATCCGCCACATCTTCCGTCTCCATGGCCTGCCCCTCCACATGGTGTCGGATCGTGGGGTTCAGTTCACCTCACGCTTCTGGAGAGCCACATGTAAGCTGCTTGACGTCACCCTGGACTTCTCCTCCGCTTACCACCCACAGTCCAATGGTCAAGTGGAGCGGATCAATCAGATCCTGACCAGTTACCTCCGGCACTTCGTTAATGCCCACCATTCGGACTGGGTGGATCTCCTACCATGGGCAGAATTCTCTTACAATAATCACGAGAGCGAATCTTCCTCCAAATCCCCGTTTTTTTTTAGTCTTCGGTCAGCATCCTCGGATCCCATTTCCCGTCTCCACCTCGGTGGGCAATCCGGCTGTGGAATCTCTCGTTAGCGAATTTTCCTCCATTTGGGAGAGTACCCGATCCGCACTCCTTCAGTCGTCCGAGCGGATGAAAAAACACGCTGACAAAAAACACCTGGATCCTCCACAATTCCGTCCTGGAGATAAAGTCTGGCTCTCGTCCAAGTATGTCCGGCTCAAGATTCCTTCCTACAAGTTAGGGCCACTGGAAGTTATCAAACAAATCAACCCGGTGGCCTATAAATTGAAACTCCAGGCCAACTTGCGGATCCCTAACTCCTTCCATGTATCTCTCCTCAAACCCGTGGTACTTAATTCTTTTTCCAAGTCTACAGGTACGCCCCCTGCTCCGGTTTCTGCTGAAAACGAGTTTGAGGTAGAGAACATTCTGGCCACCAAAAGGGTAAGAGGAAAGACCTTTTTTCTAGTAGATTGGAAGGGGTTTGGTCCTGAGGAGAGAACATGGGAGACCCGGGAGAACATCCATGCCCCTCTCATCCTTGATAAATTTCTGTCTGGCCTAAAAAAGGGGGGGCCTAAAGGGGGGGTACTGTAGCGTCGGCATCCCTGCCTCCTGCTAGGCAGGGACGCTGTTCCCCTCACCTCTCCGCTCCGTGCCTGGCGTCTTCCTCCCGCTCTGCTGGCAGCGCACGCTGCTTCCCGGCAACTGTGCATAGGGTGCGCGCGCGCGCGCGCTCCCCCTTTCTTAAAGGGGCCGCGCGCGCCGTCCTAAGGAGTCCCCGGCCAATGGCCGGAGGACCTCACCATATATAAGGCACCTCCTCCAAAATGGAGGTGCCCGAGCAATGTTGTTGCATAGCCTATCACTCTGCTTCAGCCCTCAGGTCCCGTTACCAGATACCTGCCAGTTACCTGCCAGATTCCTGCTTGAAACCTGCCTGATACTTGTCTATCTGCTGACATTCCTCCTGTCCAGAGACTCTTGCCCGCTCACCTGGGAGCGCTCATCTGCTACCTGCCTGCTAGCCTACCTGGAGGCTTAGCCGTCATTGCTGTGACCACCTGCCTGTCCAGAGACTCCTGCCCGCTCACCGGGGAGCGTCCACCTGCTACCTGCCTGCTAGCCTACCTGGAGGCTCAGCCGTCACTTGCTGTGACCACCTGCCTGTCCAGAGACTCTTGCCCGCTCACTTGGGAGCGTCCACCTGCTACCTGCCTGCTAGCCTACCTGGAGGCTCTGCCGTCACGTGCTGTGACCACCTGCCTGTCCAGAGACTCTTGCCTGCTCACCTGGGAGCGCTCATCTGCTACCTGCCTGCTAGCCTACCTGGAGGCATAGCCGTCACTTGCCGTGACCACCCGCCTGTCAACAGACTGTCCCCGTCACATGCCATGACCTCCTGCCCTTCTACCCAGAGACTGTCCCCGTCACTTGCCGTGACCTCCTGCCCTTCTACCCAGAGACTGTCCCCGTCACTAGCCGTGACTACCTGCCCGCCTACCCTGGGAGCCACCCGCTTCCTTACAAGGACTGCCCCTTTGTATAGTTGCTCAGAGGTTCCACCTCCCAGACCCGTTACACAGGGTAGACGGGAGGAACAGACAGGCGGGGGTAGACGGGAGGTACCGACAGGCGGGGGGTGACGGGAGGAACAGACAGACGGGGGAGACGGAAGGAACAGACAGGCGGGGGGACACGGGAGGAACAGACAGGTAGGGGGAGACGGGTGGAGCAGACAGGCAGGGGGAGACGGGAGGAACAGACAGGCCAGGGAGATGGGAGGAACAGACAGGCCAGAGAGACGGGAGGAACAGACAGGCGGGGTAGATAGGATGAACAGACAGGCGGGGGGAGACGGGTGGAGCAGACAGGCGGGGGGAGACGGGTGGAGCAGACAGGCCAGGGAGATCGGAGGAACAGACAGGCTAGGGAGATGTGAGGAACAGACAGGCGGGGGAGGAGGGAGGAACAGACAGACGGGGGGAGACGGGAGAAACAGACAGCCAGGCCGGGAAGATGGGAGAAACAGACAACCAGGCCGGGAAGATAGGAGGAACAGACAGGCAGGGGAGACGTGAGGAACAAACAGCCAGGCCGGGGAGACGGGAGGAACAGACAGCCAGGCCGGGGAGATGGGAGGAACAGACAGGCCAGGGAGACGAGAGGAACAGACAGCCTGGCCGAGGAGACGGGAGAAACAAACAGCCTGATCGGGAAGATGGGAGGAACAGACAACCAGGCCAGGGAGATGGGAGGAACAGACAGCCAGGCAGAGAAGATGGGAGTAACAGACAGCCAGGCCAGGTAGATGGGAGGAACAGACAGCCAGGCTGGGGAGACGGGAGGAACAGACAGCCAGGCCGGGGAGACGGGAGGAACAGACAGCCAGGCCGGGGAGATGGGAGGAACAGACAGACAGGCCGGGGAGATGGGAGGAACAGACAGCCAGGCTGGGGAGACGGGAGGAACAGACAGACAGGCTAGTGAGACGGGAGGAACAGACAGCCAGGCCGGGGAGATGGGAGGAACAGACAGGCCGGGGAGACGGGAGGAACAGATATATAAGCCGGGGAGACGGGAGGAACAGACAGACAGGCCAGGGAGATGGGAGGAACAGACAGACAGGCCGGGGAGATGGGAGGAACAGACAGACAGGCTGGGGAGATGGGAAGAACAGACAGACAGGCTGGGGAGATGGGAAGAACAGACAGACAGGCCGGGGAGATGGGACGAACAGACAGACAGGCTGGGGAGATGGGACGAACAGACAGACAGGCCGGGGAGATGGGACGAACAGACAGACAGGCCGGGGAGATGGGAGGAACAGACAGACAGGCTGGGGAGATGGGAAGAACAGACAGACAGGCCGGGGAGATGGGACGAACAGACAGACAGGCTGGGGAGATGGGAGGAACAGACAGACAGGCTGGGGAGACGGGAGGAACAGACAGACAGGCTGGGGAGACGGGAAGAACAGACAGACAGGCCAGGGAGATGGGAGGAACAGACTGGAGGGGAGACGGTAGGAACAGACAGACAGGCAGGGGAGACGGGAGGAACAGACAGACAGGCAGGGGAGACGGGAGAAACAGACAGACAGGCAGGGGAGATGGGAGGAACAGACAGACAGGCCGGGGAGATGGGACGAACAGACAGACAGGCCGGGGAGATGGGACGAACAGACAGACAGGCCGGGGAGATGGGACGAACAGACAGACAGGCCGGGGAGATGGGAGGAACAGACAGACAGGCTGGGGAGATGGGAAGAACAGACAGACAGGCCGGGGAGATGGGACGAACAGACAGACAGGCTGGGGAGATGGGAGGACCAGACAGACAGGCTGGGGAGACGGGAGGAACAGACAGACAGGCTGGGGAGACGGGAAGAACAGACAAACAGGCCAGGGAGATGGGAGGAACAGACTGGAGGGGAGACGGTAGGAACAGACAGACAGGCAGGGGAGATGGGAGGAACAGACAGACAGGCAGGGGAGACGGGAGAAACAGACAGACAGGCAGGGGAGACGGGAGAAACAGACAGACAGGCAGGGGAGATGGGAGGAACAGACAGACAGGCCGGGGAGATGGGAAGAACAGACAGACAGGCCGGGGAGATGGGACGAACAGACAGACAGGCCGGGGAGATGGGAGGAACAGACAGACAGGCTGGGGAGATGGGAAGAACAGACAGACAGGCCGGGAAGATGGGACGAACAGACAGACAGGCTGGGGAGATGGGAGGAACAGACAGACAGGCTGGGGAGACGGGAGGAACAGACAGACAGGCTGGGGAGACGGGAAGAACAGACAGACAGGCCAGGGAGATGGGAGGAACAGATTGGGGGGGAGACGGTAGGAACAGACAGACAGGCAGGGGAGACGGGAGGAACAGACAGACAGGCAGGGGAGACGGGAGAAACAGACAGACAGGCAGGGGAGACGGGAGAAACAGACAGACAGGCAGGGGAGACGGGAGAAACAGACAGACAGGCAGGGGAGATGGGAGGAACAGACAGACAGGCAGGGGAGACGGGAGGAACAGACAGACAGGCAGGGGAGATGGGAGGAACATACAGGCAGGGGAAATGGGAAAAACAGACAGACAGAGGAGACAAGAGGAACAGACAGACAGAGGAGACAGGAGGTACAGACAGGGGAGACAGGAGGAATAGACAGGCAGGGGAGATATAAAGAAAACAGGATGGAAAGAAAAAGGAGAAAGGCTGGGAAGACCGTACATGGACAAGCAAGGATGAGAATTAGTTAGATACATGAGGCAGAAAGGGGAGACAAGAGTTATAGACAGAGAGTTTACGGATATTCTGTAGATGAAGAGGAGACAGGCAGATGAGACGATCAGGAATAGGAGAGAGTCAGATGAGAGGGGCAGGAAAAGGAGAGAGACAAGACAGGCAGGAGAAAGAGATAGACGAGATGGGCCGGCATTGGTAAAAGACATCCAAAACAGAGGGGGAAAGGCAGATAAGACACAGGAGACAGAAATTGGAAAGGAGACAGACATCCTGGGAAGACAGTAAGAGAAGACAAGCAGACTTCACAGTGTTTTACTCCAGTCACCTGAGGAACCTAGTTGGACTCCTCAGAGATCAACTCTGTTCTACAGCTGCTGATGGAAGACACTACGGGGAGAACACACAAGACACAGACTTCTTGAGAGATGTGGACTTGCCTGGAGAAGGTGCTCCATGCCGGGGGGGAGACCTTTCAATATTGGAGAGTCTAGTTGATAACTTGGTGGGGCAGATGGTGCACTTGTACTTGGGGGTGCATATGGTGCAATGAGATTATAGCTCGGAGGCTCATCTTCAGGACCTCGAGTCTGAGGTGATGATGAATCTGCAAAGAGATTAGAGACTAAATGTGAAGTTTTGGAAACCTAAATGGTCACTATCATAAACTCAGATTCTACAATGGTTAATGCTCAGCATTCCCAGTATGTTCGATAAAGTCATTCTCTTATTGTGCCATCAAATTGAGACCTTCCACACGTCTCCACCAGGTCAATGGTGTCCAGTCTTTAAAAACTGCATATTCTTCTGTGCTGGATCCTCACATGACCAAACCTTCTTCTATTTAGATCAATATACACAACAAAATAGAAAAGAATCTTCTGTCCCTTATAACTATTCTATGAGATGGACTTCTCCAGGTCCTTCCATAAAATGGACATCTCTCAGTCCTTCTATGAGATTGACTCCAGGCCCTTCTAGAAGATGGACATTTTCTGCCCCATAAAAAAAAATAATAAAGTTGTCGCTTTCTAGGTTCTTCTATTACATGGATATCTCCAGGTTCTTCCATGGCGTGTACACCTCCAGGTTCTTCCATGGCGTGGACGCCTCCAGGTTCTTCCATGGCATGGACGCCTCCAGGTTCTTCCATAAGAAGGACATCTCCACTTTCTGCTATGAAATTTACACCTCCAGTTCCTTCTATGACATGGATACCTCTAGGCATCTCCAATTTTTGCTATGATATGGACATATGCAGGTTCTTTTATGAGGTGGATGTCTTCATGCTTTTTTATGAGATGAAAATCTTCAGGTTAATCAATAGGAAGAAGATCTCCAGTTTCACCTAAATGACCTTTACTCCTGAGCATTATACTTTGCATTAGCCAAGAGATTGATCATTGGCCTTTGTGGGATTGGGCGAGTAGATGAGTAGATGTCACTGAGGAATTCTGCACAATCACAGGACAATCGATGTGATCTCATTGATGTAATTATTGGCCCTTCATAATGTTCTCCTGGTGAAAACTGTGGATTCAGCTTTATCCAGCCGTTACGGTGCTGGTCCGTTCCCAAGCTGCCGTGCCATTGACCAGGCCTGGTTATCTTGTGGGCTCCAGGGATTCCCGAACAGTAGAGAATTTACTCATTAGATCCCCATATGGACACTTGGGGTACGATGTAGAGTGTCAGGGGGATCATGTATAATAATGATATAATCTGCTGTCTGGACACACAGTGACAAATGTAAGACCAGAGAGAAAATTACCTGCGAACGACATGAGTAGGAGGCAGAAGAGACCAGATCCAAAAGTCTAGAAATACAAGAGACAAAGTAATAGAAAGGCTTGTAGGACGGCTAATATGGAGTAATAATGGGGTTATATGGAGTAATAAGAGGAGTAATAGGGGGTAATAATGGGGTTATATGGAGTAATAAGAGGAGTAATAGGGGGTAATAATGGGGTTATATGGAGTAATAGGAGGAGTAATAGGGAGTAATAATGGGGTTATATGGAGTAATAGGAGGAGTAATAGGGAGTAATAATGGGGTTATATGGAGTAATAAGAGGAGTAATAGGGGGTAATAATGGGGTTATATGGAGTAATAGGAGGAGTAATAGGGAGTAATAATGGGGTTATATGGAGTAATAGGAGGAGTAATAGGAAGTAATAATGGGGTTATATGGAGTAATAGGAGGAGTAATAGGGAGTAATAATGGGGTTATATGGAGTAATAGGAGGAGTAATAGGGAGTAATAATGGGGATATATGGAGTAATAAGAGGAGTAATAGGGAGTAATAATGGGGTTATATGGAGTAATAAGAGGAGTAATAGGGAGTAATAATGGGGTTATATGGAGTAATAAGAGGAGTAATAGGGGGTAATAATGGGGTTATATGGAGAAATAGGAGGAGTAATAGGGAGTAATAATGGGGTTATATGGAGTAATAGGAGGAGTAATAGGGAGTAATAATGGGGTTATATGGAGTAATAAGAGGAGTAATAGGGAGTAATAATGGGGTTATATGGAGTAATAGGAGGAGCAATAGGGAGTAATAATGGGGTTATATGGAGTAATAGGAGGAGTAATAGGGAGTAATAATGGGGATATATGGAGTAATAGGAGGAGTAATAGGGAGTAATAATGGGGTTATATGGAGTAATAAGAGGAGTAATAGGGAGTAATAATGGGGTTATATGGAGTAATAGGAGGAGTAATAGGGAGTAATAATGGGGTTATATGGAGTAATAGGAGGAGTAATAGGGAGTAATAATGGGGTTATATGGAGTAATAAGAGGAGTAATAGGGAGTAATAATGGGGTTATATGGAGTAATAAGAGGAGTAATAGGGGGTAATAATGGGGTTATATGGAGAAATAGGAGGAGTAATAGGGAGTAATAATGGGGTTATATGGAGTAATAGGAGGAGTAATAGGGAGTAATAATGGGGTTATATGGAGTAATAAGAGGAGTAATAGGGAGTAATAATGGGGTTATATGGAGTAATAGGAGGAGCAATAGGGAGTAATAATGGGGTTATATGGAGTAATAGGAGGAGTAATAGGGAGTAATAATGGGGATATATGGAGTAATAGGAGGAGTAATAGGGAGTAATAATGGGGTTATATGGAGTAATAAGAGGAGTAATAGGGAGTAATAATGGGGTTATATGGAGTAATAGGAGGAGCAATAGGGAGTAATAATGGGGTTATATGGAGTAAAAGGAGTAATAGGAAGTAATAATGGGGTTATATGGAGTAATAGGAGGAGTAATAGGAAGTAATAATGGGGTTATATGGAGTAATAGGAGGAGTAATAGGGAGTAATAATGGGGTTATATGGAGTAATAGGAGGAGTAATAGGGAGTAATAATGGGGTTATATGGAGTAATAAGAGGAGTAATAGGGGGTAATAATGGGGTTATATGGAGTAATAGGAGGAGCAATAGGGAGTAATAATGGGGTTATATGGAGTAATAGGAGGAGTAATAGGGAGTAATAATGGGGTTATATGGAGTAATAGGAGGAGTAATAGGGAGTAATAATGGGGTTATATGGAGTAATAGGAGGAGTAATAGGGAGTAATAATGGGGTTATATGGAGTAATAAGAGGAGTAATAGGGAGTAATAATGGGGTTATATGGAGAAATAGGAGGAGTAATAGGGAGTAATAATGGGGTTATATGGAGTAATAGGAGGAGTAATAGGGAGTAATAATGGGGTTATATGGAGTAATAAGAGGAGTAATAGGGGGTAATAATGGGGTTATATGGAGTAATAGGAGGAGTAATAGGGAGTAATAATGGGGTTATATGGAGAAATAGGAGGAGTAATAGGGAGTAATAATGGGGTTATATGGAGTAAAAGGAGGAGTAATAGGAAGTAATAATGGGGTTATATGGAGTAATAGGAGGAGTAATAGGGAGTAATAATGGGGTTATATGGAGTAATAGGAGGAGTAATAGGGAGTAATAATGGGGTTATATGGAGTAATAAGAGGAGTAATAGGGAGTAATAATGGGGTTATATGGAGTAATAGGAGGAGCAATAGGGAGTAATAATGGGGTTATATGGAGTAAAAGGAGGAGTAATAGGAAGTAATAATGGGGTTATATGGAGTAATAGGAGGAGTAATAGGGAGTAATAATGGGGTTATATGGAGTAATAGGAGGAGTAATAGGGAGTAATAATGGGGTTATATGGAGTAATAAGAGGAGTAATAGGGGGTAATAATGGGGTTATATGGAGAAATAGGAGGAGTAATAGGGAGTAATAATGGGGTTATATGGAGTAATAGGAGGAGTAATAGGGAGTAATAATGGGGTTATATGGAGTAATAGGAGGAGTAATAGGAAGTAATAATGGGGTTATATGGAGTAATAGGAGGAGTAATAGGGGGTAATAATGGGGTTATATGGAGTAATAGGAGGAGTAATAGGGGGTAATAATGGGGTTATATGGAGTAATAGGAGGAGTAATAGGAAGTAATAATGGGGTTATATGGAGTAATAGGAGGAGTAATAGGGAGTAATAATGGGGTTATATGGAGTAATAGGAGGAGTAATAGGGAGTAATAATGGGGTTATATGGAGTAATAAGAGGAGTAATAGGGGGTAATAATGGGGTTATATGGAGAAATAGGAGGAGTAATAGGGAGTAATAATGGGGTTATATGGAGTAATAGGAGGAGTAATAGGGAGTAATAATGGGGTTATATGGAGTAATAAGAGGAGTAATAGGGGGTAATAATGGGGTTATATGGAGAAATAGGAGGAGTAATAGGGAGTAATAATGGGGTTATATGGAGTAATAAGAGGAGTAATAGGGAGTAATAATGGGGTTATATGGAGTAATAGGAGGAGTAATAGGAAGTAATAATGGGGTTATATGGAGTAATAGGAGGAGTAATAGGGAGTAATAATGGGGTTATATGGAGTAATAGGAGGAGTAATAGGGAGTAATAATGGGGTTATATGGAGTAATAAGAGGAGTAATAGGGGGTAATAATGGGGTTATATGGAGTAATAGGAGGAGTAATAGGGAGTAATAATGGGGTTATATGGAGTAATAGGAGGAGTAATAGGAAGTAATAATGGGGTTATATGGAGTAATAGGAGGAGTAATAGGGAGTAATAATGGGGTTATATGGAGTAAAAGGAGGAGTAATAGGGAGTAATAATGGGGTTATATGGAGTAATAAGAGGAGTAATAGGGGGTAATAATGGGGTTATATGGAGAAATAGGAGGAGTAATAGGGAGTAATAATGGGGTTATATGGAGTAATAGGAGGAGTAATAGGGAGTAATAATGGGGTTATATGGAGTAATAAGAGGAGTAATAGGGAGTAATAATGGGGTTATATGGAGTAATAGGAGGAGCAATAGGGAGTAATAATGGGGTTATATGGAGTAAAAGGAGGAGTAATAGGAAGTAATAATGGGGTTATATGGAGTAATAGGAGGAGTAATAGGGAGTAATAATGGGGTTATATGGAGTAATAGGAGGAGTAATAGGGAGTAATAATGGGGTTATATGGAGTAATAAGAGGAGTAATAGGGGGTAATAATGGGGTTATATGGAGAAATAGGAGGAGTAATAGGGAGTAATAATGGGGTTATATGGAGTAATAGGAGGAGTAATAGGTAGTAATAATGGGGTTATATGGAGTAATAGGAGGAGTAATAGGAAGTAATAATGGGGTTATATGGAGTAATAGGAGGAGTAATAGGGGGTAATAATGGGGTTATATGGAGTAATAGGAGGAGTAATAGGGGGTAATAATGGGGTTATATGGAGTAATAGGAGGAGTAATAGGAAGTAATAATGGGGTTATATGGAGTAATAGGAGGAGTAATAGGGAGTAATAATGGGGTTATATGGAGTAATAGGAGGAGTAATAGGGAGTAATAATGGGGTTATATGGAGTAATAAGAGGAGTAATAGGGGGTAATAATGGGGTTATATGGAGAAATAGGAGGAGTAATAGGGAGTAATAATGGGGTTATATGGAGTAATAGGAGGAGTAATAGGGAGTAATAATGGGGTTATATGGAGTAATAAGAGGAGTAATAGGGAGTAATAATGGGGTTATATGGAGTAATAGGAGGAGCAATAGGGAGTAATAATGGGGTTATATGGAGTAATAATGGGGTTATATGGAGTAATGGGAGGAGTAATAGGGAGTATAATGGGGTTATATGGAGTAATAGGAGGAGTAATAGGGAGTAATAATGGCGTTATATGGAGTAATAGGAGGAGTAATAGGGAGTAATAATGGGGTTATATGGAGTAATAGGAGGAGTAATAGGGAGTAATAATGGGGTTATATGGAGTAATAGGAGGAGTAATAGGGAGTAATAATGGGGTTATATGGAGTAATAGGAAGTAATAATGGGGTTATATGGAGTAATAGGAGTAACAGGGAGTAATAATGGGGTTATATGGAGTAATAGGAGGAGTAATAATGGGGTTATATGGAGTAATAGGAGGAGTAATAGGGAGTAATAATGGGGTTATATGGAGTAATAGGAGGAGTAATAGGGAGTAATATTGGGGTTATATGGAGTAATAGGAAGTAATAATGGGGTTATATGGAGTAATAGGAGGAGTAATAGGTAGTAATAATGGGGTTATATGGAGTAATAGGAGGAGTAATAGGGAGTAATATTGGCGTTATATGGAGTAATAGGAGGAGTAATAGGGAGTAATAATGGGGTTATATGGAGTAATAGGAGAAGTAATATGGAGTAATAATGGGGTTATATGGAGTAATAGGAGGAGTAATAATGGGGTTATATGGAGTAATAGGAGGAGTAATAATGGTGTTATATGGAGTAATAGGGAGTAATAATGGGGTTATAGGGAGTAATAGGAGTAATAGGAGGAGTAATAATGGAGTTATATGGAGTAATAGGGAGTAATAATGGGGTTATAGGGAGTAATAGGAGTAATAGGAGGAGTAATAATGGGGTTCTATGGAGTAATAGGAGGAGTAATAATGGCGTTATATGGAGTAATAGGGAGTAATAATGGGGTTATATGGAGTAATAGGAGGAGTAATAGGGAGTAATAATGGGGTTATATGGAGTAATAATGGGGTTATATGGAGTAATAGGGAGTAATAATGGGGTTATAGGGAGTAATAGGAGTAATAGGAGGAGTAATAATGGGGTTCTATGGAGTAATAGGAGGAGTAATAATGGCGTTATATGGAGTAATAGGGAGTAATAATGGGGTTATATGGAGTAATAGGAGGAGTAATAGGGAGTAATAATGGGGTTATATGGAGTAATAATGGTGTTATATGGAGTAATAGGGAGTAATAATGGGGTTATAGGGAGTAATAGGAGTAATAGGAGGAGTAATAATGGGGTTCTATGGAGTAATAGGAGGAGTAATAGGGAGTAATAATGGCGTTATATGGAGTAATAGGAGGAGTAATAGAAAGTAATAATGGGGTTATATGGAGTAATAGGAGGAGTAATAGGGAGTAATAATGGGGTTATATGGAGTAATAATGGGGTTATATGGAGTAATAGGAGGAGTAATAGGGAGTAATAATGGGGTTATGTGGAGTAATAGGAGGAATAATAGGGAGTAATAATGGGGTTATATGGAGTAATAGGAGGAATAATAGGGAGTAATAATGGGGTTATATGGAGTAATAGGAGTAAAAGGGAGTAATAATGGGGTTATATGGAGTAATAAGAGGAATAATAGGGAGTAATAATGGGGTTATATGGAGTAATAGGAGGAGTAAAAGGAAGTAATAATGGCATTATGTGGAGTAATAGGAGGAGTAATAATGGCGTTATATGGAGTAATAGGAGGAGTAATAATGGGGTTATATGGATTAATAGGAGGAGTAATAGGGAGTAATAATGGGGTTATATGGAGTAATAGGAGGGATTATATAGAGTAATAATGGGGTTATATGGAGTAATAGGAGGAGTAATAGGGAGTAATAATGGGGTTATATGGAGCAATAGGAGGAGTAAAAGGAAGTAATAATGGCATTATGTGGAGTAATAGGAGGAGTAATAATGGCATTATGTGGAGTAATAGGAGGAGTAATAATGGCGTTATATGGAGTAATAGGAGGAGTAATAATGGCGCTATATGGATTAATAGGAGGAGTAATAATGGGGTTATATGGAGTAATAGGAGGAGTAATAATGGCGTTATATGGATTAATAGGAGGAGTAATAGGGAGTAATAATGGGGTTATATGGATTAATAGGAGGAGTAATAATGGGGTTATATGGAGTAATGGGAGTAGTAATAGGGAGTAATAATGGGGTTATATGGAGTAATAGGAGGAGTAATAATGGCGTTATATGGATTAATAGGAGGAGTAATAATGGAGTTATATGGAGTAATAGGAGGGGTTATACATAGCGATAGGTTAAGTCCACAGACATCATTACAGCACACATCATTGATGCTCCAGGTTGACTAAATCAGCCAATTAACCCCTTTCTCTCTCATGCCTTATTCTGTAGACCTTAATGCCCATAATCAATGTCCCGCATCCCAGCAGCGACTGTCATCGAGCCCTCTCTGCCGCAATCATGAAGTGTCGATGGGCTGTCACGGCACCTGCTGAAAGCCCCCACGGCTGCCATCTTAGTCCTCCTATGTGTCTAGTGTCATTCTTTGTCCTGATGACAGGTTCACGTCCTCTACCTGAACTACAAGATCTGCTAAAGATGGAACGTTTCTCCAGAATCAATGATTTGATCTAAACTCCTTGGAGTTTAATAACGCCCCTAAAATTACAAAACCAAGTCTGGCAGTCCATCAGAACTGCCCATGTGACCACTGTAAACTACATTCCCACAACCCCCTGCTCTCCTCCATGCACAGATAACATTAAGAAGTCGCAATTGATGAATCAGCCAAAAATATCCTCAAATCTACCGAAGATTGGGAAAAAAAGATAGAAGCCAACAACCATGGCGGCCTTGTTATTTGGAGAAAAGTTTCCCTTTCTGCAGATGGGTGCTAATCCCAGCGGTCAGACCCCCACCGATCAACAGGTTATTACCTATCCTGAGGACAGACCATCATTAGTGTTCACCAAACAACCCCTCTAACGGAGCCCTTACATCAAACACAGTGGCGCCGAAGCCCTTACACCAAACACAGCGGTGCCGGAGCCCTTACACCAAACACAGCGGTGCCGGAGCCCTTACACCAAACACAGCAGCGCCGGAGCCCTTACACCAAACACAGCGGTGCCAGAGCCCTTACACCAAACACAGCGGTGCCGGAGCCCTTACACCAAACACAGCGGCGTCGGAGCCCTTACACCAAACACTGCAGCGCCGGAGCCCTTACATCAAACACAGTGGCGCCGGAGCCCTTACACCAAATACTGGGCTCTCGTGTCCAGGTCTGTGACAGCTTCAATGTGATCGCGTGACAAAATCTCATTATAAATAGGGAAAAAATAAAAATATGTAATAATTTGAATTAACCCCTTTTCCACCATGTCAGGGACGTCAGTGACGACACTGGGTAGATTACACAATATCCCACCGCTGCCGCCAATTTGTCAGGGACGACACCGGGGAAATCACACTATATCACACCGCTGCCGACACTTTGTCAAGAATTCACAGGATTGAGCAGGGATCCGCGAGCACACACGACCCCGATTACTTACTACGTAGGTATCGGCAAGCGCCCAGTGAGCATACGGCATACACACCTCCGGATCCCAAAGCATGGAATATGTGTATATGCCCAGTACGGTGACTGCCAGCTTCACGATAACCCACTTATTATTATTCGCTGCCACCACTGGCCATAAATGAAATATAATACAGGCCTGGTCGGACTCCTGCTTTCTGGTAGCGTATATGGTTTTGGGGTCGGGAACGATTACAGAGCAAAAGAAACAGGACTATTACATTTTATATTTAATCCAAAAGGGAGGCAGTGTTTAGGAAAAATATACAAGATTTTACAAAAGGAGACAATACAATGCATATGCAGTTACAAAAATTAATAAGGATTAAAGAAGAAACTTACTATACGATCACAGAGACAATTCAATATAGGTGGAAGGGAGGCACTCCAGATTTGACTGTTACCTAATGGAATCCGTTGCTTATAATAAATATATACTCCCAGCAATGAATACTGATCCATCCTCAGTGGGGTCTTTTATGCTGAAGGGGGAGACCGGCCTACACACCCCCTGTGCTGACATCACGTGGGCTGGCCTCCAGCCTTCACATTTTTATTAAAATAGCTAACTTCTGGGATAACTTATGGCTCGTTGATCGCAGAAGCTTGCATACGACGCCATAATTTCCATTATGAATTTGCCTTTCTTTAGAGACCACACATGACATAGTTGCGGTCTGTTATTTTGGTAATGTTGCGCAACAGCTCCCCAGAGGGGCTTACAGCTATGGGAAAATAAGAATATTGTTCCTTAGCTTACCCTGTCACTAAAAATATGGGCCCCATTATTATCGGACGTATGGAACTTTAGTTATTCCATATTTTGTGTCGGCTCCGGCCGGTCTGGAGACCTCTGTTAAATTCCTTTTGAAGCTCTGGGAATACAACCTTCTCAGCTAGCTGTAAATTTATCACAAGCCTGTGTTAATTGGGTTTAGTAGCACCTTTTGGGCTAGCATTTGCTTACAAGGCATTTCTCGTGTGTGTGTTAATTTGCATAGATACCACTGGCCAAGTGTCAGCTCTTCTCTTTTGACAATTACTATAGGGGAGGAGGAAAGAGGGGTTTGGGAGAAATTGTTAATATTTTCTTAATATTTTTCTGACACCCCATAACAAAATAAAAAAAAAAAAAAAAAAATATGTGCTGTGGCTACAACTGTAAAAGTCCGGTCTATCAGATATAAAATAACGTTTTTTCAGCCGCCACAACAATGTGAAAAAAATAAAATGCAACAATAAGCAATAAAAATATTGCAGCTACTCTAAAATGATATCACTAAAAACTTCAGGTCAAGGCACAAAAAGAGCAAGCCGCACACAGTCCTGTGCACTGAAGCCCGAAACTTGACGGCTCTCAGAAAATGGGGACAAAAGCAACATTTTTCTTTTTTTATTGGCAAATTTACACTTTTTTTTCACCACTTAAATAACAAAAACCCCGTGCATGTTGGGTATCAAAACCTACAAAAGACAAAAATATATCTCATACCCTACCATCATTATATATAAATGTAAAGCAAAGTTGCATAATAAATATAGGGTACTTAGTGAACTATTTTTGATCAAAAAAAGTATACAAGCCGTCCCACCAGCGGCAAGGTGACCCTAAATTTACATTTATATATAATGATGGTAGGGTATGAGATATATTTTTGTCTTTTGTCTTTTGTAGGTTTTGCTTCTTTTTGCTAGTGTGAACATGCTCCTATTTCTTGCATGTCTACCATCTTAGACCTCAGTTCACATTGCTTGGTTTTTTGTCTTGTTTGCATTCTGTGCAATTTAAGGGTGTGGCATCCCCTTTGTTGAGCTGACTGGTATATATGTAGCTTACCACGGGCCTGGGTGGTCTGGAGTTGGGACCCGGTCCTATTTGTCTACCCTTTTATATGCATTACTTCAACTTTGATATACAGTAAGGTTTTTAATATAGGCAGTATAGGTACCGTCCCAATTTAGGGTCACCTTGCCGCTGGTGGGACGGCTTGTATACTTTTTTTGATCAAAAATAGTTCACTAAGTACCCTATATTTATTATGCAACTTTGCTTTATATTTATATATAATGATGGTAGGGTATGAGATATATTTTTGTCTTTTGTAGGTTTTGCTTCTTTTTGCTAGTGTGAACATGCTCCTATTTCTTGCATGTCTACCATCTTAGACCTCAGTTCACATTGCTTGGTTTTATGTTGGGTATCACCATAACTACTGCCCAGAAGAGTCATACTACCAGGTCATTTTTACCTTTTAATGAATGGTGTAAAGACAAAACCCAAACTGCAGAATTGCGCTTTCTTTCACAATTTCAACACATTTGGAATATTTTTCATGCTGTCAAATACATCACAAGACAAGATGGATGAGAGCGTTCAACAGTATAACTTGTCCCACAAAAAAAAAAACCCTCATACGACCGTGTCAATTAAAAAATAAAAAACGTATGAATCTTGGAGAAATGAGAGGAAAAGAACAAAAGTACAAAACCAGAAAATCACCTGGTGAGGGCTTTTAGCTTATGTGAGAGAGGCCTTCAGTTGTTTAGAGTGACCTTGGGTCCCTTTGTGACCTGTATAGGATACTGCACCACTTACTTTTGAAGTGATATTTGTTGGTCGACCGCTTCTGTGATAGATCCCTGTTTTATATACTATATTTTGCAGACTATAAGACGCACCAGACCATAAGATGCACCCCAACTTTTGGGGAGGAAAATAGGAAAAAATGTTTTTAATAAAATGGTGGTGCGTCTTGTTGTCCTAGTTTTCTGTAGCCTTTGTAACACAGGTGCCGGAATGCAACGCACAGAGACACAAGGCGGGAACAGTGAGGGATTGATAAAACCACTTTATATGTATAACTAGTATTATGCAAGGGGGTTAGTAACAGGGATAATATACTGTGCTTCAAATTATTATGCAAAAAGTGTTTCGGAGTGATAAGGGAAGAATTTGTTTGTTTGTCAGTTAAACTCATTGATGGTGATGTGTGTCAGGGCTCTTTATTAGAGATGAGCGTTGTTCTACTCGAACTGTTCGCCAATCTCAAATTCGAGCTGTTTTGGGCGGTGTTCGAGCCGGTCGGCGAACACGAACAATTTGAGAAAAATTCGGCTGTTCGAGGTTATGTTCGATAACTGTTCGTGCACCAAAATCATAACTGGATTTTTTCTCAGTAATGATGAAAATTAATGTTAATCCGCAGTTTGAGTGTACAGCGGGGCGGGGGGAGGGGCAGGGGATGGATCTCTGCAGGAACAATGAAGATCTCCATTTTTTTTTCTCTTTCCCGCATTTGCAGTGGGGAGGTGCAATCTGTCAGCCTATCAGCAGCGCACACACGGAGCGAAGTGCTTTTTTTCACACAAGCAAGGGCATGTGTGATTGGCAGTGTATGTCACATGTCCTTGCCCTATAAGACCAAGCCATTTTCCCCGTCGCCACCATTTTCTCACTGCTGCAGCTGCGTGTTAGACGGCACCGCTGTTGCTGTGTGCGCTATACCTTGTTAATTTCAAGCCAATTTTCGCACAAATCTACAGATAGCTTGGGAGTAGGGAATAGTTGTGATTGCAGTCCTTTTAAGGACTAGGTTACAGCATTTCCTACGACTTTTATCAGGCAGGTCTGTGCTCTTAAATAGATTGTGGGAGTAAAGACTAATTGTAATTGCAGTCCTTTTCAGGACTAGGTTACATCAGTTCCTATCAGTTTTTGCCAGGCAGGTCTGTGCCAGTGCTGTGCAAGTTTTTTTCACAGCATTTGGCTGAATCTAGCAAAGCTAATCCTTTTTGGCCTATTGCAGAGTGTGTTAGTCAGTGGAGTAGCCTATCTGTGTTGCAAGATATACCACCTGTGTATAGAATACCAATTTTTTTACTGCACCTAGTGAAGTAAAATCTTTTGGGCATAGCATCATTCTATTAGTCCTTCTATACTGACCTCCATCAGGTTGCAAATTGAATATAATTTTTTGTCTGCATCTAGCTCTGAAAAAATATTTGGGCTTCTAGCAGTGTGTGGGACTTGGTCTATTAGTCCATCTATACTGACCTCCATCAGGTTGCAAATTGAATATAATTTTTTGTCTGCATCTAGCTCTGAAAAAATATTTGGGCTTCTAGCTGTGTGTGGGACTTGTTGTATTAGTCCATCTATACTGACCTCCATCAGGTTGCAAATTCAAAATATTTTTTTGTATGCATCTAGCTCTGAAAAAATATTGGGCTTCTAGCTGTGTGTGGGACTTGGTCTATTAGTCCATCTATACTGACCTCCATCAGGTTGCAAATTAAAAATAATTTTTTTCTGCATCTACCTCTGAAAAAATATTTGGGCTTCTAGCAGTGTGTGGGACTTGGTCTATTAGTCCATCTATACTGACCTCCATCAGGTTGCAAATTAAAAATAATTTTTTTCTGCATCTACCTCTGAAAAAATATTTGGGCTTCTAGCAGTGTGTGGGACTTGTTCTATTAATCCATCTATACAGACCTCCATCAGGTTGCAAACTGAATATATTTTTTTCTGCATCTACCTCTGAAAAAATATTGGGCTTCTAGCAGTGTGTGGGACTTGTTGTATTAGTCCATCTATACTGACCTCCATCAGGTTGCAAATTGAATATAATTTTTTTTTGCATCTAACCCAGCCAATAGTTTTGGCCTAATACCACAGTTTGGCCACTCAGCTCTGCTCGGTTACCATCCATTGTTTTTTTGTGCAAACAACTCCAGAGTTGTGAATTAGTTAACCACCAAAATGAGTGGAAAAAGGCCTGCTGCTGGTGGAAAGGGGAATAGGCGTGTTGGGAAGGGGAAAAAAGGTTGTGTCCGTGGGGTAGGTGCAGAAGAAAGACCATCTTCCAGCCAAACTAAAATGTCTACTTCTTTTAGCGGACAATGTGATAAGATCCCTTTCTTACGGCCACGCCAATCGCTACAAATTCCAGATGAGGCACAAAAACAGCAGGTGCTTCAACGGATATCAAGTGCTCCTTTAAGTGGGCTCTCCTCCACATCAACTTCAACATCACAAATACTCCAGTCCTCAAAGGTGTCACCCAAATCGCACTTGCTTCCTCACAGCTCCCAAATCTCCAGCTGCCCGTCTGAGTATGAGGTAGAACAGATGGTTGAGTCTGCAGAGCTGTTTACTCATACTATAGCCTGGGAATCAGAGGTCGACTCCAGCGCTTCTGTGAATCCAGACGAGGAAATGATCTGCACTGATGCCCAGAATCTTTATGAGTCGGATCCAGGACCAGACGCAGAAGGTTCTGACCATAATGTAGACCCTCATTCCCAAACTGTAACTCCTGTTGGTGGAGACAATGAGGAAGACGATGATAAGACTCAAATACCTGATTGGAGCGACAACTTTAGTTTTTTGTCAGGGCAGGAACAGGTTGGCTCTGAGGACGACGGGTGTGATAACACACAGGGTGATGATGATGAGGTTGGAGATCCCACTTACTGTCAACCCACAGTCAGCCAAGAGATGAGGTCAGCAGAGGAGGTGGAGGAAGATGCTAGTGACGACGAGGTCAGGTTGCGCCTTCCTGGACAGAGACGTAGTACTGGAAGCACGTCAACAACTGCATCCTCAAACACAACTCTGCCTCTCACCACAAGTCGTGGTGGCTCTTCAGGTCGCATGGGTGCTAAGCCTTGCATAGCCTGGGCATTTTTTCAGATCGATAAAGATGACCCAACTCGTGTTATCTGTAACATTTGTCAGCAAAAGCTAAGTAGAGGCCAAAAAATACATAGTTTGAGTACTTCATGCATGAACCGGCACATGGACATGAAGCATAAGTTGCAGTGGGAAGCTCAGTGTGCTACAATGCGGCCTAGCCGGCCGGGCCAACCACCGTCTGCCATATCTTGTGCATCCGCGGCCTCTTCATCCTCTGTGACTGGGGGGACAGCAGTCACACCTGTTTTGGGGCGCAGACCTGCCACCTCTTTACCCGCAACAGCCAGCGTGATTGGCAGGTCATCATTTTCTTTGGAGGTGGTAACAGCAGCTGGTGTTGAGCGCTGTCCGACATCGATAGCACCACCTTTGGATCAAGGCAACCTAACATGTCCGCCTGCATCTTCCTCACAGACCGGCAGTTTGCCGGGGACACCCTTATCAACCCCGTCTAAGCACAATAGCCAGCCCTCGGTCCCTCAGATGTGGACAAGTAAAAGACCATTTCCTCCTAGCCATGAGAAAGCTAAGAGGTTGAATTTCACCATCTGCAAGCTCTTGGCTACAGAAATGCTGCTTTTCCGCCTGGTGGACACTGAGGATTTTCGAGACCTTATGTCCGTCGCAGTGCCCCAGTACCAGATGCCCAGTCGGCACTACTTCTCAAAGAAAGGTGTGCCTGCGCTCCACCAGCATGTCGCACACAACATCACCGCTTCTTTGAGAAACTCTGTGTGTGACAGGGTGCATTTCACCACAGACACTTGGACGAGTAGGCATGGACAGGGGCGTTACATGTCGCTGACTGGGCACTGGGTAACTATGGTGACAGCAGGACAAGGGGCTGCTGTCCAAGTCTTGCCGTCCCCACGAGTTGTGCGTCAATCCTCTTTATGTCAAAGTTCCTCCACTGCTTCTGCCTCCTCAACCTCCTCTCGGTCTTCCACCTGCACCCAAAGCCTGTCTGGTCATGCCACAAGCTTTCTAACTGCGCAGAAGGGATCCTGCACACCTCCTTACTATGCTGGCAGTAGGGCTCAACGTCATCAGGCGGTTTTTACATTGAAATGTCTGGGAAATGTGAGTCACACAGCTGAGGAGTTGTGGTCAGCTCTGGAGAACCAATTTCATGAATGGTTGTCTCCACTGGACCTGAAACCAGGGAAGGCCGTGTGCGACAATGCTGCAAACCTGGGTGCGGCCCTTCGCCGGGGCAATGTCACACACGTGCCTTGTATGGCTCACGTGTTGAACCTGGTTGTCCAGCAATTTTTAGCCCACTATCCCAGACTAGATGGCCTTCTGCAGAGGGCACGGTCGCTGTGTGCTCACTTCCGCCGTTCGCATCCCGCAGCTCAGCGACTTACATCTCTACAGAAGTCGTTGGGCCTGCCACTTCACCGGCTAAAATGCGATGTGCCTACCCGGTGGAATTCAACTCTGCACATGTTGCAGCGACTGTGGCAGCACCGACAAGCCCTGGTGCAATACGTTCTGACGTATAGCCTGGGCCAACGAGATCCAGAGGTGGGGCAAATCACGCTGGAGGAGTGGTCTCAGATCAGGGACCTATGCACCCTTCTGCACAGTTTTGAAATGGCGACGAAGATGTTTAGTGCTGACGATGCCATTATCAGCATGACTATTCCGGTGATTTACATGCTGGAGCACATGTTAAACAGAATTCGGAGTCAGGTGGTCACACAAGAGGAGGTGGAGGAAGTAGAGGAGGAGGAGTTGTATGCGGAAGGGCTAACATCTGCAAGGTCCAGACGGTCGGCAGCACCAAGGCGGCAGGCATGTGAGGGTGGGGGAGATGGTTTTACCAGGGCGCATGGTAGCAGCCAAACTAGTGAGGAAGGTGCAGGAGCCCAGGAAGAAGTGGAGGACGAACTGATGGAAGACTCATCAGATGAGGGAGACCTTGATCACATTTCTGTTGTGCGAGGTTGGGGGGAGAGGACAGAGGAAGGAAGCATGATTGTTACCTCGCCACCAACACAACAGGGACTTGGTGCTCCTGGATGCGCAACACACATAAGTGCCTTCTTGCTGCACTACCTGCAGCATGACCCTCATATTGTCAGAATTCGAAGTAATCATGACTACTGGGTTGCCACACTCTTAGATCCCCCAAACTTTTCGATCAACCTTTTCATTTTAATAAAGACCAAAAAAATGGTCATTTTTGAAATTATAAGCATTAGCAGGTTGTTAGAAACTGAAATCAAACAGTTTTCAACTCAAAACTTTATTCTAGGTGATATTACATTTTCACATAGGACCCCTTGTTGGAAAGGAGCTTCTGAACTCTCTCGTCCATTGAATTTGTCAGGTTTTGGATGGTTTCTGCTTCAATTGTTTTGCATGAGGACAGAATACCCTCCCAGAGCTGTTGCTTAGATGTGAACTGCCTCCCGCCATCATAGACACTCCTTTTAATGATGCTCCAAAGGTTCTGAATGGGGTAGAGGTCAGGGGAGCATGGGGGTCACACCATAAGTTTGTCCCCTTTTATGCCCATATCAGCCAGAGATGCAGATGTTTTATGTGCAGCATGAGATGGTGCATTATCATGCAGAAAAATGATCTTGCTGTGAAATACACGGTTCTTCTTCTTGAACCATGGCAGGAAGTGCTGTTTGAGAAAATCCACATACATTATGGAGTTCATCTTTAGCGCCTTCAGGGATCCTAAAGGGGCCGACAATCTCTCTCCCCATGATTCCAGCCCAAAACATTACTCCACCTCCTCCTTGTTGGCGCTGTAGCCGTGTTTGCGTGGGGTGTCCATCAACCAGCCATCCTCCACTCCATCCATCTGGACCATCGAGCGCTGCACGGCACTCATCCGTGAACAAAACAGTTTTGAAATCAGTCTTCATGTAATGTTTGGCCCACTGGAGCCGTTTCTGCTTGTGTGAAGTGGATAGAGGAGGTCGACAGGATGGCATATGCACAGCTGCAAACCTCTGAAGGACCCTGCATCTTGTTGTTCGGGGGACGTTGGAGGCACAAGCAGCTTCAAAAACTTGTCTGCTGCTATGACAAGGCTTTTTTGCTGCTGCTCTTTCAACCTGACGTAATTGCCTGTAGGAAAGAGTCCTCAATTTGCCCTTATCAGCACGCACACGTGTGTACTGTGAATCAGCTACATACTTCTTGATTGCCAAGACACTTCATCCTGATCATCGCACAATGTTGATTGTAGTCATGCCTTGACCTAAACACTCCACAATTTGTTGCTTCTCAGCAGCCGACACATCCTTTTTCTTTCCCATTTTGGCAGAAAATGTAGGCTGCTTAATAATGTGAGACAGCCTTCTTAAGTAGTCTTGCCTTTCATTGGACACACCTGCCAAACTAATTAGCACAGGTGTCTGCAATTGCTTACAGTGATATAAAGAGCCCTGACACACATCACCATCAATGAGTTTAACTGACAAACAAACAAATTCTTCCCTTATCACTCCTAAACACTTTTTGTATAATAATTTGGAACGCGGTGTACATGTGCTTTTCCACAAAACACCAGCGGTTCACGTAGTGAATCTTACAGTTCTAACTTGCCAACCGTGGTCTGTATGGAGTTGTTTAATAAAGGGCCCAAAATTAAGATAACATAGATGGGAGAGGTCTCTATGAATAGGAATTCCTAAGTATTTGATACCCTGTGAGGGCCAGGCAAAGGGAAAGTTGGACTGGATGGAATCCTATATGGATTTGGGGAGGGAGACATCGAGGGCCTCAGACTTCACTGCATTGATTTTAAAATTTGACCATGTAACAAAGTGATCTATTTCAGCCATAACAGCAGGGATGGATATATGTGATTGAGTGATATATACTAGGACATCATCAGCAAATAGAGAGCACTTGTACTCGGTGCCTCCCACCTCAATCCACCTAATATTGGGGTTATGGCGAATTGATGAGAGCAGGTGCTCCGTCACTAGGATGTATAAGAGAGGGGACAGAGGACATCCCTGCCTTGTCCCATTGGTGATTGTGAAAGGTGATGAAAATGTTCTGACGCACCCCCTGGGCCTTGGGACACCCGGAGCCGGACCCTTTTTGGTGGATGCTGGTGGTTGTAGTCTTCGTGGCGGCGACCCGGTTCCGTGGCTCAGGGCGGTCAAACCAGTGGCGGAACTATTTATGTGGTTTTGATGTTTAAATGTCCGACTACGCCACCCGTGGATTGCGGTCAGAGTGAACCGCCGCTACAGGGCAGACCGCTGAGGCTGGTGTTGTGGGTGCAGCAGAGCGTAGCATAACTCCCCACGGGAGGAGTATAGCCTCAGGGCAGTGTATGCGGAGGATGGGGGTGATGGTGCAGGGCAGCAGCAGTAACGACACGGAGTCAGTGATGCAGTCCAGGGCCTTTACTCACAGTTCTTATTATCCAGACCACGTCTGCAGGTAACGGCTGCCCACGTCGTACTGTGCTCACCAGGTGAGGGGCTCAGACAACTCCCAGATAACTTTGGAGCGCTTCACAGGACCCCCTTTGTGTGTCCTTTGTCTGGCCTTTCTTACCAACACTTCTGTCCGGCTGCCTCGGGCCTCCTCTTGGTAAACTTGGCGCCAGTTTCCCTGACCCTATGTGGTGCCTTCCTAGCGGGTGTAGCGAGGGGCTGCGCCACATAAAATGTCAGAGCCTCCGGTTTCTAGCTGAGGGTCATTTCCTGCCTCCACTAGTTCGGGGACCGGTCTCCCCCTTTGGCCTGACCCCTCCACCCAGGTGGATTCGGGCGTGAGGTGGCGACTCGCCCGTCCGCACCCCTGGGATCCCTTCATTCCTCGTTCCTGGAGCCTTCTCCGCTCCTCTTCCTTCCTTCTCCCTCTTCCAGGCCTGGGCCTCTGTTACTAGGCCCGCCTCCGGAGCAGAGCTCATGCAGAGCCCCTGCTCCCTGCCACTTCTGCTCAGACTTCTCTGCACTGAACTAAGATGGTGCCCACCTTTTATACTCCCTTCTCAATGCACCCAGGAACTGCTTCCTCCCTGCTCCTGCACTACAGGGTTCCCCTTCCTCAGTGTTCCCTCCCCCCACTCCAGCCAGGGACAGGGACTGTCGTGCCCATCTCAGGGGCATATTGGTCGCCCTGCCCCACGGCAATGTGGTGTAATGCATGCAGGTGTCGGGTCCTGATCCACACTCCATCCTTACCTGAGAGTGAGATATCACACCTCTGGGTGAGGTGCAATACGTCTGTAGCAACCGAGCCCTCAGGGTGCTACAGTTCCATTTATCTTCAGCCTAGGTGACGTATTGCGATACAGGGCCGTGATTTTGGCTATAAAAGTGTCCCCTAGACCCCTACCCCAAGCTTTTTAAGAGAATCATATATGGCGTGCCAGGAGACTCTATGGAATGCTTTCTCAGCATCCAACGAGAGTATCTAATTACAAATTTTTAACTGCATCTAGCCCAGGAAATACTTTGTGCCTAGTAGCAGTGTCTGCTAGTCAGCGGATTATCCCGGCTGTTAAGCAAGCTACACCACCTGTAGTTTAGACACTTAATTTTTTCAAAGGAAATGCTTCGGGACCATGGGATACTTAGTGAAGAGCATCAGGAGGCACCCCAAGGCATAGGGGCTGGGACTGGCAGTAGGATGCCTTGCGGTGGACAGCCAAGCTCGATCCTTATAAAATCTTTTTAACTGCAGCAGCTTTAGTGGACGCTACTGGAGCTGGAATTACCGCGGCTGCTGGCATGAGACTTGCCCTCCAATAGATCCTTGTAAATGGATTTAAAGTGTATTCATTCAAATTAGAGAGACAATTTAAATTAAAAAGCTTAGAGCTGCCTCCACCACAGGGGGGCTCGCTCGACCCACCAGCGGACAGGCACCAGTATTGGGAGAGGGGGGCTGGCCGTCAGGGTTCACCGCGACTCTGGCACAAACCCGGCGACACGGAGGTGGCACGGGCAGGAGAGGACTGGCTGTGTCGGCTTCTCACTTTTTGGATTTTAGAAGGGCATGACATGCCTATATCTGTGTCTCCCCCTCCTTTTACTCCTCCACCTCTTTTATTTTCGCATGACTATATGTACTTGTCACTTTTCCATGTGTTAGTTATGTCTTCTGAGCAGTTTGTCAGCTTTTGGACACCTTTGAAGGTGTTTTCTATGTGTTTCTATGTGTTTTTGTTTGCCTGCCATTGGTTTTAACGGTGTTCGAAGGTGTTCGACGAACAGTTCGACGAACAGTTCGGCGAACACACGGGTGTTCGACGAACCGAACCGAACTCGAACACTACGGGGGTGGCTCAACACTACTCTTTATATCACTGTAAGCAATTGCAGACACCTGTGCTAATTAGTTTGGCAGGTGTGTCCAATGAAAGGCAAGACTACTTAAGAAGGCTGTCCCACATTATTAAGCAGCCTGCATTTTCTGCCAAAATGGGAAAGAAAAAGGATGTGTCGGCTGCTGAGAAGCAACAAATTGTGGAGTGTTTAGGTCAAGGCATGACTACAATTGCCAAGACACTTCATCCTGATCATCGCACACTCAAGAAGTATGTAGCTGATTCACAGTACACACGTGTGCGTGCTGATAAGGGAAAATGAGGACTCTTTCCTACAGGCAATTACGTCAGGTTAAAAGAGCAGCGGCAAAAAAGCCTTGTCATAGCAGCAGACAAGTTTTTGAAGCTGCTGGTGCCTCCAACGTCCCCCGAACAACAAGATGCAGGGTCCTTCAGAGGTTTGCAGCTGTGCGTAAGGCTGCGTGCCCACGATGCATTTTTCATGCGTTTGCGCTGCGGAATTTCCGCAGCAGAAACGCATCAAAAACGCTTGGTAATCCGCACCCCATGGTCCGCAATGTCAATGCACAAGCTGCGGATTATTCCCCAGCGTTTCTGCGGCGCTCATAAATCTGCAGCATGTTCATTAATTTTGCGGAAGCGCAGCGGAATTGCCGCCATTGACTTGCATTGAGACGCATATAATCCGTGTCTGTACATTTGTACACGCGGATAATATGCGATTCAATGTGCGGATGGTACCCGGGTGTAGAGGAGAGGAGACTCTCATCCAGACCTGGGTACCATTGTACCTGTGAAAAAAAGAATAAAATAATAAAGTTTATATTCACCTGTCCGGCGGCCCCGGCAGCGCTTATCTTCCAGGACCTGAGATGACGTTGCGGTCATGTGACCGCAGGCTGTCTCGCGATATGCCGGCAACCTGGAAGGAGCGCAACAACACACGCGGCGGCACACGCGGCGGGGGATCGGTAAGTATAGCTTTATTTTTTACGGTCACACTATATAAATCCATGCTGTTTGCCGGTTGCTGTTTGCATGGACTTATATAGTGTGACCAAGTTGTCAAGCACTTTCCAAGTGATGCTATTGCCTGGAAAGTGCTTGTCAATCTGCATGCGGAAACGCATGCGTAAACGCATGTGAATACGCATGTGAATACGCGTGTATTCTGCAGGAAAAACGCATGCACAATCTGCATGTACAATCCGCATGTACAATCTGCATGTACAATCTGCATGTACAATCCGCATGCGTTTTTTCTGGCAAGGGAGATGCAGAAACACTGCAGAAATTTTCTGCTTCATTTCTGCATCGTGGGCACATAGCCTAAGCCATCCTGTCGACCTCCTCTATCCACTTCACACAAGCAGAAACGGCTCCAGTGGGCCAAACATTACATGAAGACTGATTTCAAAACTGTTTTGTTCACGGATGAGTGCCGTGCAGCGCTCGATGGTCCAGATGGATGGAGTGGAGGATGGCTGGTTGATGGACACCCCACGCAAACACGGCTACAGCGCCAACAAGGAGGAGGTGGAGTAATGTTTTGGGCTGGAATCATGGGGAGAGAGATTGTCGGCCCCTTTAGGATCCCTGAAGGGGTAAAGATGAACTCCATAATGTATGTGGATTTTCTCAAACAGCACTTCCTTCCATGGTTCAAGAAGAAGAACCGTGCATTCCGCAGCAAGATCATTTCATGCATGATAATGCACCATCTCATGCTGCACATAACACATCTGCATCTCTGGCTGATATGGGCATAAAAGGGGACAAACTTATGGTGTGGCCCCCATGCTCCCCTGACCTCAACCCCATTGAGAACCTCTGGAGCATCATCAAAAGGAGTGTCTATGATGGCGGGAGGCAGTTCACATCTAAGCAACAGCTCTGGGAGGGTATTCTGTCCTCATGCAAAACAATTGAAGCAGAAACCATCCAAAACCTGACAAATTCAATGGCCGAGAGAGTTCAGAAGCTCCTTTTGAACAAGGGGTCCTATGTGCAAATGTAACATCACCTAGAATAAAGTTTTGAGTTTAAAACTGTTTGATTTCAGTGTGTAATAACCGGCTAATGCTTATAATTTCACAAATGACCATTTTTTTGTTCTTTATTAAAATGAAAAAGTTGAAAACTCTGCTGTGCATAATAATTTGGAACATGCATTTTGAGTGCAGTTTGAGTTTTTTATTTTTTTAAAAATATCCTGTTATCATCGGCAGTTTATACAAAAACCTTTCAATTGTATCGAATAGTTATTTGACTGGAAAATTACAATGACTGCAATTCATATAGGGAATTTGGGAAAATCTGAGAAAATATTATTTGCATAATAATTTGGAACACAGTGTAAACAGCAACTTGGAATAACAATGGGAAACAGTTTCAGTGAATAACGGTAAAGTTCTTTGCAAAAGTGTGATGCACTCAGTCATGGGAGTCACCACATGAGTTCTCTTTGTATAGCCCTAGTGGGGTCACCACTTCTTTCCACTAGGCCACAAGTCTCTTCCGGATAAAGTCTATCAGATCCCGTTTAGCCTCCCACGCACCAACCAGTCCCCTCCCAACCTAAGATCCTAATCCCAACTGTCCCCGGTACCGTGTGTGAGAATTGGAAGTGACGGCCCTGTTCACTTGGGCGATTCCTCCGCTGTTGCTGGCGCGTCTCTCCTGTCGCAGTCCTCTCTCAGCTCTTCTCAGCTTAACCGTCGGCGGTAGTCTCTCACGCTTGGGGTAAGGGGGTCCAGACCTCAGCTCTTGACATAAGGCGTCGGATCCTGGGAAATTACTCAGTGTGGGGCGTGGGTCCGGACTCTGACCAACATGTGCAGGGCTCAGGGGGGGCTTCTGTGAGGAGTGCGGAGCCTCTCAAGCGATGTCCAACTCTGGTGCAGCGCAGCCCTCCGGCTGAGGCCTCTCGCACTGGGCTCTGCAGTCCCTCTGGAGCACATCTGCTCTACTCTGCAGCCTGGCGCCAAATCGGCCTGTTTCTTGGCACACTGGGCTTTTATATTCAGGAAATCCTTCCTGCAAGTCACCTGGTCAGGTCCAGCATCTGAATTTGCTCCCCCTTCAACTCTTCTAGTATAACTTGGTTCCGCTTGGTTCCGTCTGGCCAGCAGATAGCAATCTTTCTTCATCTCTGGCACATCGTGCAAGAATCCTCCTGCTGGTTCATTGTTCGGTTCATTGCTCTCTACTAAACTTACTGGGGGGGCGGCTGCAGTGAAGCGGGGTCCCAGGAGGCAGGGTCGCTGCTGCAGGAAGCTTGCAGTGGCGACAGGAGTGGGGCAATTCTGTGGGCCCCGGGCTAGGAGGAGGGGGTGTGAGGCTGTGCAGGCCCCGGACTTTAAGAAAATGTCGGCGGACTCCCATCACTTCCTATTATTTTCACTGCGGTGGACTTCGGAAAAATGGGCACCGGAGGTGGGAGCCAAGATTTCAATCTGCGCCTGTGCCGCCTCCGGCGGTCATTTTCCCAAGTCCACTGCAGTGAAAACAATAGGAAGTGGACTTCATCAACGTTTTCTTAAAGCTCGAGGCCCGCTGCAGCCCTGCACTGCCGAACAGCCCCTTTTCTCAGCCCGGGGCCTGCAACGTCGACCTACTCCTGCCACCCCCAACTTCCTGTAACAGCAACCCGGCCTCCTGGGACTCCGCTTCCCCCCCCTCCCCGGTAAACTACAGTCGCACTACCATTTTCTCCCCAAATTGTGGGGGAAAAAGTGTGTCTTATAATGCAAAAAATGTGATATATAACAGGTCACCCACTCACACTCATCCCATTGATTGAAAGCACGAGATACTACTGTAATTTCACCTTCAAATAATCTCCTAGTTCTAAAGGTTCACATACTTTTACCACTCACAGATATGTGATACAGGATCACTTTTCTCAATAAAAAGACGAGGAAGTCTACTGCTTTTGCATGACTCTCAACTTTGAAGGATCATGAAAAGAGGGAAACATACCGCTGCGCTAAGCAACTGCGCTAAGCACACCACAGCAATTTTTATTTTACAGAAGGTGTCATAGAGAAAAATATTAAAATCCATAAAGACATCTCCAGAGAGGGGACACCTCACCCTCACATTGAACATATAGGATTAATTATTATAACTGGGGAAGTGAATGAGAGCTGACACCTCAACCTCCATTGAAGTATGAGCTCCTGCCGTGACCAGGTAATTACAGCAGGAGATCTGCTCTGAGAACCAGTCAGCAAGTCTAGGATTGATTTTTTTTAGAGGTGGAGAAGTACACCTCCGAGGCAAGAGCTTCCCCTGTTAAAATACTGGTCTCAAAACTTTCTGGAGCCAGTGGTCAGTGATGAATATTGGGATTTGCATGAATCCGATATTTATGGGAAATATATTTTTGACATCGTAGCGAAGGGACGAACGTAACGCATTCACTCACATCACCGTAAGGCCGGCATAACCCCTCCAACTTAATATTGGTCAGATGGATGAAGCTATACATGCAATGTTTCCTCTCTATAGAAAGGTAAAACCATGATAGGAAACATGAGGCAATATCTACCACCTGGGATCTCCAGGGGTGAAGATATCTTGAAAGTTGGGGATCTCATAATTCTCTAAAGGCCTAACACATTCCACGTCTAGTCCCCATATAAGCTCACCAAGGGGAGGTATGAGGATGTAATCTTGACCTAATAAAAACAGAGTTTGGGTTTCTGTCATTGTTCATTTCTGGAAGACACAGTTCGCTGTGAGAGTGTTCATTTTCCTAATCGGAGCGCTTTCCTCCATGAAGATAAGAGTCATTCCTGCAACATCAGGTTTAGTACTTCTCTTTTATTATTCCTTTTTATTTCAGGTAATTGTATATGCCGTATTGTTTTGTTCCGATTTTGTATCATCTTTGTATATTTTTATAAACACTGTCTACCTTTCTGGATTAAATATAAAATGTAATAGCTCTGTTCATCCTGCTCTGTAAACCGTACCGCTGAAGCTATACACTACCTGTAACGGGTGTCCAATGGGCCTGTATAAACGATTGGTGGTGGCAGATAATTCCTTTTGCTATTGTGGAGTTGTCACTGACTGTACCGGACTATATACATATATTCCGTGCGTCGGAATCAGAGGCGTATATACTATACGCTCACTGTGAGTTCCCCAATAACTGGCTTGTTAGTGGAAGCAGCCGCGACCTCGTCCATTACTCGTCAGCCAATTGACTGGTGGCAGTGGTGAGATCTGCGTGATCCCCCGGTGTTATCCTTGACAGTAGGCCAATACCCTAACCTTGCCCAGACCTTTTTATGGGGCTTTTTGTCAGGATTAGAGGGAGACACAAAATTGCAGTGGTTTTTGGTGGGACTTAAAGGGGAACACTGGGTAGAGGGGGCTCATGAAGGGGTACTAGAGTGAAACAGAGAATGAAAGGGGTTTCTAGAGCAGAATAGAGGTAGACACTGGGTGGTAGCAGTTCTTAGTAGGGATAAGAGGGATATTTTGCAAGGGATAGGTAGCAAGGGATTTTGAAAGGTAGAAAGGGATTTTAGTGGGGATTAGAGGAAGACACAGGATGCAATGGGCTCTTGGTAGAGATTAGAGGTAGACAGAAGGTGGCATGGACTTTTGGTGGGGAGTAGAAGCAAACACATTTTGTGACAGGGGCTCTTGATGTGGATTTGAGGTCCCTCTGGGTGACAGAGTCTCTTGGTAGGGATTAAAGGTGAACAGTGGGTGTCAGACTGTTGGTAGGGATTAGAGCGAGACAGTGGGTGGCAGGGGCTCTTGATAGAGATTAGAGTGAGAAGAGGGTGGCAGGGGCTCTTGGTAGGTAATAGAGCGAAACAGTAGGTGGCAGGGGCTTTTGAGTGGGATCAGAGCGAGACAGTGGGTGGCAGGGGCTCTTGCTAAGGATTAGAGCGAGAAGAGGGTGGCAGGGGCTCTTGATAGGGATTAGAGTGACACAGTGGTTGGCAGTGGCTCTTGATAGGGATTACAGCTACGCAGTGTGTGGTAGGGGTTTATGACGAGGAGAAGAAGGAGACACATTTTGTGGCAGGGGCTCTTGCCAGGGATTAGAGGGAAATATGGCACCCTTGCGGGTTCAGTCGCCACAGAGGTACTGCATCTCACCCAGAGGTGTGGTATCTCACTCTCAGGTAAGGAAGGAGTACTGCCCGGGACCCTAACACCTGCATCCAACACTACACTACTCCAGACCAGCAGGAGGGGCAAGATGCACTGCTCCTCTGCTGAGCCCTGTCCCTAGCTGGAGTGGGGGGAACCAAGAGAGGGGGAACCATGTAGAGGGTGTGGGTGGAGGAAGAAGTTCAGGGGAGCTCAGTAAGAAGTGATATAGAAGAGAGGGTGGAACATTCTAGAGTCAGTCAGTTCCAGTCAGAGGAAGAGTTGGGAGCAGGAGCTCTGCAGGAGTTCTGCTCAGGGGAAGCGCGGGCCTGAGTGAGGAGGAAGGAACGGGAGCAGAGGAAAGGCTCCAGGAGTGTAGAGAGGATCCCAGGGGTACGAGCAGTGCTTGAGGTAACCCGTAAGCCTGAATCTACCAGGCGGTGGAGGGATCAGGTCGCAGAGGGGACCGGCCCCTAACTAGTGAGAATTGCAATATTCAACTAGGTAACCGGAGGGTGCAGCATTTCAGGTGCTGCATCCCAAAAAACACATCTATCTCACCAAGAAGGTGGCCATAGAGGACCCAGGGGACAGAGAAGACGTCGCCCGACAAGGTCCGCAGTCACTGGATTGGGGCACAGGTTGTGAGGTGCAGGGAGACGGCCAGAAAGAACACACAGAAGGGGGTCCCGTTATGTACTCCGGAGGTACCTGAGGGTTGGCTGAGCCCCCTGCCCGGTGAACGCAGCACGACGTGGGAAGTTATTATCTGCAGTTGTAACCAGGAGCAAAGTGTGAACTGTGAGTAAATCCTAAAGATTGCACCCCGCTGTCTCTGTCAATTATTACTGCTGCGCCATCACCCCCTGCACTACACCGCACCACGAGTGCTACTTCCATAACAGCAACATCTACACTGCCCTGGAGCTAAGCTCTTCCTGTGGAGAGCTGAACCAACTCTGCTGCATTTACACCAGCTCCAGAGGATCTGCTCGGCAGCGGTGGCCCCATATAGCCGCATACCACAGGTGGCATCACGAACTGTATATAAGAACTAATAATCCCCTGTAATATTCCCCTTTTGATTGACCGCCCTGGGTCACTGACCGGGTCACCGCCACTGTGACATCTCCCCTAGTAATGTTTGGCCCAGCTACCGAGTACCCCATGGCCCAGGGGGCGTGTCAGAAACAGTGGGTGGTAGGAGTTTATGGCGAGGAGAAGAAGGAGACACAATTTTTTGGCAGGGGCTCTTGATAGGGATTAGAGGGACACAGTGGGTGGTAAGGATTTATGGCGAGGAGTAGAAGGAGACACAGTAGGTGGCAGGGGTTTTTGAGTGGGATCAGAGTGAGACAGTGGGTGTCAGGGGCTCTTGATAGGGATCAGAGCGAGACAGTGGGTGACAGGAGCTCTTGATAGGGATTAGAGCGGCACAGTGGGTGGCAGGGGCTCTTGGTAGGGATTAGAGAGACACAGTGAGTGGCAGGGACTGATCTTGATCAGTGTGAGACAGTGGGTGGCAGGCAAGGCTGTGGAGTCGGAGTTGGTGCCCATTTTGGAGGAGTCGGAGTTGTGGAGTCGGAGTCGTGGAGTCGGTATAAAATGGACCGACTTCTAAAATATATAATATATTGGGTGCAGTCGTTCAATGCAGTTTGTGGGGAATATTTTTCCATAAGAATTTGGGAAAGTAGTGAGATGTCCTATAAATGTCCGTCCTATTCCTGATCTCAGGGTCTGGACCTATAGCTGAGATGAATCTGCTGCAGTAAATTCACCACTTACACATGAGCCGTGTATGAGGGGGTCGGAGACGTGTATGAGGGGGTCGGAGCCGTGTATGAGGGGGTCGGAGCCGTGTATGAGGGAGTCGTGTATGAGGGGGTTGGAGTTGGTGTCATGGAAATTGAGGAGTCAGAATCAGAGTCGAAGGTTTGCCTTACCGACTCCAGAGCCCTGGCACTGGCAGGGGCTCTTGAGTGGGAGAGGTCACTGAATAACTGACTACCCTGAAGCATCTACCTGTACAGAACACAGCGAGGCCGGATGCTCATCAGCTCCATGACCTTCCTATAAAGTTACAGAACTGTGGCCCCGGCAGTCAGCTCCAACCTGCAGAGGGGCCCATGTATAATGGCAGCTGGGCTGTGAGGAGGGAAGGAGGACATTAGTACCAATGTGGAGTAATCTCACTACTGGTCCCAGCTTCTAGTGTATCACCAGCAGGAGGCGCGTGGTGGTGCTGCCACCTACTGGACATAATAATTATCTGTCCTGCACAATTTTTGCAGCTGCTGAAGGCCCTGTGGCCTCTGCTGTCCGTGCTGCTCGGGGCCAGCTGAAGTCGGGACGTCCCCCCTGACCTCCCGGGACAGATCCACAGATGCGGCACAGTCCCGCTGCCTCCGGGGCGGTTGGGAGTTTTGCTTTTGCTTCTTCACTTTCAGGACTTGTGTGATGTTCTGATGTCATTTTAGAGGTCAAATTTATTCCAAAATACGGAAAAGTCTGAAGGGTTCACAAAGTTTTCAAGCAGCGCTGCAGCTGATTGGTGGAGAGGAAGTGGACACCTGTCTGACGCCATGATGAAGCGGCATGAGCCAGGAGGGAGAAGACACAGGAAGCAGCTACACACGGACAGTGACACAGAGGAGGCGCCGGGCACCGCACCGCTCAACGTATGGTACAAATGCATCTAACTCTGCACCAAGGCCTCTAATCCCCCATCACCTAGGAACCAATCACAGGCCAGCTGTCATTTTATCAGAGCTGTTTAAGAAATGGAAGCTGAGCGATGATTGGTTGATGTGGTAAAATGAAAGCTGAGAGCTGATTGGTTACTGTGGTAAAATGAAAGCTGAGAGCTGATTGGTTGCTGTGGTAAAATGAAAGCTGAGAGCTGATTGGTTGCTGTGGTAAAATGAAAGCTGAGAGCTGATTGGTTGCTGTGGTAAAATGAAAGCTGAGAGCTGATTGGTTGCTGTGGCCAATAAAGCCAGTCTCCCAGTCAGACACTCTTCATACATGAGGCGCCATTATGGACAGGAATATCCAGGCTGTTAATGAGACTCATTGAGGTTTAGTGTCTCCTCCTCGTTCTTCTATCAGTCGGGGAGGAGGATAGCGCCTCCTGTGGCCTCACTGCTGCGTCCACCCTGTGCGGTGAGGATGGAACAGTCCCACATCTGGCGGCTCCCTGCACTCAGCATGGAAGAGCCGGTATCTACTGAGCATGTGCGACCTGAAGGGGCAGGAGAAGGGGCCATATCCCCGGCAACCAGGTAGGGAGCCGCCACAGACATGTGGGTTTCCAGGGCGACGTCCGGAGCAGCCGGCTCCTGGGGAAAGAGATTGTATTCGGGAACCTGATTTGTTTTATACTGTGCTCCAAATTATTATGCAAATAATATTTTCTCAGATTTTCCCAAATTCCCTATATGAATTGCAGTCATTGTAATTTTCCAGTCTAATAACTATTCGATACAATTGAAAGGTTTTTGTATAAACTGCCGATGATAACAGGAGATTTATAAAAAAATAAAAAACTCAAACTGCCCTCAAAATGCATGTTCCACATTATTCTGCACAGCAGAGTTTTCAACCTTTTCATTTTAATAAAGAACAAAAAAATGGTCATTTGTGAAATTCTAAGCATTAGCAGGTTATTACACACTGAAATCAATCAGTTTTCACCTCAAAGCTTTATTCTAGGTGATGTCACATTTGCACATAGGACCCCTTGTTGGAAAGGAGCTTCTGAACTCTCTCGTCCATTGAATTTGTCAGGTTTTGGATGGTTTCTGCTTCAATTGTTTTGCATGAGGACAGAATACCCTCCCAGAGCTGTTGCTTAGATGTGAACTGCCTCCCGCCATCATAGACACTCCTTTTAATGATGCTCCAAAGGTTCTGAATGGGGTAGAGGTCAGGGGAGCATGGGGGTCACACCATAAGTTTGTCCCCTTTTATGCCCATAGCAGGCAGAGATGCAGATGTGTTATGTGCATCATGAGACGGGGCATTATCATGCATGAAATGATCTCGATGGTCCAGATGGATGGAGTGGAGAATGGCTGGTTGATGGACACCCCATGCAAACATGGCTACGGCGCTAACGAGGAGGTGGAGTAATGTTTTGGGCTGGAATCATGGGGAGAGAGATTGTCGGCCCTTTTAGGATCCCTGAAGGGGTAAAGATGAACTCCATAATGTATGTTGAGTTTCTCAAACAGCACTTCCTTCCATGGTTCATGAAGAAGAACCGTGTATTCCGCAGCAAGATCATTTCATGCATGATAATGCCCCGTCTCATGCTGCACATAACACATCTGCATCTCTGGCTGATATGGGCATGAAAGGGGACAAACTTATGGTGTGGCCGCCATGTGTATATACAAGTACTCCTCGCCGCGGCCTGCCTGGTACTTCTCACAGCGGCTCACACAGATCGCAGGCAGGCGGCGCACACAGATCGCAGGCTGGCAGCGCACACAGAACAGGCGGCGCACACAGATCGCAGGCTGGCAGCGCACACAGAACAGGCGGCGCACACAGATCGCAGGCAGGCGGCGCACACAGATCGCAGGCTGGCAGCGCACACAGAACAGGCGGCGCACACAGATCGCAGGCGGGCGGCGCACACAGAACAGGCGGCGCACACAGATCGCAGGCGGGCGGCGCACACAGATCGCAGGCGGGCGGCGCACACAGATAGCAGGCGGGCGGCGCACTTTCCGCACATTGTCCCATGTTATTCAGTCGGGTCGCTCAGATTAATCATCTTTCTCTGTACAATTCTCTTCCAAGTCTTGGATGAAACTCACAGTCAAGTCCACGGCTGCAACAAAAAACAAATCGGATCCCGCAGGTGACATCCAGGTGACAGCCGAATCTTAGGGAGACATTGCTATAATAATGGCAGGAAGCTGTCGTCTGATCATGATGATGCGGATGGATGAGAGCGACACACCGGTGGGAATCCTAACACTTTCATCCAGAAACTTTTTCATATTCATCTGCAACCGACCTTATTCTAAGCAGTCCAAATTCTAGCCCCAAAGTCCGGCCGTACCATAAAGTAAGTAATAAACACCCACACAGTCCAGACACCACTACACCGCAACCTGTATATACACAGTCCACGCATCACTACACCATAACCTCTATATACACACAGTCCAGACACCACTACACCATAACCTCTATATACACACAGTCCAGACACCACTACACCATAACCTCTATATACACACAGTCCAGACACCACTACACCATAACCTGTATATACACACAGTCCACACACCACTACACCGTGACCTGTATATACACACAGTCCTGACACCACTACACCATAACCTGTATATACACACAGTCCACACACCACTATACCATAACCTCTATATACACACAGTCCAGACACCACTACACCATAACCTCTATATACACACAGTCCAGACACCACTACACCATAACCTGTATATACACACAGTCCAGACACCACTACACCATAACCTCTATATACACAGTCCAGACACCACTACACCATAACCTATATATACACACAGTACAGACACCACTACACCATAACCTGTATATACACACAGTCCAGACACCACTACACCATAACCTCTATATACACAGTCCAGACACCACTACACCATAACCTGTATATACACACAGTCCAGACACCACTACACCATAACCTGTATATACACAGTCCACGCACCACTACACCATTACCTATATATACACACAGTCCAGACACCACTACACCATAACCTCTATATACACACAGTCCAGACACCACTACACCATAACCTCTATATACACACAGTCCAGACACCACTACACCATAACCTCTATATACACACAGTCCAGACACCACTACACCATAACCTGTATATACACACAGTCCAGACACCACTACACCATAACCTCTATATACACAGTCCAGACACCACTACACCATAACCTGTATATACACACAGTCCAGACACCACTACACCATAACCTGTATATACACAGTCCACGCACCACTACACCATTACCTGTATATACACACAGTCCAGACACCACTACACCATAACCTGTATATACACAGTCCACGCACCACTACACCATAATCTCTATATACACACAGTCCACACACCACTACACCGCAACCTGTATATACACAGTCCACGCACCACTACACCATAATCTCTATATACACACAGTCCAGACACCACTACACCATAACCTCTATATACACACAGTCCACACACCACTACACCATAACCTGTATATACACAGTCCACGCACCACTACACCATTACCTGTATATACACACAGTCCAGACACCACTACACCATAACCTCTATATACACACAGTCCACACACCACTACACCATAACCTCTATATACACACAGTCCAGACACCACTACACCATAACCTCTATATACACACAGTCCACACACCACTACACCATAACCTGTATATACACAGTCCACGCACCACTACACCATTACCTGTATATACACACAGTCCAGACACCACTACACCATAACCTGTATATACACACAGTCCACACACCACTACACCGCAACCTGTATATACACAATCCACGCACCACTACACCATAATCTCTATATAAACACAGTCCACGCACCACTACACCATTACCTGTATATACACAGTCCACGCACCACTACACCATAATCTCTATATACACACAGTCCACACACCACTACACCATTACCTGTATATACACAGTCCACGCACCACTACACCATAACCTGTATATACACAGTCCACGCACCACTACACCATTACCTGTATATACACAGTCCACGCACCACTACACCATAATCTCTATATACACACAGTCCACGCACCACTACACCATTACCTGTATATACACAGTCCACGCACCACTACACCATAACCTGTATATACACACAGTACAGACACCACTACGCCATAACCTCTATATACACACAGTCCAGACACCACTACACCATAACCTGTATATACACACAGTACAGACACCACTACACCATAATCTCTATATACACACAGTCCACACACCACTACGACGCAACCTGTATATACACAGTCCACGCACCACTACACCGCAACCTGTATATACACAGTCCACGCACCACTACACCGCAACCTGTATATACACACAGTCCACGCACCACTACACCGCAACCTGTATATACACAGTCTACGCACCACTACACTGCAACCTGTATATACACAGTCCACACACAACTACACCGCAACCTGTATATACACAGTCCACGCACCACTACACCGCAACCTGTATATACACAGTCCACGCACCACTACACCGCAACCTGTATATACACACAGTCCACTCACCACTACACCGCAGCCTGTATATACACAGTCCACGCATCACTACACCATCACCTGTATATACACACAGTCCACACACCACTACACCATAATCTCTATATACACACAGTCCACACACCACTACACCGCAACCTGTATATACACACAGTCCAGACACCACTACACTGCAACCTGTATATACACAGTCCACACACAACTACACCGAAACCTGTATATACACAGTCCACGCACCACTACACCGCAACCTGTATATACACAGTCCACGCACCACTACACCGCAACCTGCATATACACACAGTCCACTCACCACTACACCGCGACCTGTATATACACAGTCCACGCACAACTACACCGCAACCTGTATATACACAGTCCACGCACCACTACACCGCAACCTGTATATACACACAGTCCACGCACCACTACACCGCAACCTGTATACACACAGTCCACGCACCACTACACCGCAACCTGTATACGCACAGTCCACGCACCACTACACCGCAACCTGTATATACACACAGTCCAGACACCACTACACCATGATATGTATATACACACAGTCCAGACACCACTACACCGCAACCTGTATATACACACAGTCCACACACCACTACACCGCAACCTGTATATACACAGTCCACACACCACTACACCGCAACCTGTATATACACAGTCCACGCACCACTACACCATGATATGTATATACACACAGTCCAGACACCACTACACCATAACCTGTATATACACACAGTCCACACACCACTACACCGCAACCTGTATATACACAGTCCACACACCACTACACCGCAACCTGTATATACACAGTCCACGCACCACTACACCGCAACCTGTATATACACAGTCCACGCACCACTACACCACAACCTATATATACACAGTCCACGCACCACTACACCGCAACCTGTATATACACACAGTCCACACACCACTACACCGCAACCTGTATATACACAGTCCACGCACCACTACACCACAACCTATATATACACAGTCCACGCACCACTACATCGCAACCTGTATATACACAGTCCACGCATCACTACACCATGACCTGTATATACACACAGTCCAGACACCACTACACCATAAGCTGTATATACACACAGTCCAGACACCACTACACCGCAACCTGTATATACACAGTCTACACACCACTACACCGCAACCTGTATATACACACAGTCCACACACCACTAAACCGCAACCTATATATACACAGTCCACGCACCACTACACCACAACCTGTATATACACAGTCCACGCATCACTACACCATGACCTGTATATACACACAGTCCAGACACCACTACACCGCAACCTGTATATACACAGTCCACGCACCACTACACCGCAACCTGTATACACACAGTCCACGCACCACTACACCGCAACCTGTATATACACAGTCCACACACCACTACACCGCAACCTGTATATACACAGTCCACGCACCACTACATCATGATATGTATATACACACAGTCCAGACACCACTACACCATAACCTGTATATACACACAGTCCACACACCACTACACCGCAACCTGTATATACACAGTCCACACACCACTACACCGCAACCTGTATATACACAGTCCACGCACCACTACACCGCAACCTATATATACACACAGTCCACACACCACTACACCGCAACCTATATATACACACAGTCCACGCACCACTACACCACAACCTGTATATACACAGTCCACTCACCACTACACCGCAACCTGTATATACACAGTCCACGCATCACTACACCATGACCTGTATATACACACAGTCCAGACACCACTACACCATAACCTGTATATACACACAGTCCAGACACCACTACACCGCAACCTGTATATACACAGTCTACACACCACTACACCGCAACCTGTATATACACACAGTCCACACACCACTACACCGCAACCTGTATATACACAGTCCACGCACCACTACACCACGACCTGTATATACACAGTGTAGTGCCGGCGTCCCTGCCCTCTGCTAGGCAGGGACGCTGTTCCCCTCACCGCTCTGCTCCGTGCCCGGCGTCCCTCTCCCGCTCTGCTGGCAGCGCGCGCTCCTTCCCGGCCACTGTGCTTAGGGCGCGCGCGCGCGCCCTCCCTCCCTCTTAAAGGGGCCGCGCGCGCCGTCCTAAGGAGTCCCCGGCCAATGGCCGGAGGACTTTACCATATATAAGGCACCTCCTCCAAAATGGAGGTGCCCGAGCAATGTTGTTCCACCGTTCTACTCTGCTTCAGCCCTCAGGTCCCGTTGCCAGTTACCTGCCAGTTACCTGCCAGATTCCTGCCAGCTTGCTGTCCTAATCCTGCCTGATTTCCTGTTACCTGCCTGCCTGCCTGAGGTCCGACGGTCTGCCTTACAACTCCGGTCAGTCTGTCTAAGGACCAACTTGCCCGCTCACCTGGGAGCGCACATCAGCTACCTGCCTGCTTGCCTGCCCGGAGGCTCCGCTGTCACGTGCTGTGACCACCAGCTATTCCAGACTCTTGCCCGCTCACCTGGTAGCGCTTCTCCGCTACCTGCCTGCTTGCCTGCCCGGAGGCTCCGCTGTAACGTGCTGTGACCACCAGCTATTCCAGACTCTTGCCCGCTCACCTGGGAGCGCTTCTCCGCTACCTGCCTGCTTGCCTGCCCGGGGGTTCCGCTGTCACGTGCTGGGACCACCAGCTATTCCAGAGACTCTTGCCCGCTCACCTGGGAGCGCTTCTCCGCTACCTGCCTGCTTGCCTACCTGGAGGCTCCGCCGTCACGTGCTGTGACCACCTGCTATTCCAGAGACTCTCGCTTGCTCACCTGGGAGCACACATCCTCCATCTGCCTTGCTAGCCTACCTGGAGGTTCAGCCATCACAGGTCGTACCTACCCTTTACCTAGAGACTGCCCCGGTCACTTGCCGTGACCTCCAGCCCGTTCTTCCAGAGACTGCCCCGGTCACTTGCCGTGACCTCCAGCCCATTCTTCCAGAGACTGCCCTGATCACTTGCCGTGACCTCCTGCCCGTACACCCAGAGACTGTCCCGGTCACCTGCTGTGACTGCCTGCCTGGTCGCCACCCGCTCCCTTACAAGGACCGCTCCCTTGTATAGTAGCCCAGAGGTTCCGCCTCCCAGACCCGTTACAGTTTGCTCGGGCCATGGAACCCGGTGGCACCCAAGCTCCCTCGCTCTCGGACCTGTGTCATGAACTGTCCCGTCAAAGGTCCCAACAGGAGTCCATCCTGGGTCACCTGCGGAATGTCAATACTCGCCTGGACACTCTGACTGTTCCACCAACAACCTCCGCCAGTGCCATGTCTCGCAATCCGGCAGCTCCGCTGTCCACTAACACCATGATATCCTACCCCGGACCTCGGCTTTCTGCACCTCCTCGCTTCGGAGGCGACTCAGCCCAGGCTCGGGGCTTCATAAATCAGTGCACCCTGCACTTTGAACTATTGTCCCACCAGTTTAACTCCGACCGAGCCAAAATTGCATTCATCATGTCCCATCTCACCGGGGAGGCCCTGGCCTGGCTAAATCCTCTATGGGAGAGAGGAGACCCCCTGGTGTCCAACTTGCCTGCTTTTCTCACGGCTTTCCGGAAAGTCTTCGACGAACCCGGACGGAAGACCTCATCCGCATCATCGTTGCTACGCCTCCGTCAGGAAAGTCTCACCGTGGGCCAATATGCCATACGGTTCCGTACCCTTGCCTCGGAGCTGGCCTGGGATAACGACGCTCTGGTTTCCGTCTTCTGGGAGGGTCTGTCCGGCCGTATTAAAGATGAAGTTGCCGGTCGGGACATTCCTATCACTCTCGATGACTTAATAACTCTTGCCACCCGGATTGACATCCGGTTCCAGGAACGTGCCAAAGAGGTCACCCGTGAGAGGAGGTTACCACGTCTAGCTCCTACTTTTCAGAAACCCGTCACTCCTTCTGTCTCTAACCAGGTACACCCTCCTGAGCCTATGCAGGTCGACCAGACCAAGATGGTCAAGACCCGTCAGGACTTACGCCGTGCCGAGGGGACCTGCTTCTACTGTGGCAGTAAGGAGCACCGGATCCGTGCCTGCCCGGAGAGGTCGGGAAACGCCTGTGTCTAGGTTCGCTCAGAGAGGTCCACCTAGACAAGAATAAATCCTCTCCATCCCTGCTGTTGTCAGTTTCAATCGTCTACGGGGAGAACCGTTATTTCGAACTAGCCCAACTGGACTCTGGAGCAGCCGGGAATCTTATTTCACAGTCCCTGGTAGAGAAATACCGCATCCCCACCAAACCTCTGGCTGTACCCTTGTCTGTTGCTGCCGTGGATGGGGGGCTCTTACCACGCCCCATCCAACTCATCACCGAATCCATTACTCTGCAGGTGGGAATGCTGCATTCTGAAAGTATCTCCTTCCATGTTCTGCCTGGACTCTCTCACGCCCTCTTGCTAGGCCTACCTTGGCTCCAGAAACATGCAGCCGTTCTTGACTGGCAGACCGGAGAAGTCCTTCGCTGGGGACAGGGCTGCCATAAGACCTGTCTGGTTCCCGTTCATCCCATCCGTCCTTCTCCTACCCCAGCTAATCTACCTGGACTTCCGATTCCTTATTGGTCTTATGCTGATGTCTTTAATAAAAAGGAGGCAGAGACACTACCCCCTCATAGACCATACGACTGCCCTATCGACCTGTTACCCGGTACTACTCCTCCCCGTGGGCGTATTTATCCATTATCCGCTGCTGAGACCCGGTCGATGTCCGAATATATTGAGGAGAATCTGGCCAGGGGATTCATCCGGAAATCTACCTCCCCGGCGGGAGCAGGCTTCTTTTTCGTCAAAAAGAAGGACGGCTCTCTCCGTCCCTGTATAGACTATAGAGGCCTTAACCAGATCACGGTGAAGAATAAGTACCCCCTTCCGCTCATTCCGGAGTTATTTGATCGTCTGAGGGGGGCTAGAATCTTCACCAAACTGGACCTCCGTGGGGCGTACAACCTGGTTCGTATCCGTCAGGGGGATGAATGGAAGACGGCATTCAACACCCGGGACGGCCACTATGAATATCTGGTAATGCCCTTTGGCCTCTGTAACGCTCCTGCCGTCTTTCAAGAGTTGGTCAATGACATCTTCCGAGACCTTCTCTACTCCTGCGTAGTGGTGTACCTGGACGACATCTTGGTCTTCTCTCCGGATCTCCAGACTCACCGGAGGGATGTTCGTCAGGTCCTGCTCAGGCTCAGGCAGAACCATCTCTACGCTAAATATGAGAAGTGCCTCTTTGAGCAGACCTCGCTTCCGTTTCTGGGCTACATTATCTCTCAGACAGGCCTACAAATGGATCCTGAGAAACTGTCTGCCATCGAGAAATGGCCCCGACCAGAGGGGTTGAAGGCTATTCAACGGTTCCTGGGCTTCGCCAACTATTACCGCCTCTTCATCCCACACTTCTCTTCCCGGACTGCCCCAATTTCCGCGCTCACCCGTAAGGGTACTAATCCCAAAGAGTGGCCGCCCAAAGCAGAGGAGGCCTTTCTTTCCCTAAAACAGGCCTTCTCTTCCGCCCCGGTGCTGCATCGCCCGGACGGCAACAAGCAGTTCTTCCTGGAAGTTGACGCCTCCTCCTCTGGAGCTGGAGCGGTACTTACTCAAAAATCATCTTCCGGGAGAATGGTAACTTGTGGCTTCTTCTCCAAACTCTTCTCCTCTTCTGAGCGCAACTATTCCATAGGAGACCGAGAGTTATTGGCCATCAAGCTGGCGTTGGAGGAGTGGCGTTACCTACTCGAGGGGGCTCTTCATCCGGTAATAATTTACACTGACCACAAGAACTTGGCTTACCTCCAGCATGCCCAGAGACTTAACCCGCGCCAAGCCCGGTGGTCCTTGTTTTTTGCTCGCTTTGATTTTGTTCTTCATTTTCGCCCGGCTGACAAAAACGTCAAAGCAGACGCCTTGTCCCGATCCTTTCTGGTGTCCGATCTCGAGGAAGAACCTAAACATATCATCGATCCCGCCAGAGTAATGCAGGTGGCTCCTGTGAGTCTAAATCGTCTCCCTCCCGGTAAGACGTTTGTTTCAGTACCTGATCGGGAGAAGATCCTACACTGGGGCCATTCGTCTAAACTAGCTGGCCACGCCGGTCAGAAAAAGACCCTCCAGCTTATTGCCCGGCACTATTGGTGGCCTACCCTGCACAAGGACATAATAGACTTTGTTTCTGCCTGTGTGTCCTGCGCCCGCAACAAAGTCCCGAGACATCTGCCGGCCGGACGCCTCCTTCCGCTTCCTGTACCTGCTGCCCCCTGGCAGCATATAGCAATGGACTTTATAACTGATCTCCCCGTCTCTGCCGGTTGTACGGTCATTTGGGTGGTCGCTGACCGCTTTTCCAAGATGGCTCACTTTATTCCCCTGCCAGGCCTTCCGTCTGCACCCGAGCTGGCTAAAGACTTTATCCGCCACATCTTCCGTCTTCATGGCCTGCCCCTCCACATCGTGTCGGATCGTGGGGTACAGTTCACCTCACGTTTCTGGAGAGCCACTTGTAAACTACTAGACGTCACCCTGGACTTCTCTTCCGCTTACCACCCACAGTCCAATGGTCAAGTGGAGCGGATCAATCAGAACCTGACCAGTTACCTCCGGCACTTCGTTAATGCCCACCATTCTGACTGGGTGGATCTCCTACCATGGGCCGAGTTCTCTTATAATAATCACGAGAGCGAATCCTCCTCCAAATCCCCGTTTTTTGTAGTCTTTGGTCAGCATCCTCGGATTCCTTTTCCTGTCTCCACCTCTGTGGACAACCCGGCTGCGGAATCTCTCGTTAGCAAATTTTCCTCCATATGGGAGAGTACCCGGTCCGCACTCCTTCTGTCATCCGAGCGTATGAAAAGACACGCTGACAAAAAACGCCTGGATCCTCCACAATTTCGTCCAGGAGGTAAAGTCTGGCTCTCATCTAAATATGTTCGACTCAAGATACCTTCTTACAAGTTAGGGCCTCGGTTCATCGGTCCTCTGGAGGTCATCAGTCAGATCAACCCGGTGGCCTATAAATTGAAACTCCCGGCCAACTTACGGATCCCTAACTCCTTCCATGTATCTCTCCTCAAACCCGGGGTGCTTAACTCTTTTTCCAAGTCTACAGGTACGCCTCCTGCTCCGGTTTCTGCTGAGGACGAGTTTGAGGTAGAGAACATTCTTGCCGCCAAAAGGGTAAGAGGAAAGACCTTTTTTCTGGTAGATTGGAAGGGGTTTGGTCCTGAGGAGAGAACGTGGGAGCCCCGGGAGAACATCCATGCCCCTCTCATCCTAGCTAAATTTCTATCTGGCCTAAAAAAGGGGGGGCCTAAAGGGGGGGTACTGTAGTGCCGGCGTCCCTGCCCTCTGCTAGGCAGGGACGCTGTTCCCCTCACCGCTCTGCTCCGTGCCCGGCGTCCCTCTCCCGCTCTGCTGGCAGCGCGCGCTCCTTCCCGGCCACTGTGCTTAGGGCGCGCGCGCGCGCCCTCCCTCCCTCTTAAAGGGGCCGCGCGCGCCGTCCTAAGGAGTCCCCGGCCAATGGCCGGAGGACTTTACCATATATAAGGCACCTCCTCCAAAATGGAGGTGCCCGAGCAATGTTGTTGCACCGTTCTACTCTGCTTCAGCCCTCAGGTCCCGTTGCCAGTTACCTGCCAGATTCCTGCCAGCTTGCTGTCCTAATCCTGCCTGATTTCCTGTTACCTGCCTGCCTGCCTGAGGTCCGACGGTCTGCCTTACAACTCCGGTCAGTCTGTCTAAGGACCAACTTGCCCGCTCACCTGGGAGCGCACATCAGCTACCTGCCTGCTTGCCTGCCCGGAGGCTCCGCTGTCATGTGCTGTGACCACCAGCTATTCCAGACTCTTGCCCGCTCACCTGGGAGCGCTTCTCCGCTACCTGCCTGCTTGCCTGCCCGGAGGCTCCGCTGTCACGTGCTGTGACCACCAGCTATTCCAGACTCTTGCCCGCTCACCTGGGAGCGCTTCTCCGCTACCTGCCTGCTTGCCTGCCCGGGGGTTCCGCTGTCACGTGCTGGGACCACCAGCTATTCCAGAGACTCTTGCCCGCTCACCTGGGAGCGCTTCTCCGCTACCTGCCTGCTTGCCTACCTGGAGGCTCCGCCGTCACGTGCTGTGACCACCTGCTATTCCAGAGACTCTCGCTTGCTCACCTGGGAGCACACATCCTCCATCTGCCTTGCTAGCCTACCTGGAGGTTCAGCCATCACAGGTCGTACCTACCCTTTACCTAGAGACTGCCCCGGTCACTTGCCGTGACCTCCAGCCCGTTCTTCCAGAGACTGCCCCGGTCACTTGCCGTGACCTCCAGCCCGTTCTTCCAGAGACTGCCCTGATCACTTGCCGTGACCTCCTGCCCGTACACCCAGAGACTGTCCCGGTCACCTGCTGTGACTGCCTGCCTGGTCGCCACCCGCTCCCTTACAAGGACCGCTCCCTTGTATAGTAGCCCAGAGGTTCCGCCTCCCAGACCCGTTACACACAGTCCACGCACCACTACACCGCAACCTGTATATACACAGTCCACGCATCACTACACCATGACCTGTATATACACACAGTCCAGACACCACTACACCGCAACCTGTATATACACAGTCCACGCACCACTACACCGCAACCTGTATATACACAGTCCACGCACCACTACACCACAACCTGTATATACAGTCCACACACCACTACACCGCAACCTGTATATACAGTCCACGCACCACTACACCACAACCTGTATATACACAGTCCAAACACCCCTACACCGCGACATGTATGTACACAGTCCACGCATCACTACACCGCAACCTGTATATACACAGTCCACGCACCACTACACCATAACCTGTATATACACAGTCCACGCACCACTACACCGCAACCTGTATATGCACAGTCCACACACCATTACACCGCAACCTGTATATACAGTCAACGCATCACTACACCATGACCTGTATATACACACAGTCCACACACCGCAACCTGTATATACACAGTCCACGCACCACTACACCATAACCTGTATATACACAGTCCACGCACCACTACACCATAACCTGTATATACACACAGTCCAGACACCACTACACCATAACCTCTATATACACACAGTCCAGACACCACTACACCATAACCTGTATATACACACAGTCCAGACACCACTACACCATAACCTCTATATACACACAGTCCAGACACCACTACACCATAACCTGTATATACACAGTCCACGCACCACTACACCATTACCTGTATATACACAGTCCACGCACCACTACACCATAATCTCTATATACACACAGTCCACACACCACTACACCATAACCTGTATATACACACAGTCCAGACACCACTACACCATAACCTCTATATACACACAGTCCAAAGTCCGGCCGTACCATAAAGCAAGTAATAAACACCCACACAGTCCAGACACCACTACACCGCAACCTGTATATACACAGTCCACGCATCACTACACCATAACCTGTATATACACACAGTCCACACACCACTACACCATAACCTCTATATACACACAGTTCAGACACCACTACACCATAACCTGTATATACACACAGTCCAGACACCACTACACCATAACCTCTATATACACACAGTCCAGACACCACTACACCATAACCTGTATATACACAGTCCACGCACCACTACACCATTACCTGTATATACACAGTCCACGCACCACTACACCATAATCTCTATATACACACAGACCACACACCACTACACCATAACCTCTATATACACACAGTCCACACACCACTACACCATAACCTGTATATACACAGTCCACGCACCACTACACCATTACCTGTATATACAAAGTCCACGCACCACTACACCATAATCACTATATACACACAGTCCACACACCACTACACCGCAACCTGTATATACACAGTCCACGCACCACTACACCATAATCTCTATATACACACAGTCCACGCACCACTACACCATTACCTGTATATACACAGTCCACGCACCACTACACCATAATCTCTATATACACACAGTCCACACACCACTACACCGCAACCTGTATATACACAGTCCACGCACCACTACACCATAACCTGTATATACACAGTCCACGCACCACTACACCATTACCTGTATATACACAGTCCACGCACCACTACACCATAATCTCTATATACACACAGTCCACGCACCACTACACCATTACCTGTATATGCACAGTCCACGCACCACTACACCATAATCTCTATATACACACAGTCCACACACCACTACACCGCAACCTGTATATACACAGTCCACGCACCACTACACCGCAACCTGTATATACACAGTCCACGCACCACTACACCGCAACCTGTATATACACAGTCCACGCACCACTACACCGCAACCTGTATATACACAGTCTACGCACCACTACACTGCAACCTGTATATACACAGTCCACACACAACTACACCGCAACCTGTTTATACACAGTCCACGCACCACTACACCGCAACCTGTATATACACAGTCCACGCACCACTACACCGCAACCTGTATATACACACAGTCCACTCACCACTACACCGCAGCCTGTATATACACAGTCCACGCATCACTACACCATCACCTGTATATACACACAGTCCACACACCACTACACCATAATCTCTATATACACACAGTCCACACACCACTACACCGCAACCTGTATATACACACAGTCCAGACACCACTACACTGCAACCTGTATATACACAGTCCACACACAACTACACCGCAACCTGTATATACACAGTCCATGCACCACTACACCGCAACCTGTATATACACAGTCCACGCACCACTACACCGCAACCTGCATATACACACAGTCCACTCACCACTACACCGCAACCTGTATATACACAGTCCACGCACAACTACACCGCAACCTCTATATACACAGTCCACGCACCACTTCACCGCAACCTGTATATACACACAGTCCACTCACCACTACACCGCAACCTGTATACACACAGTCCACGCACCACTACACCGCAACCTGTATACACACAGTCCACGCACCACTACACCGCAACCTGTATATACACACAGTCCAGACACCACTACACCATGATATGTATATACACACAGTCCAGACACCACTACACCGCAACCTGTATATACACACAGTCCACACACCACTACACCGCAACCTGTATATACACAGTCCACACACCACTACACCGCAACCTGTATATACACAGTCCACGCACCACTACACCATGATATGTATATACACACAGTCCAGACACCACTACACCATAGCCTGTATATACACACAGTCCACACACCACTACACCGCAACCTGTATATACACAGTCCACGCACCACTACACCGCAACCTGTATATACACTCAGTCCACACACCGCAACCTGTATATACACAGTCCACGCACCACTACACAACCTGTATATACACAGTGCACGCACCACTACACCGCAACCTGTATATACACAGTCCATGCATCACTACACCATGACCTGTATATACACACAGTCCAGACACCACTACACCATAACCTGTATATACACACAGTCCAGACACCACTACACCATAAGCTGTATATACACACAGTCCAGACACCACTACACCGCAACCTGTATATACACAGTCTACACACCACTACACCGCAACCTGTATATATACACAGTCCACACACCACTACACCGCAACCTGTATATACACAGTCCACGCAACACTACACCACAACCTGTATATACACAGTCCACGCACCACTACACCGCAACCTGTATATACACAGTCCACGCATCACTACACCATGACCTGTATATACACACAGTCCAGACAGCACTACACCGCAACCTGTATATACACAGTCCACGCACCACTACACCGCAACCTGTATACACACAGTCCACGCACCACTACACCGCAACCTGTATACACACAGTCCACGCACCACTACACCGCAACCTGTATATACACACAGTCCAGACACCACTACACCATGATATGTATATACACACAGTCCAGACACCACTACACCGCAACCTGTATATACACATAGTCCACACACCACTACACCGCAACCTGTATATACACAGTCCACACACCACTACACTGCAACCTGTATATACACCGTCCACGCACCACTACATCATGATATGTATATGCACACAGTCCAGACACCACTACACCATAACCTGTATATACACACAGTCCACACACCACTACACCGCAACCTGTATATACACAGTCCACACACCACTACACCGCAACCTGTATATACACAGTCCACACACCACTACACCGCAACCTGTATATACACAGTCCACGCACCACTACACCGCAACCTGTATATACACACAGTCCACACACCACTACACCACAACCTGTATATACACAGTCCACGCACCACTACACCACAACCTGTATATACACAGTCCACTCACCACTACACCGCAACCTGTATATACACAGTCCACGCATCACTACACCATGACCTGTATATACACACAGTCCAGACACCACTACACCATAACCTGTAGATATACACACAGTCCAAACACCACTACACCGCAACCTGTATATACACAGTCCACGCACCACTACACCGCAACCTGTATATACACACAGTCCACACACCGCAACCTGTATATACACAGTCCACGCACCACTACACCACAACCTGTATATACACAGTCCACGCACCACTACACCGCAACCTGTATATACACAGTCCACGCATCACTACACCATGACCTGTATATACACACAGTCCAGACACCAGTACACCATAACCTGTATATACACACAGTCCAGACACCACTACACCATAAGCTGTATTTACACACAGTCCAGACACCACTACACCGCAACCTGTATATACACAGTCTACACACCACTACACAGCAACCTGTATATACACACAGTCCACACACCACTACACCGCAACCTGTATATACACAGTCCACGCACCACTACACCACAACCTGTATATACACAGTCCACGCACCACTACACCATGACCTGTATATACACACAGTCCAGACACCACTACACCGCAACCTGTATATACACAGTCCACGCACCACTACACCGCAACCTGTATACACACAGTCCACGCACCACTACACCGCAACCTGTATACACACAGTCCACGCACCACTACACCGCAACCTGTATATACACACAGTCCAGACATCACTACACCATGATATGTATATACACACAGTCCAGACACCACTACACCGCAACGTGTATATACACACAGTCCACACACCACTACACCGCAACCTGTATATACACAGTCCACACACCACTACACCGCAACCTGTATATACACTGTCCACGCACCACTACATCATGATATGTATATACACACAGTCCAGACACCACTACACCATAACCTGTATATACACACAGTCCACACACCACTACATCACAACCTGTATATACACAGTCCACGCACCACTACAGCACAACCTGTATATACACAGTCCACTCACCACTACACCGCAACCTGTATATACACAGTCCACGCATCACTACACCATGACCTGTATATACACACAGTCCAGACACCACTACACCATAACCTGTATATATACACACAGTCCAAACACCACTACACCGCAACCTGTATATACACAGTCTACACATCACTACAACGCAACCTGTATATACACACAGTCCACACACCACTACACCGCAACCTGTATATACACAGTCCACGCACCACTACACCACAACCTGTATATACACAGTCCACGCACCACTACACCGCAACCTGTATATACACAGTCCACGCATCACTACACCATGACCTGTATATACACACAGTCCAGACACCACTACACCGCAACCTGTATATACACAGTCCACGCACCACTACACCGCAACCTGTATATACACAGTCCACGCACCACTACACCACAACCTGTATATACAGTCCACACACCACTACACCGCAACCTGTATATACAGTCCACGCACCACTACACCACAACCTGTATATACACAGTCCACACACCCCTACACCGCGACCTGTATATACACAGTCCACGCATCACTACACCGCAATCTGTATATACACAGTCCACACACCACTACACCATAACTTCTATATACACACAGTCCACACACCACTACACCATAACCTGTATATACACAGTCCAAGCACCACTGCACCATTACCTGTATATACACAGTCCACGCACCACTACACCATAATCTCTATATACACACAGTCCACACACCACTACACCGCAACCTGTATATACACAGTCCACGCACCACTACACCATAATCTCTATATACACACACTCCACGCACCACTACACCATTACCTGTATATACACAGTCCACGCACCACTACACCATAATCTCTATATACACACAGTCCACGCACCACTACACCATTACCTGTATATGCACAGTCCACGCACCACTACACCATTATCTCTATATACACACAGTCCACACACAACTACACCGCAACCTGTATATACACAGTCCACGCACCACTACACCGCAACCTGTATATACACAGTCCACGCACCACTACACCGCAACCTGTATATACACACAGTCCACTCACCACTACACCGCAGCCTGTATATACACAGTCCACACACCACTACACCATAATCTCTATATACACACAGTCCACACACCACTACACCGCAACCTGTATATACACACAGTCCAGACACCACTACACTGCAATCTGTATATACACAGTCCACACACAACTACACCGCAACCTGTATATACAAAGTCCACGCACCACTACACCGCAACCTGTATATACACAGTCCACGCACCACTACACCGCAACCTGCATAAACACACAGTCCACTCACCACTACACCGCAACCTGTATATACACAGTCCACGCACAACTACACCGCAACCTGTATATACACAGTCCACGCACCACTACACCGCAACCTGTATATACACACAGTCCACGCACCACTACACCGCAACCTGTATACACACAGTCCACGCACCACTACACCGCAACCTGTATACACACAGTCCACGCACCACTACACCGCAACCTGTATATACACACAGTCCAGACACAACTACACCATGATATGTATATACACACAGTCCAGACACCACTACACCGCAACCTGTATATACACACAGTCCACACACCACTACACCCCAACCTGTATATACACAGTCCACACACCACTACACCGCAACCTGTATATACACAGTCCACGCACCACTACACCATGATATGTATATACACACAGTCCAGACACCACTACACCATAACCTGTATATACACACAGTCCACACACCACTACACCGCAACCTGTATATACACAGTCCACGCACCACTACACCGCAACCTGTATATACACACAGTCCACACACCACTACGCCGCAACCTGTATATACACAGTCCACGCACCACTACACCGCAACCTGTATATACACAGTCCACGCATCACTACACCATGACCTGTATATACACACAGTCCAGACACCACTACACCATAACTTGTATATACACACAGTCCAGACACCACTACACCATAAGCTGTATATACACACAGTCCAGACACCACTACACCGCAACCTGTATATACACAGTCTACACACCACTACACCGCAACCTGTATATACACACAGTCCACACACCACTACACCGCAACCTGTATATACACAGTCCACGCACCACTACACCACAACCTGTATATACACAGTCCACGCACCACTACACCGCAACCTGTATATACACAGTCCACGCATCACTACACCATGACCTGTATATACACACAGTCCAGACACCACTACACCGCAACCTGTATATACACAGTCCACGCACCACTACACCGCAACCTGTATACACACAGTCCACGCACCACTACACCGCAACCTGTATACACACAGTCCACGCACCACTACACCGCAACCTGTATATACACACAGTCCAGACACCACTACACCATGATATGTATATACACACAGTCCAGACACCACTACACTGCAACCTGTATATACACACAGTCCACACACCACTACACCGCAACCTGTATATACACAGTCCACACACCACTACACCGCAACCTGTATATACACCGTCCACGCACCACTACATCATGATATGTATATACACACAGTCCAGACACCACTACACCATAACCTGTATATACACACAGTCCACACACCACTACACCGCAACCTGTATATACACAGTCCACACACCACTACACCGCAACCTGTATATACACAGTCCACACACAACTACACCGCAACCTGTATATACACAGTCCACGCACCACTACACCGCAACCTGTATATACACACAGTCCACACACCACTACACCACAACCTGTATATACACAGTCCACGCACCACTACACCACAACCTGTATATACACAGTCCACTCACCACTACACCGCAACCTGTATATACACAGTCCACGCATCACTACACCATAACCTGTATATACACACAGTCCAGACACCACTACACCATAACCTGTATATATACACACAGTCCAAACACCACTACACCGCAACCTGTATATACACAGTCCACGCACCACTACACCGCAACCTGTATATACACACAGTCCACACACCGCAACCTGTATATACACAGTCCACGCACCACTACACCACAACCTGTATATACACAGTCCACGCACCACTACACCGCAACCTGTATATACACAGTCCACGCATCACTACACCATGACCTGTATATACACACAGTCCAGACACCACTACACCATAACCTGTATATACACACAGTCCAGACACCACTACACCATAAGCTGTATATACACACAGTCCAGACACCACTACACCGCAACCTGTATATACACAGTCTACACACCACTACACAGCAACCTGTATATACACACAGTCCACACACCACTACACCGCAACCTGTATATACACAGTCCACGCACCACTACACCACAACCTGTATATACACAGTCCACGCACCACTACACCGCAACCTGTATATACACAGTCCACGCATCACTACACCATGACCTGTATATACACACAGTCCAGACACCACTACACCGCAACCTGTATATACACAGTCCACGCACCACTACACCGCAACCTGTATACACACAGTCCACGCACCACTACACCGCAACCTGTATACACACAGTCCACGCACCACTACACCGCAACCTGTATATACACACAGTCCAGACACCACTACACCATGATATGTATATACACACAGTCCAGACACCACTACACCGCAACCTGTATATACACACAGTCCACACACCACTACACCGCAACCTGTATATACACAGTCCACACACCACTACACCGCAACCTGTATATACACCGTCCACGCACCACTACATCATGATATGTAAATACACACAGTCCAGACACCACTACACCATAACCTGTATATACACACAGTCCACACACCACTACACCGCAACCTGTATATACACAGTCCACACACCACTACACCGCAACCTGTATATACACAGTCCACGCACCACTACACCGCAACCTGTATATACACACAGTCCACACACCACTACACCACAACCTGTATATACACAGTCCACGCACCACTACACCACAACCTGTATATACACAGTCCACTCACCACTACACCGCAACCTGTATATACACAGTCCACGCATCACTACACCATGACCTGTATATACACACAGTCCAGACACCACTACACCATAACCTGTATATATACACACAGTCCAAACACCACTACACCGCAACCTGTATATACACAGTCTACACATCACTACAACGCAACCTGTATATACACACAGTCCACACACCACTACACCGCAACCTGTATATACACAGTCCACGCACCACTACACCACAACCTGTATATACACAGTCCACGCACCACTACACCGCAACCTGTATATACACAGTCCACGCATCACTACACCATGACCTGTATATACACACAGTCCAGACACCACTACACCGCAACCTGTATATACACAGTCCACGCACCACTACACCGCAACCTGTATATACACAGTCCACGCACCACTACACCACAACCTGTATATACAGTCCACACACCACTACACCGCAACCTTTATATACAGTCCACGCACCACTACACCACAACCTGTATATACACAGTCCACACACCCCTACACCGCGACCTGTATATACACAGTCCACGCATCACTACACCGCAACCTGTATATACACAGTCCACACACCACTACACCATAACCTCTATATACACACAGTCCAGACACCACTACACCATAACCTGTATATACACAGTCCACGCACCACTGCACCATTACCTGTATATACACAGTCCACGCACCACTACACCATAATCTCTATATACACACAGTCCACACACCACTACACCGCAACCTGTATATACACAGTCCACGCACCACTACACCATAATCTCTATATACACACAGTCCACGCACCACTACACCATTACCTGTATATACACAGTCCACTCACTACTACACCATAATCTCTATATACACAGTCCACACACCACTACACCGCAACCTGTATATACACAGTCCACGCACCACTACACCATAACCTGTATATACACAGTCCACGCACCACTACACCATTACCTGTATATACACAGTCCACGCACCACTACACCATAATCTCTATATACACACAGTCCACGCACCACTACACCATTACCTGTATATGCACAGTCCACGCACCACTACACCATAATCTCTATATACACACAGTCCACACACCACTACACCGCAACCTGTATATACACAGTCCACGCGCCACTACACCGCAACCTGTATATACACAGTCCACGCACCACTACACCGCAACCTGTATATACACAGACCACGCACTACTACACCGCAACCTGTATATACACAGTCTACGCACCACTACACTGCAACCTGTATATACACAGTCCACACACAACTACACCGCAACCTGTATATACACAGTCCACGCACCACTACACCGCAACCTGTATATACACAGTCCACGCACCATGACACCACAACCTGTATATACACACAGTCCACTCACCACTACACCGCAGCCTGTATATACACAGTCCACGCATCACTACACCATCACCTGTATATACACACAGTCCACACACCACTACACCATAATCTCTATATACACACAGTCCACACACCACTACACCGCAACCTTTATATACACACAGTCCAGACACCACTACACTGCAACCTGTATATACACAGTCCACACACAACTACACCGCAACCTGTATATACAAAGTCCACGCACCACTACACCGCAACCTGTATATACACAGTCCACGCACCACTACACCGCAACCTGCATAAACACACAGTCCACTCACCACTACACCGCAACCTGTATATACACAGTCCACGCACAACTACACCGCAACCTGTATATACACAGTCCACGCACGACTACACCGCAACCTGTATATACACACAGTCCACGCACCACTACACCGCAACCTGTATACACACAGTCCACGCACCACTACACCGCAACCTGTATACACACAGTCCACGCACCACTACACCGCAACCTGTATATACACACAGTCCAGACACCACTACACCATGATATGTATATACACACAGTCCAGACACCACTACACCGCAACCTGTATATACACACAGTCCACACACCACTACACCCCAACCTGTATATACACAGTCCACACACCACTACACCGCAACCTGTATATACACAGTCCACGCACCACTACACCATGATATGTATATACACACAGTCCAGACACCACTACACCATAACCTGTATATACACACAGTCCACACACCACTACACCGCAACCTGTATATACACAGTCCACGCACCACTACACCGCAACCTGTATATACACACAGTCCACACACCACTACGCCGCAACCTGTATATACACAGTCCACGCACCACTACACCACAACCTGTATATACACAGTCCACGCACCACTACACCGCAACCTGTATATACACAGTCCACGCATCACTACACCATGACCTGTATATACACACAGTCCAGACACCACTACACCATAACTTGTATATACACACAGTCCAGACACCACTACACCATAAGCTGTATATACACACAGTCCAGACACCACTACACCGCAACCTGTATATACACAGTCTACACACCACTACACCGCAACCTGTATATACACACAGTCCACACACCACTACACCGCAACCTGTATATACACAGTCCACGCACCACTACACCACAACCTGTATATACACAGTCGACGCACCACTACACCGCAACCTGTATATACACAGTCCACGCATCACTACACCATGACCTGTATATACACACAGTCCAGACACCACTACACCGCAACCTGTATATACACAGTCCACGCACCACTACACCGCAACCTGTATACACACAGTCCACGCACCACTACACTGCAACCTGTATACACACAGTCCACGCACCACTACACCGCAACCTGTATATACACACAGTCCAGACACCACTACACCATGATATGTATATACACACAGTCCAGACACCACTACACCGCAACCTGTATATACACACAGTCCACACACCACTACACCGCAACCTATATATACACAGTCCACACACCACTACACCGCAACCTGTATATACACAGTCCACGCACCACTACATCATGATATGTATATACACAAAGTCCAGACACCACTACACCATAACCTGTATATACACACAGTCCACACACCACTACACCGCAACCTGTATATACACAGTCCACACACCACTACACCGCAACCTGTATATACACAGTCCACGCACCACTACACCGCAACCTGTATATACACACAGTCCACACACCACTACACCGCAACCTGTATATACACAGTCCACGCACCACTACACCACAACCTGTATATACACAGTCCACTCACCACTACACCGCAACCTGTATATACAGTCCACGCACCACTACACCGCAACCTGTATATACACAGTCCACGCACCACTACACCACAACCTGTATATACAGTCCACGCACCACTACACCACAACCTGTATATACACAGTCCACACACCCTTACACCGCGACCTGTATATACACAGTCCACGCATCACTACACCGCAACCTGTATATACACAGTCCACGCACCACTACACCATAACCTGTATATACACAGTCCACGCACCACTACACCGCAACCTGTATATGCACAGTCCACACACCATTACACCGCAACCTGTATATACACAGTCAACGCATCACTGCACCATGACCTGTATATACACACAGTCCACACACCGCAACCTGTATATACACAGTCCACACACCACTACACCACAACCTGTATATACAGTCCACGCACCACTACACCACAACCGGTATATACACAGTCCACACACCCTTACACCGCGACCTGTATATACACAGTCCACGCATCACTACACCGCAACCTGTATATACACAGTCCACGCACCACTACCCATAACCTGTATATACACAGTCCACGCACCACTACACCGCAACCTGTATATGCACAGTCCACACACCATTACACCGCAACCTGTATATACACAGTCAACGCATCACTGCACCATGACCTGTATATACACACAGTCCACACACCGCAACCTGTATATACACAGTCCACACACCACTACACCGCAACCTGTATATACACAGTCCACGCACCACTACACCATAACCTGTATATACACAGTCCACGCACCACTACACCATAACCTGTATATACACACAGTCCAGACACCACTACACCATAACCTCTATATACACACAGTCCAGACACCACTACACCATAACCTGTATATACACACAGTCCAGACACCACTACACCATAACCTCTATATACACACAGTCCAGACACCACTACACCATAACCTGTATATACACAGTCCACGCACCACTACACCATTACCTGTATATACACAGTCCACGCACCACTACACCATAATCTCTATATACACACAGTCCACACACCACTACACCATAACCTGTATATACACACAGTCCAGACACCACTACACCATAACCTCTATCTACACACAGTCCAAAGTCCGGCCGTACCATAAAGCAAGTAATAAACACCCACACAGTCCATACACCACTACACCGCAACCTGTATATACACAGTCCACGCATCACTACACCATAACCTGTATATACACACAGTCCAGACACCACTACACCATAACCTGTATATACACAGGCCACGCACCACTACACCATTACCTGTATATAGAAAGTCCACGCACCACTACACCATAATCTCTATATACATACAGTCCACACACCACTACACCGCAACCTATATATACACAGTCCACGCACCACTACACCATAATCTCTATATACACACAGTCCACACACCACTACACCATAACCTCTATATACACACAGTCCACACACCACTACACCATAACCTGTATATACACAGTCCACGCACCACTACACCATTACCTGTATATACACAGTCCACGCACCACTACACCATAATCTCTATATACACACAGTCCACACACCACTACACCGCAACCTGTATATACACAGTCCACGCACCACTACACCATAATCTCTATATACACACAGTCCACGCACCACTACACCATTACCTGTATATACACAGTCCACGCACCACTACACCATAATCTCTATATACACACAGTCCACACACCACTACACCGCAACCTGTATATACACAGTCCACGCACCACTACACCATAACCTGTATATACACAGTCCACGCACCACTACACCATTACCTGTATATACACAGTCCACGCACCACTACACCATAATCTCTATATACACACAGTCCACACACCACTACACCGCAACCTGTATATACACAGTCCACGCACCACTACACCGCAACCTGTATATACACAGTCCACGCACCACTACACCGCAACCTGTATATACACAGTCCACGCACCACTACACCGCAACCTGTATATACACAGTCTACGCACCACTACACTGCAACCTGTATATACACAGTCCACACACAACTACACCGCAACCTGTATATACACAGTCCACGCACCACTACACCGCAACCTGTATATACACAGTCCACGCACCACTACACCGCAACCTGTATATACACACAGTCCACTCACCACTACACCGCAGCCTGTATATACACAGTCCACACATCACTACACCATCACCTGTATATACACACAGTCCACACACCACTACACCATAATCTCTATATACACACAGTCCACACACCACTACACCGCAACCTGTATATACACACAGTCCAGACACCACTACACTGCAACCTGTATATACACAGTCCACAAACAACTACACCGCAACCTGTATATACACAGTCCACGCACCACTACACCGCAACCTGTATATAAACAGTCCACGCACCGCTACACCGCAACCTGCATATACACACAGTCCACTCACCACTACACCGCAACCTGTATATACACAGTCCACGCACAACTACACCGCAACCTGTATATACACAGTCCACGCACCACTACACCGCAACCTGTATATACACACAGTCCACGCACCACTACACCGCAACCTGTATACACACAGTCCACGCACCACTACACCGCAACCTGTATACACACAGTCCACGCACCACTACACCGCAACCTGTATATACACACAGTCCAGACACCACTACACCATGATATGTATATACACACAGTCCAGACACCACTACACCGCAACCTGTATATACACACAGTCCACACACCACTACACCGCAACCTGTATATACACAGTCCACACACCACTACACTGCAACCTGTATATACACAGTCCACGCACCACTACACCATGATATGTATATACACACAGTCCAGACACCACTACACCATAACCTGTATATACACACAGTCCACACACCACTACACCGCAACCTGTATATACACAGTCCACGCACCACTACACCGCAACCTGTATATACACACAGTCCACACACCACTACACCGCAACCTGTATATACACAGTCCACGCACCACTACACCACAACCTGTATATACACAGTCCACGCACCACTACACCGCAACCTGTATATACACAGTCCACGCATCACTACACCATGACCTGTATATACACACAGTCCAGACACCACTACACCATAACCTGTATATACACACAGTCCAGACACCACTACACCATAAGCTGTATATACACACAGTCCAGACACCACTACACCGCAACCTGTATATACACAGTCTACACACCACTACACCGCAACCTGTATATACACACAGTCCACACACCACTACACCGCAACCTGTATATACACAGTCCACGCACCACTACACCACAACCTGTATGTACACAGTCCATGCACCAATACACCGCAACCTGTATATACACAGTCTACGCATCACTACACCATGACCTGTATATACACACAGTCCAGACACCACTACACCGCAACCTGTATATACACACTCCACGCACCACTACACCGCAACCTGTATACACACAGTCCACGCACCACTACACCGCAACCTGTATACACACAGTCCACGCACCACTACACCGCAACCTGTATATACACACAGTCCAGACACCACTACACCATGATATGTATATACACACAGTCCAGACACCACTACACCGCAACCTGTATATACACACAGTCCACACACCACTACACCGCAACCTGTATATACACAGTCCACGCACCACTACACCACAACCTGTATGTACACAGTCCATGCACCAATACACCGCAACCTGTATATACACAGTCCACGCATCACTACACCATGACCTGTATATACACACAGTCCAGACACCACTACACCGCAACCTGTATATACACAGTCCACGCACCACTACACCGCAACCTGTATACACACAGTCCACGCACCACTACACTGCAACCTGTATACACACAGTCCACACACCACTACACCGCAACCTGTATATACACACAGTCCAGACACCACTACACCATGATATGTATATACACACAGTCCAGACACCACTACACCGCAACCTGTATATACACACAGTCCACACACCACTACACCGCAACCTATATATACACAGTCCACACACCACTACACCGCAACCTGTATATACACAGTCCACGCACCACTACATCATGATATGTATATACACAAAGTCCAGACACCACTACACCATAACCTGTATATACACACAGTCCACACACCACTACACCGCAACCTGTATATACACAGTCCACACACCACTACACCGCAACCTGTATATACACAGTCCACGCACCACTACACCGCAACCTGTATATACACACAGTCCACACACCACTACACCGCAACCTGTATATACACAGTCCACGCACCACTACACCACAACCTGTATATACACAGTCCACTCACCACTACACCGCAACCTGTATATACAGTCCACGCACCACTACACCGCAACCTGTATATACACAGTCCACGCACCACTACACCACAACCTGTATATACAGTCCACGCACCACTACACCACAACCTGTATATACACAGTCCACACACCCTTACACCGCGACCTGTATATACACAGTCCACGCATCACTACACCGCAACCTGTATATACACAGTCCACGCACCACTACACCATAACCTGTATATACACAGTCCACGCACCACTACACCGCAACCTGTATATGCACAGTCCACACACCATTACACCGCAACCTGTATATACACAGTCAACGCATCACTGCACCATGACCTGTATATACACACAGTCCACACACCGCAACCTGTATATACACAGTCCACACACCACTACACCGCAACCTGTATATACACAGTCCACGCACCACTACACCATAACCTGTATATACACAGTCCACGCACCACTACACCATAACCTGTATATACACACAGTCCAGACACCACTACACCATAACCTCTATATACACACAGTCCAGACACCACTACACCATAACCTGTATATACACACAGTCCAGACACCACTACACCGCAACCTCTATATACACAGTCCAGACACCACTACACCATAACCTGTATATACACAGTCCACGCACCACTACACCATTACCTGTATATACACAGTCCACGCACCACTACACCATAATCTCTATATACACACAGTCCACACACCACTACACCATAACCTGTATATACACACAGTCCAGACACCACTACACCATAACCTCTATATACACACAGTCCAAAGTCCGGCCGTACCATAAAGCAAGTAATAAACACCCACACAGTCCATACACCACTACACCGCAACCTGTATATACACAGTCCACGCATCACTACACCATAACCTGTATATACACACAGTCCAGACACCACTACACCATAACCTGTATATACACAGGCCACGCACCACTACACCATTACCTGTATATAGAAAGTCCACGCACCACTACACCATAATCTCTATATACATACAGTCCACACACCACTACACCGCAACCTATATATACACAGTCCACGCACCACTACACCATAATCTCTATATACACACAGTCCACACACCACTACACCATAACCTCTATATACACACAGTCCACACACCACTACACCATAACCTGTATATACACAGTCCACGCACCACTACACCATTACCTGTATATACACAGTCCACGCACCACTACACCATAATCTCTATATACACACAGTCCACACACCACTACACCGCAACCTGTATATACACAGTCCACGCACCACTACACCATAATCTCTATATACACACAGTCCACGCACCACAACACCATTACCTGTATATACACAGTCCACGCACCACTACACCATAATCTCTATATACACACAGTCCACACACCACTACACCGCAACCTGTATATACACAGTCCACGCACCACTACACCATAACCTGTATATACACAGTCCACGCACCACTACACCATTACCTGTATATACACAGTCCACGCACCACTACACCATAATCTCTATATACACACAGTCCACACACCACTACACCGCAACCTGTATATACACAGTCCACGCACCACTACACCGCAACCTATATATACACAGTCCACGCACCACTACACCGCAACCTGTATATACACAGTCCACGCACCACTACACCGCAACCTGTATATACACAGTCTACGCACCACTACACTGCAACCTGTATATACACAGTCCACACACAACTACACCGCAACCTGTATATACACAGTCCACGCACCACTACACCGCAACCTGTATATACACAGTCCACGCACCACTACACCGCAACCTGTATATAAACACAGTCCACTCACCACTACACCGCAGCCTGTATATACACAGTCCACACATCACTACACCATCACCTGTATATACACACAGTCCACACACCACTACACCATAATCTCTATATACACACAGTCCACACACCACTACACCGCAACCTGTATATACACACAGTCCAGACACCACTACACTGCAACCTGTATATACACAGTCCACAAACAACTACACCGCAACCTGTATATACACAGTCCACGCACCACTACACCGCAACCTGTATATAAACAGTCCACGCACCGCTACACCGCAACCTGCATATACACACAGTCCACTCACCACTACACCGCAACCTGTATATACACAGTCCACGCACAACTACACCGCAACCTGTATATACACAGTCCACGCACCACTACACCGCAACCTGTATATACACACAGTCCACGCACCACTACACCGCAACCTGTATACACACAGTCCACGCACCACTACACCGCAACCTGTATACACACAGTCCACGCACCACTACACCGCAACCTGTATATACACACAGTCCAGACACCACTACACCATGATATGTATATACACACAGTCCAGACACCACTACACCGCAACCTGTATATACACACAGTCCACACACCACTACACCGCAACCTGTATATACACAGTCCACACACCACTACACTGCAACCTGTATATACACAGTCCACGCACCACTACACCATGATATGTATATACACACAGTCCAGACACCACTACACCATAACCTGTATATACACACAGTCCACACACCACTACACCGCAACCTGTATATACACAGTCCACGCACCACTACACCGCAACCTGTATATACACACAGTCCACACACCACTGCACCGCAACCTGTATATACACAGTCCACGCACCACTACACCACAACCTGTATATACACAGTCCACGCACCACTACACCGCAACCTGTATATACACAGTCCACGCATCACTACACCATGACCTGTATATACACACAGTCCAGACACCACTACACCATAACCTGTATATACACACAGTCCAGACACCACTACACCATAAGCTGTATATACACACAGTCCAGACACCACTACACCGCAACCTGTATATACACAGTCTACACACCACTACACCGCAACCTGTATATACACACAGTCCACACACCACTACACCGCAACCTGTATATACACAGTCCACGCACCACTACACCACAACCTGTATGTACACAGTCCATGCACCAATACACCGCAACCTGTATATACACAGTCCACGCATCACTACACCATGACCTGTATATACACACAGTCCAGACACCACTACACCGCAACCTGTATATACACACTCCACGCACCACTACACCGCAACCTGTATACACACAGTCCACGCACCACTACACCGCAACCTGTATACACACAGTCCACGCACCACTACACCGCAACCTGTATATACACACAGTCCAGACACCACTACACCATGATATGTATATACACACAGTCCAGACACCACTACACCGCAACCTGTATATACACACAGTCCACACACCACTACACCGCAACCTGTATATACACAGTCCACACACCACTACACCGCAACCTGTATATACACAGTCCACGCACCACTACATCATGATATGTATATACACACAGTCCAGACACCACTACACCATAACCTGTATATACACACAGTCCACACACCACTACACCGCAACCTGTATATACACAGTCCACACACCACTACACCGCAACCTGTATATACACAGTCCACGCACCACTACACCGCAACCTGTATATACACACAGTCCACACACCACTATACCGCAACCTGTATATACACAGTCCACGCACCACTACACCACAACCTGTATATACACAGTCCACTCACCACTACACCGCAACCTGTATATACACAGTCCACGCATCACTACGCCATGACCTGTATATACACACAGTCCAGACACCACTACACAATAACCTGTATATACACACAGTCCAGACACCACTACACTGCAACCTTTATATACACAGTCTACACACCACTACACCGCAACCTGTATATACACACAGTCCACACACCACTACACCGCAACCTGTATATACACAGTCCACGCATCACTGCACCACAACCTGTATATACACAGTCCACACACCACTGCACCGCAACCTGTATATATACAGTCCATGCATCACTACACCATGACCTGTATATACACACAGTCCAGACACCACTACACCGCAACCTGTATATACACAGTCCACGCACCACTACACCGCAACCTGTATATACACAGTCCACGCACCACTACACCACAACCTGTATATACAGTCCACACACCACTACACCGCAACCTGTATATACAGTCCACGCACCACTACACCACAACCTGTATATACACAGTCCACACACCCCTACACCGCGACCTGTATATACACAGTCCACGCATCACTACACCGCAACCTGTATATACACAGTCCACGCACCACTACACCATAACCTGTATATACACAGTCCACGCACCACTACACCGCAACCTGTATATGCACAGTCCACACACCATTACACCGCAACCTGTATATACACAGTCAACGCATCACTACACCATGACCTGTATATACAAACAGTCCACACACCGCAACCTGTATATACACAGTCCACACACCACTACACCGCAACCTGTATATACACAGTCCACGCACCACTACACCATAACCTGTATATACACAGTCCACGCACCACTACACCGCAACCTGTATATGCACAGTCCACGCACCATTACACCGCAACCTGTATATACACAGTCAACGCATCACTACACCATGACCTGTATATACACACAGTCCACACACCACTACACCGCAACCTGTATATACAGTCCACACACCACTACACCGCAACCTGTATATATGCAGTCCACACACCACTACACCGCAACCTGTATATACACACAGTCCAGACACCACTACTCCGCAACCTGTATATACACACAGTCCAGACACCACTACACCACAACCTGTATATACACAGTCCACACATCACTACACCGCAACCTGTATATACACACAATCCAGACACCACTACACCGCAACCTGTATATACACAGTCCAGACACCACTGCACCGCAACCTGTATATACACAGTCCACGCACCACTACACCACAACCTGTATATACACACAGTCCACACACCACCACACCGCAATCTGGATATACACAGTCCAGACACCACTACACCGCAACCTGTATATATACTCAGTCCACGCACCACTACACTGCGACCTGTATATACACAGTCCACGCATCACGACACCATGACCTGTATATACACACAGTCCACACACCACTACACCGCAACCTGTATATATACAGTCCACACACAACTACACCGCAACCTGTATATACAGTCCACACAACACTACACCATGACCTGTATATACACACAGTCCAGACACCACTACACCGCAACCTGTATATACACAGTCCACGCACCACTACACTGCAACCTGTATATACACAGTCCACGCACCACTACACCGCAACCTGTATATACACAGTCCACGCACCACTACACCGCAACCTGTATATACACAGTCCACGCACCACTACACCACAACCTGTATATACAGTCCACACACCACTACACCGCAACCTGTATATACAGTCCACGCACCACTACACCACAATCTGTATATACACAGTCCACACACCCCTACACCGCGACCTGTATATACACAGTCCACGCATCACTACACCGCAACCTGTATATACACAGTCCACGCACCACTACACCATAACCTGTATATACACAGTCCACGCACCACTACACCGCAACCTGTATATGCACAGTCCACACACCATTACACCGCAACCTGTATATACACAGTCAACGCATCACTACACCATGACCTGTATATACACACAGTCCACACACCGCAACCTGTATATACACAGTCCACACACCACTACACCGCAACCTGTATATACACAGTCCACGCACCACTACACCATAACCTGTATATACACAGTCCACGCACCACTAAACCGCAACCTGTATATGCACAGTCCACGCACCATTACACCGCAACCTGTATATACACAGTCAACGCATCACTACACCATGACCTGTATATACACACAGTCCACACACCACTACACCGCAACCTATATATACAGTCCACACACCACTACACCGCAACCTGTATATATGCAGTCCACACACCACTACACCGCAACCTGTATATACACACAGTCCAGACACCACTACTCCGCAACCTGTATATACACACAGTCCAGACACCACTACACCACAACCTGTATATACACACAGTCCAGACACCACTACACCGCAACCTGTATATACACACAGTCCAGACACCACTACACCATAACCTGTATATACACACAGTCCAGACACCACTACACCATAACCTGTATATACACACAGTCCAGACACCACTACACCATAACCTGTATATACACAGTCCACGCACCACTACACTGCAACCTGTATATACACAGTCCACGCACCACTACACCGGAATCTGTATATACACAGTCCACGCACCACTACACCGCAACCTGTATATACACAGTCCACGCACCACTACACCGCAACCTGTATATTATTATTATTATTATTATTATAGTGACATTTATTCCATGGCGCTTTACATGAAAAAGGGGGTATAATACAAGAGCAATTACAATAATCTTGAACACAATGTGACAGCGACTGGTACAGGAGGATCGAGGACCCTGCCCGCGATGGCTCACAGTCTACAAGGAATGGGTGAGGATACAGTAGATGGGGGTAGAGCTGGTTGTGCAGCTTCAAGGTGGAGAGAGGACCCTGCCCGCGATGGCTCACAGTCTACAAGGGATGGGTGAGGATACAGTAGATGGGGTTAGAGCTGGTCGTGCAGCGGTATGGTGGAGCGAGAACCCTGCCCACGAGGGCTCAGAGTCTACAAGGAATGGGTGAGGATACAGTAGGTGAGAGCAGAGCTGGTCGTGCAGCAGAGTGGTGGAGCGAGGACCCTGCCCTCGAGGGCTCACAGTCTACAAGGGATGGGTGAGGATACAGTAGGTGAGGGTAGAGCTGGTCGTGCAGCGGTATGGTGGAGAGAGGACCCTGCCCGCGAGGGCTCACAGTCTACAAGGGATGGGTGAGGATACAGTAGGTGAGGGTAGAGCTGGTCGTGCAGTGGTATGGTGGAGAGAGGACCCTGCCCGCGAGGGCTCTCAGTCTACAAGGGATGGGTGAGGATACAGTAGGTGAGGGTAGAGCTGATCGTGCAGCGGTATGGTGGAGAGAGGACTCTGCCCGCGAGGGCTCACAGTCTACAAGGGATGGGTGAGGATACAGTAGGTGAGGGTAGAGCTGGTTGTGCAGCAGTATGGTGGAGAGAGGACCCTGCCCGCGAGGGCTCACATTCTACAAGGGATGGGTGAGGATACAGTAGGTGAGGGTAGAGCTGGTCGTGCAGCAGTGTGGTGGAGTGAGGACCCTGCCTGCGAGGGCACACAGTCTACAAGGGATGGGTGAGGATACAGTAGATGGAGGTAGAGCTGGTCGTGCAGCAGTATGGTGGAGCGGTGGTTACTGCAGGTTGTAGGCTTGGTGGAAGAGGTGGGTCTTCAGGTTCCTTTTGAAGATTTCCATGGTCGACGAAAGTCTGATGTGTTGGGGTAGAGAGTTCCAGAGTAGGGGGGGAAGCACGGGAGAAATCTTGTATGCGATTGTGGGAGGAGGAGATAAGAGGGGAGTAGAGAAGGAGATGTAGTGAGGATCGGAGGTTGTGTGCGGGTATGTAACGGGAGACTAGGTCAGAGATACAGTACAGACCAAAAGTTTGGACACACCTCATTTAAAGATTTTTCTGTATTTTCATGACTATGAAAATTGTACATTCACACTGAAGGCATCAAAACTACGAATTAACACATGTGGAATTATATACTTAACAAAAAAGTGTGAAACAACTGAAAATATGTCTTATATTCTAGGTTCTTCACAGTAGCCACTTTTTGCTTTGATGACTGCTGTAAGGCAGCGCTCGTCATCATACTGGGGGTAACTCGCTTCGCTGCGTCAATCAATGCACACGTGCAATGTCTTTACGTTTTTCACACAGTGTTGCAGTTTATTATGGCACTTCATAAACCGCTGTTCACACACAGTTCATCTTAGTCCGCCACCGGCAGGTTTACACACATAAACAATTCATGAGCCAAGTGGCACACCGGCCCACTTGCTCCAGGGTACAGCTTACGGCAAGGTAATAAAGTAGCAATGTTCATATCACAATGTCCATATAGCACCGGGTATTACCTTTGCCGGGTATAGCTGTCTCAGTCCGTTATTCTGCCACCACTGTAGCTCTGCGGATTCCCAGGTAGGGGTCTCCAGCCGTCGTTCCCTCAAAGGCCACTGACATCCACACAGGATCCAGGCTCTGCCTTCCAGGACTCTTACTCAAGCCGGCTCTCCCTCAAAGGCCACTGACATCCGCACAGGATCCAGGCTCGACCTTTCAGGTACCAGGCTTCACTTCAAAGCCACTGCCTTCCAAGGCCACTAGCATCCGCACAGGATCTAGTCTTTGCCTTCAGGCTGCCAGGCTTCACGTTATCACGGTATCCCACACACATGGGGAACAGGCCTCACGCCTCTCACACCGAACACACCTGTCTCAAATTAAGCAGGTTTATATATGCTGTGCACAGACAGCCTCATACTGACAGGACCTTGCTGATGTCACAGTCATGTGATCAGTCAGCTGTGTGTATAGGTCCTGTGTGCTGTCCCAGTCATGTATACAGCGCTTTACTGTGCATGCAGGACCTGGGTGATGTCACAGTCATGTGACCAGTCAGATAAAGGGGAAGGTACATGGTCCAGTAAGCACATCCTGGACCATTTACAGTAATGCTAGCAACCTGCTGCATTACATATCCCCCCTCTCTGTTCAAACTTGTGGGGTTGAATACATAATATACACAATAACATTATAACCCCCAGCTCACATATAGACCATGAACTTTACAATTGTGCTACTCAGCCCCTGGAACCTTAGTCAATGACATTAGCCCATTCCTTAGGGACCTACCATTTGTCACTGTCACTGACTTCGTCAGGTCACCTTTCCGGGTCGTAACTTTGTCAGGTCTCCCCCGCTCCCAGCGGTCAATCAAAACCCTGTCAGATCTTCCCCGCTCCCAGCGGTCAATACAGCAGCGCAACTCGCATGCCCCGGTATCTAAGGTCCGGTTCGACTCCGTACTGTCCCGTCCTCTATTGGGTCGTTTGTATGGGCTGCTCAAACCGGAGTTACTGGAGGTCTCACTACCTCTAAACCCACGCCCACTACTCTCAGGACATCCTAAAAGGTCCCTAACTTCAGCTGTAGCTGTTCTGTTATTTAGGGGGCCCTTTCTCTGTCGGGTCTCACTATTTCTAGACGGCTTCCATCTTCTGCTGCTCAGATGATGCTGTCTATCTACTCGCAGTCTAGCGAGATTCAATTGTTCTACCTCCTGCAGGCAGGTCACTCGGTACTCAATCAGCATGCGTATATATTCTAGGCTTTCTTCTGTTCCTACAGCGGAAAAGGACACCATGCCGTCTTTGTCTGGTATCCAGTCCTGTTGATCACGTGGACTGCTTACTTTCACCACACCAGACTTCTTGACCATCATCTGCATGGCTCGACCGCTTCTCCCAATGAGCTTTCTCACCAGAACATGAGGCACCCGGATGACCTCTTCACGCATACTGTGAGCTTTTCTCCTAAGCTCCAGTTGTCTAACGGCTTGTTCCGTCTTCAACCGGAGAAACCGCTTCGTGCGAACACATCGCCAGTGCATGTCACTTAGGATAGCCACCCTCTTCACTGTGACTTTGGTCGTGGACAGGACCACCAGCTGTTTAGTTTCTGAGGTCAAGTAGACCTTACAGGCTCCCACAGCCTTCTTAAACTCTTCATGCACGGACTCACGGGTGCATTCTTCCCTCAAGTCCTCGGGTACTTCTACGAGGCACTTGTACCGAGACGTTTCGGTCTCACCAGTGGTTTCCAGACGATCAACCAGCTCAGGTTTCAGGAACAACTGACTTCCAGCTTCTTCACCCTGGATGCTTCCCCTGAGCTGACTCACAGCTACCACTTCACAACTTTTCGTCTTGACCACCTCCACTTCACCTTTATCTTCCAACACCATACTTTTAGCTCTCCTCAGGTCCTCCTTCTCAGGGTCTAAGGGAGTAAGTGCAACTTGTTTGCCTTTTCCCTTCTCCAAGGAGACCTCGTTCACCACGTGACACTTTGCTAGGCGACCTTTGAGCTCTAAAACTTCTCCTTCCAGCTCAGTTACTCGCCTCTCAGCGGCCCGTCTCTGAAGCTCTTCCTGCTTCAACTGCTCTTCCAGCAGCAGAGCTCTCTCAGACCTCTCCGTCTTCAATGTGCCCACTCGGCTCTCAATAGCCAGTCTCTCACGCTTCTCTTGCGTCCACTGGGTTTGTAGCAACTCCTTGAGCTCCCTGATCTCGACTCTTACTTCCACCGAATCATCCAAGCTCGCATCACTCGAGGAGGTATCTGCTTCACACCTCCCCTCACCAGCGGCCAACTCCTGGCCCTGGTCTGTGGATTCTCCAACAGACTCCTCCATCTTTTTCCGCTCAGCTTCCATCTTGCTGACGGTTTCTTTAAGGTACGTCTCCGCCTTCTGGAGAGCATCACAGGACATCTGTAGCTCCTTCACCTGAGCTTCCAGATCTAGGGTCTTTCCCCGGAGACCATCATTCTCCTCACGGGTGTCTTGCAGAGTGGTCTCAACCGCTTGGTGCACTTGCTCTGCACCCACCTTATCCTCCTCTAGTTTCTCCTTCACCTTGAGGAGACCCTCATAATCTCTCTTACTCTGTTGCAGTTCCCTACTGCGTTCACCACACACCTTCTTGGAGTCACACAGCTCCTGGTTGAGCTGTTTGCGCAGTCGTTCTAGGATTTGTTCGCGTCCAGAAACACCATTCTGCCGCGCCTCCTTCTCAAGCTTCAACTGCAAAACCTCTTCCTGGGTTTTGCGGCGGTCCTCCTTAATTGCGTAGAACATTTCCTTCCACTGGTTAATTTCCTCGTTGCTTCCCTTTAGATCTCGCTGTAAGTCCTTCACAAGCTGGAGTATTTTCTGCTGTACAGACTCCAGGTTCAGCTGGTCTGAGGACACGTTCCCCAGGTTTCCACATAATTGCTGCCCATCACTCTGACCCTGCTGGCCGATAGGTTCCAGCTCTTGGTCACGACTGGCCGCCTCCCCTTCCAGGGCTGTCAGATCCTTCTGACTCGGTACCGTACCGGAGGTTGCTACTGGCAACGTCACCTCCTCTTCTACCTCTAATGGAGGATCCACACTTGAAGCAAAGGCACACAGTACTACCCTCTCTTTATTTTTATTTTCAGCCAAGTCTACAGGAGCAACCTTTTTGTGGCCCTTGCGCCGTCTACGAGATGGGGACTCTCTCACCACGTCTAGCCCCTCCTGACTGAACTCACTTTTTACTTTCATAGTGTCACAGTCAGCTACGGGGTCTGTGTCACTACCCATGGTGTTGTGGACTAACAGGTCACCTCCCACTTTGACGTCACCCCCTTCTACTGGAGTTACCCCGTTATCAACGGTCACATTGTCATTTTTAGGAGGCACCAACCCACCAACAGTAACAATTTTCAGTTTTCTACACTCCACACTCTTGTGAAAATCCGCCCCTTTTTTAGACTCCGCCCCCTTTTTAACAACCACACCGGCAGGGTAATTTTTACACAAAAAATCTGCAGTAGTCTTAGGACTCAGTTCACAACATCTCTTACCACCTCCCTGGGCACTCTGGGACAACACTGGCGCCCCCGGAGAGTCCATAGAATGGTCCACTGCAGCCATTCCATATGGTGCCCACAGCTCCTGCGGTTCCTGCACCATGTCCAGAAAAAGTTTCCCAAATACCTGCTCCGGTCCCAACCGGTCCTTCAACCGCTCAATAGCTCCAGACAGATCTGCTGCTTTGCTCACAGCCATCGCGGTACACTGTTCACACTAGCACTTCATCGCTCTCCCGGAAAAATTTTCGTGGCCCCACCAAGCCACCGCAAAACCGGATTTGAGTGCGATGAGAATCTTCGCAACCCCGCCGAGTTGCCGCAAGATGCTTTATACTTCGTGAGCCCCGCCGAGCCACAGCAAACCAGGTTTGAGTGCGACGCCAATCTTCGCAACCCCGCCGAGTTGCCGCAAGATGCTTTATCCACACTCGTCGTCCTGTGCCGTTGCCCCTAGCAACCGGGGTTGTCGTTGCCACTAGCAACCGGGCTGCCGTTGCCCGCACTCTCGAACCATATGTAAGGCAGCGCTCGTCATCATACTGGGGGTAACTCGCTTCGCTGCGTCAATCAATGCACACGTGCAATGTCTTTACGTTTTTCACACAGTGTTGCAGTTTATTATGGCACTTCATAAACCGCTGTTCACACACAGTTCATCTTAGTCCGCCACCGGCAGGTTTACACACATAAACAATTCATGAGCCAAGTGGCACACCGGCCCACTTGCTCCAGGGTACAGCTTACGGCAAGGTAATAAAGTAGCAATGTTCATATCACAATGTCCATATAGCACCGGGTATTACCTTTGCCGGGTATAGCTGTCTCAGCCCGTTATTCTGCCACCACTGTGGCTCTGCGGATTCCCAGGTAGGGGTCTCCAGCCGTCGTTCCCTCAAAGGCCACTGACATCCACACAGGATCCAGGCTCTGCCTTCCAGGACTCTTACTCAAGCCGGCTCTCCCTCAAAGGCCACTGACATCCGCACAGGATCCAGGCTCGACCTTTCAGGTACCAGGCTTCACTTCAAAGCCGCTGCCTTCCAAGGCCACTAGCATCCGCACAGGATCTAGTCTTTGCCTTCAGGCTGCCAGGCTTCACGTTATCACGGTATCCCACACACATGGGGAACAGGCCTCACGCCTCTCACACCGAACACACCTGTCTCAAATTAAGCAGGTTTATATATGCTGTGCACAGACAGCCTCATACTGACAGGACCTTGCTGATGTCACAGTCATGTATACAGAGCTTTACTGTGCATGCAGGACCTGGGTGATGTCACAGTCAGGTGACCAGTCAGATAAAGGGGAAGGTACATGGTCCAGTAAGCACATCCTGGACCATTTACAGTAATGCTAGCAACCTGCTGCATTACACTGCTTTGCACACTCTTGGCATTCTCTTGATGAGCTTCAAGAGGTAGTCACTGGAAATGGTTTTCACTTCACAGGTGTGCCCTGTCAGGTTTAATAAGTGGGATTTCTTGCCTTATTAATGGGGTTGGGACCATCAGTTGTGTTGTGCAGAAGTCTGGTGGATACACAGCTGATAGTCCTACTGAATAGACTGTTAGAATTTGTATTATGGCAAGAAAGAAGCAGCTAAGTAAAGAAAAATGAGTGTCCATCATTACTTTAAGAAATGAAGGTCAGTCAGTTGAAAAATTGGGAAAACTTTAAAAGTGTCCCCAAGTGCAGTTGCAAAAACCATCAAGCACTACAAAGAAACTGGCTCACATGAGGACCGCCCCAGGAAAGGAAGACCAAGAGTCACCTCTGCTTCTGAGGATAAGTTTATCTGAGTCACCAGCCTCAGAAATCGCAGGTTAACAGCAGCTCAGATTAGAGACCAGGTCAATGCCACACAGAGTTCTAGCAGCAGACACATCTCTTCAACAACTGTTAAGAGGAGACTTTGTGCAGCAGGCCTTCATGGTAAAATAGCTGCTAGGAAACCACTGCTAAGGACAGGCAACAAGCAGAAGAGACTTGTTTGGGCTAAAGAACACAAGGAATGGACATTAGACCAGTGGAAATCTGTGCTTTGGTCTGATGAGTCCAAATTTGAGATCTTTGGTTCCAACCACCGTGTCTTTGTGCGACGCAGAAAAGGTGAACGGATGGACTCTACATGCCTGGTTCCCACCGTGAAGCATAGAGGAGGAGGTGTGATGGTGTGGGGGGGGCTTTGCTGGTGACACTGTTGGGGATTTATTCAACATTGAAGGCATACTGAACCAGCATGGCTACCACAGCATCTTGCAGCGGCATGCTATTCCATCCGGTTTGCGTTTAGTTGGACCATCATTTATTTTTCAACAGGACAATGACCCCAAACACACCTCCAGGCTGTGTAAGGGCTATTTGACCAAGCAGGAGAGTGATGGGGGGCTACGCCAGATGACCTGGCCTCCACAGTCACCAGACCTGAACCCAATCGAGATGGTTTGGGGTGAGCTGGACCGCAGAGTGAAGGCAAAAGGGCCAACAAGTGCTAAGCATCAAGAGAATGCCAAGAGTGTGCAAAGCAGTCATCAAAGCAAAAGGTGGCTACTTTGAAGACCCTAGAATATAAGACATATTTTCAGTTGTTTCACACTTTTTTGTTAAGTATATAATTCAACATGTGATAATTCATAGTTTTGATGCCTTCAGTGTGAATGTACAATTTTCATAGTCATGAAAATACAGAAAAATCTTTCAATGAGAAGGTGTGTCCAAACTTTTGGTCTGTACTGTATATGGAGGAGATAGGTTGTGAATGGCTTTGTATGTCATGGTTAGGGTTTTGAACTGGAGTCTCTGAGCAATGGGGAGCCAGTGAAGAGATTGACAGAGAGGAGAGGCCGTGGAATAGTGGGGGGAGAGGTGGATTAGTCGGGTAGCAGAGTTTAGGATGGATTGGAGGGGTACAAGAGTGTTGGAGGGGAGGCCACAGAGCAGGATGTTGCAGTAGTCAAGGCGGGAGATGATGAGGGCGTGCACTAGTGTTTTTGCAGATTCATGGTTGAGGAATGTGCGGATCCGGGAGATATTTTTAAGTTTGAGTTGGCAGGAAGTGGAAAGGGCTTGGATATGTTGTTTGAAGGAGAGTTCCGAGTCCAGGGTTACCCCAAGGCAGCGAGCTTGAGGGACTGGGGAGAGTGGGCAGCCATTGACTATGATGGATAGGTCAGTTGGGGGGGCTGAATGAGATGGGGGAAAGATGATGAATTCTGTTTTATCCATGTTAAGTTTTAGGAATCTAGCAGAGAAGAAGGATGAGATAGCGGACAGATATTGTGGGATTCTGGATAGTAGGGAGCAGATATCGGGTCCAGAGAGGTAGATCTGTGTGTCATCAGCATAGAGGTAATACTAAAAGCCATAGGACTCTATGAGCTGTCCCAGGCCGAAGGTGTAGATGGAGAGGAGCAGGGGTCCTAGAACTGACCATTGGGGGACACCGACAGATAGGGGGCGAGGTGAGGAGGTGGTGTTTGAGTGGGAGACACTGAATGTCCTGTCTGTTAGGTATGAGGAGATCCAGGATAGGGCCAAGTCTGTGATGCCGAGAGATGAGAGAGTCTGTAATAAGAGGGAATGGTCCACTGTGTCGAAGGCAGATGACAGGTCTAGGAGGAGGAGGACAGGTCCAGGAGGAGGAGGACAGAGTAGTGTCACTTGGATTTGGCGGTTAGTAAGTTGTTGGTGACTTTAGTCAGTGCAGTTTCAGTAGAATGTGGCCGTCAGAAACCAGATTGTAGGCGGTCGAAGAGGGAACAGGAGGAGAGGTGGGAGGACAGCTCAGAATGGACGTGTTGTTCCAGTAGTTTTGAGGCATAGGGGAGAAGTGATATGGGACGATAGCTAGACAGAGAGGATGGGTCAAGGGAGGGCTTTTTGAGGATGGGTGTGATTGAGGCATGTTTGAAGCATGAGGGGAAGTTGCCAGTTGTTAATGACAGGTTGAAGAGGTGGGCTAGGGGTGGGATGAAGATAGTGGTAAGGCTTGGGATGAGGTGGGATGGGATTGGGTCAAGTTTACAGGTGGTGAGGTGTGATTTGGAGAGTAAACAGGAAAGTTGATATTCCATAATGGTGGAGAAGGTGGTTTTGGAGGAGGAGGGTTGAGTAGGTGTGGGGAGAGGCTGTGGGGGCTTTAGGCAAAAGCTTTGTTTGATGGTGTCAATCTTCTGCTTGAAGAATGAGGCAAAGTCTTCGGCTGAAATAAGAGGAGAGGAAGGAGGCACTGGGGGACGGAGGAGAGAATTGAAGGTGTTGAATAGTTGTTTGGGGTTGTGAGACAGGGAGGATATGAGAGATGAGAAGTATGTTCGTTTTGCTGTAGTGAGTGTGGACTTGAAGGTAGTGAGAGACTGTTTGAATGCGATGACGTGCTCATTGGAGTGGGACCTTTTCGAACTACGCTCAGCAACCCTGGAGGCCCGTCGCAGTTCTTTAGTTAGGCTGGTGTGCCAGGGTTGTCTGTTGATTGTGCGAGCTTTGGTATGTGTGAGGGGGGCGACTGAATCGAGAGCTGCAGCTGTTGTGGTGTTGTATAAAGTGGCAGCAACATCTGCATCATGTAAGGAGCTAATGTCTGTAAGAAGGAGAAGGGATTCAGAGAGTGAGTGTAGGTCAAGGTGTTTGAGATTTCTGTGAGGGTATGCCAGTTTGTGGAGTGGGGATGTTGCCCTGGAGAGGAGAGGGTAGAGAATGTAAGTAGGTTGTGGTCAGAAAGAGGGAGAGGTGAGTTAGAGAGGTTAGATAGGGAGCAGAGGCGGGTGAAGATGAGGTCCAGTGTGTGGCCGTCTTTGTGGGTGGGTGTAGAAGACCACTGAGTAAGGCCGAAGGAGGAAGTGAGGGATAGAAGCTTAGAGGCAGCTGAGAGGGAAGTGTCAATGGGGATGGTAAAGTCGCCCATGAGGATATTGGGGATGTCAAGGGAGAGGAAATGAAGTAGTCAAGTGGTGAAGTGGTCAAAGAAGGTGGTGGTTGATCCTGGGGGGCGGTAAATGACAGCCAGTTGGAGGTTAGAGGGTTAGTAGATGCTCACGCAGTGCACTTCAAAAGAGGGGAGAGTAATGGAGGGTGGCAGTGGGATATGGGTGAAGGAGCAGTTATCAGATAGGAGGAAACCTATTTCTCCACCATGCTTGCTGGTGGGGCGGGGGGTATGGGAAAGGTGGAATCCGCCATACGAAAGTGCAGCAGGAGAGGCTGTATCGGAGGGGGTTAACCAGGTTTCAGTGATGCCGAGGAAGGAAAGCTTGTTAGTGATGAAGAGATTGTGAATGTAGGAAAGTTTATTGCAGACGGAGCGAGCGTTCCATAGAGCTCCTGTTAAGAGAGACTGGGGAAGCGGGGGCTGGGCGGATGGGTATAAGGTTAGAAGGGTTACGAAAGTTTGGGATAGATCGTGGGTAGGAGGTGGAAGTGATTGTAGGGATGTGGTGAGGAGGGCCTGGATGTGGAGAGATATCGCCGGTAGTGAGGAGGAGCAGAGAAAGCGTTAGTAGGTGGGAGCAGGAGAGGGCATGAGGTGGCTGTCTGTGTTTGGAGACAAAGGATTGTATGTTGAGGAATAGCTCTGAGGAGGAGGTGAGATGCGTGGGGAGAATGGAGGGAGAGATGAAGAGTTCCTTACTAGGTGTAGGGATTAGGGGTGTTTGAAAAAGGTGAAGGATTAAGGGGGTGAGAGTGAAAACAAACACAAACATTGTTTACTGTGACTTAGTATCCAGTTACCTTCAGCTCACTTCAGGATTAATTCATATTTCTCACACTTAAGCAATGGCCACACTTAAGGTGATGGACACAGACTAAAGTCTAACAGACTACTGGCCCACAATATATGTGCTACAGAATGCATTCAGCTGTGAATCAGAGTATATACACAGTCCACGCACCACTACTCTGGAACCTGTATATACACACAGTCTACGCACCACTACACTGCAACCTGTATATACACAGTCCACGCACCACTACACTGGAACCTGTATATACACAGTCCACGCACCACTACATCGCAACCTGTATATACACAGTCCACACACCACTACACCGCAACCTGTATATACACACAGTCCAGACACCACTACACCGCAACCTGTATATACAGGCCACGCACCACTACACCGCAACCTGTACACACAGTTCACGCACCACTACACTGCAACCTGTATATACACAGTCCACGCACCACTACACCGCAACCTGTATATACACACAGTCCACTCACCACTACACCGCAACCTGTATATACACAGTCCATGCACCACTACATCATGACCTGTATATACTGTAAGGTGGCTAATGGTCTCATAGTCGATGGGAGGTATGTGTATCTGGCTTTGTGCATGAATTATATTAATTATATGGTTTGTAGCTTCAAGCACTTTATATCAGTCCCTATCTAGTAAGAGGGTCTAATAGGGTAAGAAGGGACAGCCGCCGAGGAGCGGGGGCACCATATGCGCAGGAATTCAGGATGCCAACCTCCACAGTTAGGCAGGGAGGAGTGATAGGTTTTTATAGTGTTAGTCCCTCACATGTGGTTATCACTTGGGTGCTCTTTTGTCTATTGTATTTTATGAATTATTTATTAAAAGTTATATTTTATTACATTTGGGAAAATAGTACAGCAAATACTGTGAATTTTTGTTAATAAGGTGCGTACTTTAATACATCTATGGTCAATTTTTTTCAGTGTGGTTAACAGCCGTTAAAATGGAGGCCGTTGTTTGGCACATGGTTTGTGTGTTTGGAGGGAGAAGACCTCCTGTGTGTTGTTTCGCCCGACTGAGCCAGTGAGCTGAACGGTATCCAGCCTGTGTGCCCACAGGACTGGCTTAAAGGGGTATTCCCATCTCCAAGATCCTATCCCAGTATGTAGTAGGTGTAATAATAATTATATTAGCAAATACCTCCAATTAGAAATGTAGTACAGTATTTTTGATTCGCTATGTCATTTAGCTCATGTGCAGGCAATACAGGACCTTAGGTATCCATGGTTACGACCAGTAGCAGCTAGCTAACTAACTGTCACCTAAGGTCCTGCAATGCCTGCACATGAGGAACGAGACAGAGAATCAGAAATACTATACTACATTTCTAATTGGAGGTATTTGCTAATATTATTATTATACCTACTACATATTGGGACAGGATCTGGGAGATGGGAATAACCTTTTAAGCACAGACTTGCTTAATGGACATTATACTTTGCTTTCCCTGAACTAAAGGCTATTTGTTTTCCTTTACTTTTACGGGGTTTATAATGTAATAAACCAACATGAAGATTTAAAGAAACATGCCTCCTGTTTGCCTCCCATAGCACCCAAGTGAGTAAAATACACACAGTCCAGACACCATTACACCGTGACCTGTATATACACACAGTCCACAGACCGCTACACCGTGACCTTTATATACACACAGTCCAGACACCGTGACCTGTATATACACAGTCCAGACACCGCTACTCCGTGACCTGTATATATATGCACAGTCCAGAGACCGCTACACCGTGACCTGTATATACACACAGTCCAGACTCCACTACACCGTGACCTGTATATACACACAGTCCAGACACCGTGACCTGTATATACACAGTCCAGACACCGCTACTCCGTGACCTGTATATACACACAGTCCAGACACCATTACACCGTGACCTGTATATACACACAGTCCAGAGACCGCTACACCGTGACCTGTATATACACACAGTCCACAGACCGCTACATGGTTACCTGTATATACACACAGTCCAGAGACCGCTACACCGTGACCTGTATATACACACAGTCCACAGACCGCTACATGGTGACCTGTATATACACACAGTCCAGACACTACTACACTATAACCTGTATATACACACAGTCCAGACACCGTGACCTGTATATACACACAGTCCAGACACTACTACACCATAACCTGTATATACACACAGTCCAGACACCGTTACACCGTGACCTGTATATACACACAGTCCACAGACCGCTACATGGTGACCTGTATAAACACACAGTCCAGACTCCATTACACCATAACCTGTATATACACACAGTCCAGACACCGTTACACCGTGACCTGTATATACACACAGTCCACAGACCGCTACATGGTGACCTGTATAAACACACAGTCCAGACTCCATTACACCGTGACCTGTATATACACACAGTCCAGACACCATTACACCGTGACCTGTATATACACACAGTCCACAGACCGTTACATGGTGACCTGTATAAACACACAGTCCAGACTCCATTACACCGTGACCTGTATATATACACACAGTCCACAGACCGCTACACAGTGACCTGTATATACACAAAGTACAGAGACCGCTACACCGTGACCTGTATATACACACAGTCCAGACTCCATTACACCGTGACCTGTATATATACACACAGACCGCTACATAGTGACCTGTATATGCACACAGTACAGAGACCGCTACACCGTGACCTGTATATACACACAGTCCAGACACCATTACACCGTGACCTGTATATATACAGACAGTCCACAGACCGCTACATGGTGACCTGTATATACACGCAGTACAGAGACCACTACACCGTGACCTGTATATACACACAGTACAGAGACCGCTACACCGTGACCTGTATATACACACAGTCCAGACTCCACTACACAGTGACCTGTATATACACACAGTCCAGACACCGTGACCTGTATATACACAGTCCAGACACCGCTACTCCGTGACCTGTATATATATATATATATACACAGTCCAGAGACCGCTACACCGTGACCTGTATATACACACAGTCCAGACACCACTACACCATAACCTGTATATACACACAGTCCAGAGACCGCTACACCGTGACCTGTATATACACTCAGTCCAGACACCACTACACCATAACCTGTATATACACACAGTCCAGACACCACTACACCATAACCTGTATATACACACAGTCCAGGCACCACTACACCATAACCTGTATATACACACAGTCCAGACTCCACTACACCGTGACCTGTATATACACACAGTCCAGACACCGCTACACTGTGACCTGTATATACACAGTCCAGACACCGTGACCTGTATATACACAGTCCATACACCGCTACACCGTGACCTGTATATATATACACACAGTCCAGAGACCGCTACACCGTGACCTGTATATACACACAGTCCAGAGACCGCTACACCGTGACCTGTATATACACACAGTCCAGAGACCACTACACCATAACCTGTATATACACACAGTCCAGACACCACTACACCATAACCTGTATATACACACAGTCCTGACACCACTACACCATAACCTGTATATACACACAGTCCAGACACCACTACACCATAACCTGTATATACACACAGTCCAGACACTACTACACCATAACCTGTATATACACAGTCCAGACACCACTACACCATAACCTGTATATACACACAGTCCAGACACTACTACACCATAACCTGTATATACACACAGTCCAGACACCACTACACCATAACCTGTATATACACACAGTCCAGACACCACTAAACCATAACCTGTATATAAACACAGTCCAGAACCACTACACCATAACCTGTATATACACACAGTCCAGACACCACTACACCATAACCTCTATATACACACAGTCCAGACACCACTACACCATAACCTCTATATACACACAGTCCAGACACCACGACACCATAACCTGTATATACACACAGTCCACGCACCACTACACCATAACCTGTATATACACACAGTCCAGACACCACTACACCATAACCTGTATATACACACAGTCCAGACACCACTACACCATAACCTGTATATACACACAGTCCAGACACCACTACACCATAACCTGTATATACACACAGTCCACGCACCACTACACCATAACCTGTATATACACACAGTTCTGACACCACTACACCATAACCTGTATATACACACAGATCCAGACACCACTACACCATAACCAGTATATACACACAGTCCAGACACCACTACACCATAACCTGTATATACACACAGTCCAGACACCACTACGCCATAACCTGTATATACACACAGTCCAGACACCACTACACCATGACCTGTATATACACACAGTCCACGCACCACTACACCATAACCTGTATATACACACAGTCCTGACACCACTACACCATAACCTGTATATACACACAGTCCAGACACCACTACACCATAACCTGTATATACACACAGTCCAGACACCACTACACCATAACCTGTATATACACACAGTCCAGACACCACTACGCCATAACCTGTATATACACACAGTCCAGACACCACTACACCATAACCTGTATATACACACAGTCCACGCACCACTACACCATAACCTGTATATACACACAGTCCTGACACCACTACACCATAACCTGTATATACACACAGTCCGGACACCACTACACCATAACCTGTATATACACACAGTCCAGACACCACTACACCATAACCTGTATATACACACAGTCCAGACACTACTACACCATAACCTGTATATACACAGTCCAGACACCACTACACCATAACCTGTATATACACACAGTCCAGACACTACTACACCATAACCTGTATATACACACAGTCCAGACACCACTACACCATAACCTGTATATACACACAGTCCACACACCACTACACCATAACCTGTATATACACACAGTCCAGACACTACTACACCATAACCTGTATATACACAGTCCAGACACCACTACACCATAACCTGTATATACACACAGTCCAGACATTACTACACCATAACCTGTATATACACACAGTCCAGACACCACTACACCATAACCTGTATATACACACAGTCCACGCACCACTACACCATAACCTCTATATACACACAGTCCAGACACCACTACACCATAACCTGTATATACACACAGTCCAGACACCACTACACCATAACCTGTATATACACACAGTCCAGACACCACTACGCCATAACCTGTATATACACACAGTCCAGACACCACTACGCCATAACCTGTATATACACACAGTCCAGACACCACTACACCATAACCTCTATATACACACAGTACAGACAACCACTACACCATAACCTGTATATACACACAGTCCAGACACCACTACACCATAACCTGTATATACACACAGTCCAGACACCACTACACCATAACCTGTATACACACACAGTCCAGACACCACTACGCCATAACCTCTATATACACACAGTCCAGACACCACTACGCCATAACCTCTATATACACACAGTCCAGACACCACTATACCATAACCTGTATACACACACAGTCCAGACACCACTACACCATAACCTGTATATACACACAGTCCAGAGACCGCTACACCGTGACCTGTATATACACTCAGTCCAGACACCACTACACCATAACCTGTATATACACACAGTCCAGACACCACTACACCATAACCTGTATATACACACAGTCCAGGCACCACTACACCATAACCTGTATATACACACAGTCCAGACTCCACTACACCGTGACCTGTATATACACACAGTCCAGACACCGCTACACTGTGACCTGTATATACACAGTCCAGACACCGTGACCTGTATATACACAGTCCATACACCGCTACACCGTGACCTGTATATATATACACACAGTCCAGAGACCGCTACACCGTGACCTGTATATACACACAGTCCAGAGACCGCTACACCGTGACCTGTATATACACACAGTCCAGAGACCACTACACCATAACCTGTATATACACACAGTCCAGACACCACTACACCATAACCTGTATATACACACAGTCCTGACACCACTACACCATAACCTGTATATACACACAGTCCAGACACCACTACACCATAACCTGTATATACACACAGTCCAGACACTACTACACCATAACCTGTATATACACAGTCCAGACACCACTACACCATAACCTGTATATACACACAGTCCAGACACTACTACACCATAACCTGTATATACACACAGTCCAGACACCACTACACCATAACCTGTATATACACACAGTCCAGACACCACTAAACCATAACCTGTATATAAACACAGTCCAGAACCACTACACCATAACCTGTATATACACACAGTCCAGACACCACTACACCATAACCTCTATATACACACAGTCCAGACACCACTACACCATAACCTCTATATACACACAGTCCAGACACCACGACACCATAACCTGTATATACACACAGTCCACGCACCACTACACCATAACCTGTATATACACACAGTCCAGACACCACTACACCATAACCTGTATATACACACAGTCCAGACACCACTACACCATAACCTGTATATACACACAGTCCAGACACCACTACACCATAACCTGTATATACACACAGTCCACGCACCACTACACCATAACCTGTATATACACACAGTTCTGACACCACTACACCATAACCTGTATATACACACAGATCCAGACACCACTACACCATAACCAGTATATACACACAGTCCAGACACCACTACACCATAACCTGTATATACACACAGTCCAGACACCACTACGCCATAACCTGTATATACACACAGTCCAGACACCACTACACCATGACCTGTATATACACACAGTCCACGCACCACTACACCATAACCTGTATATACACACAGTCCTGACACCACTACACCATAACCTGTATATACACACAGTCCAGACACCACTACACCATAACCTGTATATACACACAGTCCAGACACCACTACACCATAACCTGTATATACACACAGTCCAGACACCACTACGCCATAACCTGTATATACACACAGTCCAGACACCACTACACCATAACCTGTATATACACACAGTCCACGCACCACTACACCATAACCTGTATATACACACAGTCCTGACACCACTACACCATAACCTGTATATACACACAGTCCGGACACCACTACACCATAACCTGTATATACACACAGTCCAGACACCACTACACCATAACCTGTATATACACACAGTCCAGACACTACTACACCATAACCTGTATATACACAGTCCAGACACCACTACACCATAACCTGTATATACACACAGTCCAGACACTACTACACCATAACCTGTATATACACACAGTCCAGACACCACTACACCATAACCTGTATATACACACAGTCCACACACCACTACACCATAACCTGTATATACACACAGTCCAGACACTACTACACCATAACCTGTATATACACAGTCCAGACACCACTACACCATAACCTGTATATACACACAGTCCAGACATTACTACACCATAACCTGTATATACACACAGTCCAGACACCACTACACCATAACCTGTATATACACACAGTCCACGCACCACTACACCATAACCTCTATATACACACAGTCCAGACACCACTACACCATAACCTGTATATACACACAGTCCAGACACCACTACACCATAACCTGTATATACACACAGTCCAGACACCACTACGCCATAACCTGTATATACACACAGTCCAGACACCACTACGCCATAACCTGTATATACACACAGTCCAGACACCACTACACCATAACCTCTATATACACACAGTACAGACAACCACTACACCATAACCTGTATATACACACAGTCCAGACACCACTACACCATAACCTGTATATACACACAGTCCAGACACCACTACACCATAACCTGTATACACACACAGTCCAGACACCACTACGCCATAACCTCTATATACACACAGTCCAGACACCACTACGCCATAACCTCTATATACACACAGTCCAGACACCACTATACCATAACCTGTATACACACACAGTCCAGACACCGCTACACCATAACCTGTATACACACACAGTCCAGACACCACTACTCCATAACCTCTATATACACACAGTCCAGACACCACTACACCATAACCTGTATATACACACAGTCCAGACACCACTACACCATAACCTCTATATACACACAGTCCAGACACCACTACACCATAACCTGTATATACACACAGTCCAGACACCACTACACCATAACCTGTATACACACACAGTCCAGACACCACTACACCATAACCTGTATATACACACAGTCCAGACACCACTACACCATAACCTCTATATACACACAGTCCAGACACCACTACACCATAACCTGTATATACACACAGTCCAGACACCACTACACCATAACCTGTATACACACACAGTCCAGACACCACTACGCCATAACCTCTATATACACACAGTCCAGACACCACTACACCATAACCTGTATACACACACAGTCCAGACACCACTACACCATAACCTGTATATACACACAGTCCAGACACCACTACACCATAACCTGTACACACACAGTCCAGACACCACTACACCATAACCTGTATATACACACAGTCCAGACACCACTACACCATAACCTGTATACACACAGTCCAGACACCACTACGCCATAACCTGTATATACACACAGGCCAGACACCACTACACCATAACCTCTATATACACACAGTCCAGACACCACTACACCATAACCTGTATATACACACAGTCCAGACACCACTACGCCATAACCTCTATATACACACAGTCCAGACACCACTACACCATAACCTGTATATACACACAGTCCAGACACCACTACACCATAACCTCTATATACACACAGTACAGACAACCACTATGCCATAACCTGTATATACACACAGTCCAGACACCACTACACCATAACCTGTATATACACACAGTCCAGACACCACTACACCATAACCTGTATACACACACAGTCCAGACACCACTACGCCATAACCTCTATATACACAGTCCAGACACCACTACACCATAACCTATATATACACACAGTACAGACAACCACTATACCATAACCTGTATATACACACAGTCCAGACAACACTACACCATAACCTCTATATACACACAGTCCAGACACCACTACACCATAACCTGTATATACACACAGTACAGACAACCACTACACCATAACCTGTATATACACACAGTCCAGACACCACTACGCCATAACCTGTATATAAACACAGTCCAGACACCATTACACCATAACCTGTATATACACACAGTCCACACACCACTACACCATAACCTATATATGCACACAGTCCAGACACCACTAGACCATAACCTGTATATACACACAGTCCAGACACCACTACACCATAACCTGTATATACACACAGTCCAGACACCACTATACCATAACCTGTATATACACAGTCCAGACACCACTACACCATAACCTATATATACACACAGTACAGACAACCACTATACCATAACCTGTATATACACACAGTCCAGACAACACTACACCATAACCTGTATATACACACAGTCCAGACACCACTACACCATAACCTGTGTATACACACAGTCCAGACACCACTACACCATAACCTGTATATACACACAGTCCAGACTCCACTACACCGTGACCTGTATATACACAGTCCAGACACCACTACACCATAACCTGTATATACACACAGTCCACACACCACTACACCATAACCTGTATATACACACAGTCCAGACTCCACTACACCGTGACCTGTATATACACAGTCCAGACACCACTACACCATAACCTGTATATACACACAGTCCAGACACCACTACACCATAACCTCTATATACACACTGTCCAGAAAACCACTATACCATAACCTGTATATACACACAGTCCAGACACCACTACACCATAACCTGTATACACACACAGTCCAGACACCACTACGCCATAACCTCTATATACACACAGTCCAGACACCACTACACCATAACCTGTATATAAACACAGTCCAGACACCATTACACCATAACCTGTATACACACAGTCCAGACACCACTACACCATAACCTGTATATACACACAGTCCAGACACCACTACACCATAACCTGTATATACACACAGTCCAGACTCCACTACACCGTGACCTGTATATACACAGTCCAGACACCACTACACCATAACCTGTATATACACACAGTCCAGACACCACTACACCATAACCTGTATAAACACAGTCCAGACACCACTACACCATAACCTGTATATACACAGTCCAGACACCACTACACCATAACCTGTATATACACACAGTCCAGACACCACTACACCATAACCTCTATATACACACTGTCCAGACAACCACTATACCATAACCTGTATATACACACAGTCCAGACACCACTACACCATAACCTGTATACACACACAGTCCAGACACCACTACGCCATAACCTCTATACACACACAGTCCAGACACCACTACACCATAACCTGTATATACACACAGTCCAGACACCACTACGCCATAACCTCTATATACACACAGTCCAGACACCACTACACCATAACCTGTATATACACACAGTCCAGACACCGCTACACAATAACCTGTATACACACAGTCCAGACACCACTACGCCATAACCTGTATATACACACAGTCCAGACACCACTACGCCATAACCTGTATATACACACAGTCCAGACAACACTACACCATAACCTGTATACACACAGTCCAGACACCCCTACGCCATAACCTGTATATACACACAGTCCAGACACTACTACGCCAAAACCTGTATATGCACACAGTCCAGACACCACTACACCATAACCTGTATACACACAGTCCAGACACCACTACGCCATAACCTGTATATACACACAGTCCAGACACCACTACGCCATAACCTGTATATACACACAGTCCAGACACCACTACGCCATAACCTGTATATACACACAGTCCAGACACCACTACACCATAACCTGTATACACACAGTCCAGACACCACTACGCCATAACCTGTATATACACACAGTCCAGACACCACTACACCATAACCTCTATATACACACAGTCCAGACACCACTACACCATAACCTGTATATACACACAGTCCAGACACCACTATGCCATAACCTCTATATACACACAGTCCAGACACCACTACACCATAACCTCTATATACACACAGTCCAGACACTGCTACACCATAACCTCTATATACACACAGTCCAGACACCACTACACCATATCCTGTATATACACACAGTCCAGACACCACTACGCCATAACCTCTATATACACACAGTCCAGACACCACTACGCCATAACCTCTATATACACACAGTCCAGACACCACTACACCATAACCTCTATATACACACAGTCCAGACACTGCTACACCATAACCTGTATATACACACAGTCCTGACACCACTACACCATAACCTGTATATACACACAGTCCAGACACCACTATACCATAACCTGTATATACACACAGTCCAGACACCACTACGCCATAACCTGTATACACACACAGTCCAGACACCACTACACCATAACCTGTATATACACACAGTCCAGACACCACTACACCATAACCTGTATATACACAGTCCAGACACCACTACGCCATAACCTGTATATACACACAGTCCAGACACCACTACACCATAACCTGTATATACACACAGTCCAGACACCACTACACCATAACCTGTATATACACACAGTCCAGACACCACTACACCATAACCTGTATATACACAGTCCAGACACCACTACGCCATAACCTGTATATACACACAGTCCAGACACCACTATACCATAACCTGTATATACACAGTCCAGACACCACTACGCCATAACCTGTATATACACACAGTCCAGACACCACTACACCATAACCTGTATACACACACAGTCCAGACACCACTACACCATAACCTGTATATACACACAGTCCAGACACCACTACACCATAACCTCTATATACACACAGTCCACACACCACTACACCATAACCTCTATATACACACAGTCCAGACACCACTACGCCATAACCTGTATATACACACAGTCCAGACACCACTACACCATAACCTGTATATACACAGTCCAGACACCACTACGCCATAACCTGTATATACACACAGTCCAGACACCACTACACCATAACCTGTATATACACAGTCCAGACACCACTACACCGTAACCTGTATATACACACAGTCCAGACATTACTACACCATAACCTGTATATACACACAGTCCAGACACCACTACACCATAACCTGTATATACACACAGTCCAGACACCACTACACCATAACCTGTATATACACAGTCCAGACACCACTACGCCATAACCTGTATATACACACAGTCCAGACACCACTATACCATAACCTGTATATACACAGTCCAGACACCACTACGCCATAACCTGTATATACACACAGTCCAGACACCACTACACCATAACCTGTATACACACACAGTCCAGACACCACTACACCATAACCTGTATATACACACAGTCCAGACACCACTACGCCATAACCTGTATATACACACAGTCCAGACACCACTATACCATAACCTGTATATACACAGTCCAGACACCACTACACCATAACCTGTATATACACACAGTCCAGACACCACTACACCATAACCTGTATACACACACAGTCCAGACACCACTACACCATAACCTGTATATACACACAGTCCAGACACCACTACACCATAACCTCTATATACACACAGTCCACACACCACTACACCATAACCTCTATATACACACAGTCCAGACACCACTACACCATAACCTGTATACACACACAGTCCAGACACCACTACACCATAACCTGTATATACACACAGTCCAGACACCACTACACCATAACCTGTATATACACACAGTCCAGACACCACTACACCATAACCTCTATATACACACAGTCCACACACCACTACACCATAACCTCTATACACACACAGTCCAGACACCACTACGCCATAACCTGTATATACACACAGTCCAGACACCACTACACCATAACCTGTATATACACAGTCCAGACACCACTACGCCATAACCTGTATATACACACAGTCCAGACACCACTACACCATAACCTGTATATACACAGTCCAGACACCACTACGCACTCCGTCTCTTGGGTTCCTTACTTTTCTTTCTCTTCCTCTCCTCCTTCTTTATCTCTGGACAATGAGCAGCTCAACAGGAAGTTGCGTTGTGTGTTGGTTGAGGAGGTTAATCTGGAAAAACTTCACATGTCAGTTTGCCAAGATTCATATCAGGGGCGTCGCTATAACGGGCGCAGAACACGCAGGCTCTCTCCAAAAGGTCCAAATACTAAGGAAGACTCAGGAAGTGTCCAAATCTACAGGAAGACAGCAGACACTGAGAATTACACCCAGTATATAGGGCAGGAGGAGTGGTACTGTGCAGTGTATATATACAGGAGGAGTGGTACTGTGCAGTGTATATATACAGGACAGGAGGAGCGGTACTGTGCAGTGTATATATACAGGACAGGAGGAGTGGTACTGTGCAGTGTATATATACAGGAGGAGTGGTACTGTGCAGTGTATATATACAGGACAGGAGGAGTGGTACTGTGCAGTGTATATATACAGGACAGGAGGAGAGGTACTGTGCAGTGTATATATACAGGAGGAGTGGTACTGTGCAGTGTATATATACAGGAGGAGTGGTACTGTGCAGTGTATATATACAGGACAGGAGGAGCGGTACTGTGCAGTGTATATATACAGGACAGGAGGAGAGGTACTGTGCAGTGTATATATACAGGACAGGAGGAGTGGTACTGTGCAGTGTATATATACAGGACAGGAGGAGTGGTACTGTGCAGTGTATATATACAGGACAGGAGGAGGGGTACTGTGCAGTGTATATATACAGGACAGGAGGAGTGGTACTGTGCAGTGTATATATACAGGACAGGAGGAGTGGTACTGTGCAGTGTATATATACAGGACAGGAGGAGTGGTGCCGTGCAGTGTATATATACAGGACAGGAGGAGTGGTACTGTGCAGTGTATATATACAGGACAGGAGGAGTGGTACTGTGCAGTGTATATATACAGGACAGGAGGAGTGGTACTGTGCAGTGTATATATACAGGAGGAGTGGTACTGTGCAGTGTATATATACAGGACAGGAGGAGTGGTACTGTACAGTGTATATATACAGGACAGGAGGAGTGGTACTGTGCAGTGTATATATACAGGAGGAGCTGTACTGTGCAGTGTGTATATACAGGACAGGAGGAGTGGTACTGTGCAGTGTATATATACAGGAGGAGTGGTACTGTGCAGTGTATATATACAGGACAGGAGGAGTGGTACTGTGCAGTGTATATATACAGGAGGAGTGGTACTGTGCAGTGTATATATACAGGACAGGAGGAGTGGTACTGTGCAGTGTATATATACAGGAGGAGTGGTACTGTGCAGTGTATATATACAGGACAGGAGGAGTGGTACTGTGCAGTGTATATATACAGGAGGAGTGGTACTGTGCAGTGTATATATACAGGACAAGAGGAGTGGTACTGTGCAGTGTATATATACAGGACAGGAGGAGTGGTACTGTGCAGTGTATATATACAGGAGGAGTGGTACTGTACAGTGGATATATACAGGAGGAGTGGTACTGTGCAGTGTATATATACAGGACAGGAGGAGTGGTACTGTGCAGTGTATATATACAGGAGGAGTGGTACTGTGCAGCGTATATATACAGGGCAAGAGGAGTGGTACTGTGCAGTGTATATATACAGGAGGAGTGGTACTGTGCAGTGTATATATACAGGACAAGAGGAGTGGTACTGTGCAGTGTATATATACAGGACAGGAGGAGTGGTACTGTGCAGTGTATATATACAGGAGGAGTGGTACTGTACAGTGGATATATACAGGAGGAGTGGTACTGTGCAGTGTATATATACAGGACAAGAGGAGTGGTACTGTGCAGTGTATATATACAGGACAGGAGGAGTGGTACTGTGCAGTGTATATATACAGGAGGAGTGGTACTGTGCAGTGTATATATACAGGACAAGAGGAGTGGTACTGTGCAGTGTATATATACAGGACAGGAGGAGTGGTACTGTGCAGTGTATATATACAGGAGGAGTGGTACTGTACAGTGGATATATACAGGAGGAGTGGTACTGTGCAGTGTATATATACAGGACAGGAGGAGTGGTACTGTGCAGTGTATATATACAGGAGGAGTGGTACTGTACAGTGGATATATACAGGAGGAGTGGTACTGTGCAGTGTATATATACAGGACAGGAGGAGTGGTACTGTGCAGGGTATATATACAGGAGGAGTGGTACTGTGCAGTGTATATATACAGGACAGGAGGAGTGGTACTGTGCAGTGTATATATACAGGAGGAGTGGTACTGTGCAGCGTATATATACAGGGCAAGAGGAGTGGTACTGTGCAGTGTATATATACAGCACAGGAGGAGTGGTACTGTGCAGTGTATATATACAGGACAGGAGGAGTGGTACTGTGCAGTGTATATATACAGGAGGAGTGGTACTGTGCAGTGTATATATACAGCACAGGAGGAGTGGTACTGTGCAGTGTATATATACAGGAGGAGTGGTACTGTGCAGCGTATATATACAGGGCAAGAGGAGTGGTACTGTGCAGTGTATATATACAGCACAGGAGGAGTGGTACTGTGCAGTGTATATATACAGGACAGGAGGAGTGGTACTGTGCAGTGTATATATACAGGAGGAGTGGTACTGTGCAGTGTATATATACAGTACAGGAGGAGTGGTACTGTGCAGTGTATATATACAGGACAGGAGGAGTGGTACTGTGCAGTGTATATATACAGCACAGGAGGAGTGGTACTGTGCAGTGTATATATACAGGACAGTAGGAGTGGTACTGTGCAGTGTATATATACAGGACAGGAGGAGTGGTACTGTGCAGTGTATATATACAGGACAGGAGAAGTGGTACTGTGCAGTGTATATATACAGGACAGGAGGAGTGGTACTGTACAGTGTATATATACAGGAGGAGTGGTACTGTGCAGTGTATATATACAGGACAGGAGGAGTGGTACTGTGCAGTGTATATATACAGGACAGGAGGAGTGGTACTGTGCAGTGTATATATACAGGAGGAGTGGTACTGTACAGTGGATATATACAGGAGGAGTGGTACTGTGCAGTGTATATATACAGGACAGGAGGAGTGGTACTGTGCAGTGTATATATACAGGAGGAGTGGTACTGTACAGTGGATATATACAGGAGGAGTGGTACTGTGCAGTGTATATATACAGGACAGGAGGAGTGGTACTGTGCAGGGTATATATACAGGAGGAGTGGTACTGTGCAGTGTATATATACAGGACAGGAGGAGTGGTACTGTGCAGTGTATATATACAGGAGGAGTGGTACTGTGCAGCGTATATATACAGGGCAAGAGGAGTGGTACTGTGCAGTGTATATATACAGCACAGGAGGAGTGGTACTGTGCAGTGTATATATACAGGACAGGAGGAGTGGTACTGTGCAGTGTATATATACAGGAGGAGTGGTACTGTGCAGTGTATATATACAGCACAGGAGGAGTGGTACTGTGCAGTGTATATATACAGGAGGAGTGGTACTGTGCAGCGTATATATACAGGGCAAGAGGAGTGGTACTGTGCAGTGTATATATACAGCACAGGAGGAGTGGTACTGTGCAGTGTATATATACAGGACAGGAGGAGTGGTACTGTGCAGTGTATATATACAGGAGGAGTGGTACTGTGCAGTGTATATATACAGTACAGGAGGAGTGGTACTGTGCAGTGTATATATACAGGACAGGAGGAGTGGTACTGTGCAGTGTATATATACAGCACAGGAGGAGTGGTACTGTGCAGTGTATATATACAGGACAGTAGGAGTGGTACTGTGCAGTGTATATATACAGGACAGGAGGAGTGGTACTGTGCAGTGTATATATACAGGACAGGAGAAGTGGTACTGTGCAGTGTATATATACAGGACAGGAGGAGTGGTACTGTACAGTGTATATATACAGGAGGAGTGGTACTGTGCAGTGTATATATACAGGACAGGAGGAGTGGTACTGTGCAGTGTATATATACAGGACAGGAGGAGTGGTACTGTGCAGTGTATATATACAGGACAGGAGGAGTGGTATTGTGCAGTGTATATATACAGGAGGAGTGGTACTGTGCAGTGTATATATACAGGACAGGAGGAGTGGTACTGTGCAGTGTATATATACAGGACAGGAGGAGTGGTACTGTGCAGTGTATATATACAGGACAGGAGGAGTGGTACTGTGCAGTGCATATATACAGGACAGGAGGAGTGGTATTGTGCAGTGTATATATACAGGAGGAGTGGTACTGTGCAGTGTATATATACAGGACAGGAGGAGTGGTACTGTGCAGTGTATATATACAGGACAGGAGGAGTGGTACTGTGCAGTGTCTATATACAGGAGGAGTAGTACTGTGCAGTGTATATATACAGGACAGGAGGAGTGGTACTGTGCAGTGTATATATACAGGACAGGAGGAGTGGTACTGTGCAGTGTATATATACAGGACAGGAGGAGTGATACTGTGCAGTGTATATATACAGCACAGGAGGAGTGGTACTGTGCAGTGTATATATACAGGACAGGAGGAGTGGTACTGTACAGTGTATATATACAGGACAGGAGGAGTGGTACTGTGCAGTGTATATATACAGCACAGGAGGAGTGATACTGTGCAGTGTATATATACAGGACAGGAGAAGTGGTACTGTGCAGTGTATATATACAGGGCAGGAGGAGTGGTACTGTGCAGTGTCTATATACAGGAGGAGTGGTACTGTGCAGTGTATATATACAGGACAGGAGGCGTGGTACTGTACAGTGTATATATACAGGACAGGAGGAGTGGTACTGTGCAGTGTATATATACAGGACAGGAGGAGTGGTACCGTGCAGTGTATATATACAGGACAGGAGGAGTGGTACTGTACAGTGTATATATACAGGACAGGAGGAGTGGTACTGTGCAGTGTATATATACAGTAGGAGTGGTACTGTGCAGTATATATATACAGGACAGGAGGAGTGGTGCTGTACAGTGTATATATACAGGACAGGAGGAGTGGTACTGTGCAGTGTATATATACAGGGCAGGAGGAGTGGTACTGTGCAGTGTCTATATACAGGAGGAGTAGTACTGTGCAGTGTATATATACAGGACAGGGGGAGTGGTACTGTGCAGTGTATATATACAGGAGGAGTGGTGCTGTGCAGTGTATATATACAGGACAGGAGGAGTGGTACTGTGCAGTGTATATATACAGGACAGGAGGAGTGGTACTGTGCAGTGTATATATACAGGAGGAGTGGTGCTGTGCAGTGTATATATACAGGACAGGGGGAGTGGTACTGTGCATTGTATATATACAGGAGGAGTGGTACTGTGCAGTGTATATATACAGGACAGGAGAAGTGGTACTGTGCAGTGTATATATACAGGAGGAGTGGTACTGTGCAGTGTATATATACAGGACAGGGGGAGTGGTACTGTGCAGTGTATATCTACAGGACAGGAGGAGTGGTACTGTGCAGGGTATATATACAGGACAGGAAGAGTGGTACTGTGCAGTGAATATATACAGGACAGGAGGAGTGGTACTGTGCAGTGTATATATACAGGACAGGATAAGTGGTACTGTGCAGTGTATATATACAGGAGGAGTGGTGCTGTGCAGTGTATGTATACAGGACAGGAGGAGTGGTACTGTGCAGTGTATATATACAGGAGGAGTGGTACTGTGCAGTGTATATATACAGGACAGGAGGAGTGGTACTGTGCAGTGTATATATACAGGAGGAGTGGTGCTGTGCAGTGTATATATACAGGACAGGAGGAGTGGTACTGTGCAGTGTATATATACAGGACAGGAGGAGTGGAACTGTGCAGTGTATATATACAGGACAGGAGGAGTGGTACTGTGCAGTGTATATATACAGGAGGAGTGGTACTGTGCAGTGTCTATATACAGGAGGAGTAGTACTGTGCAGTGTATATATACAGGACAGGAGGAGTGGTACTGTGCAGTGTATATATACAGGACAGGAGGAGTGGTACTGTGCAGTGTATATATACAGGACAGGAGGAGTGATACTGTGCAGTGTATATATACAGGACAGGAGAAGTGGTACTGTGCAGTGTCTATATACAGGACAGGAGGAGTGGTACTGTACAGTGTATATATACAGGACAGGAGGAGTGGTGCTGTGCAGTGTATATATACAGGACAGGAGGAGTGGTACTGTGCAGTGTATATATACAGGACAGGAGGAGTGGTACTGTACAGTGTATATATACAGGACAGGAGGAGTGGTACTGTGCAGTGTATATATACAGCACAGGAGGAGTGATACTGTGCAGTGTATATATACAGGACAGGAGAAGTGGTACTGTGCAGTGTATATATACAGGGCAGGAGGAGTGGTACTGTGCAGTGTCTATATACAGGAGGAGTGGTACTGTGCAGTGTATATATACAGGACAGGAGGCGTGGTACTGTACAGTGTATATATACAGGACAGGAGGAGTGGTACTGTGCAGTGTATATATACAGGACAGGAGGAGTGGTACCGTGCAGTGTATATATACAGGACAGGAGGAGTGGTACTGTACAGTGTATATATACAGGACAGGAGGAGTGGTACTGTGCAGTGTATATATACAGTAGGAGTGGTACTGTGCAGTATATATATACAGGACAGGAGGAGTGGTGCTGTACAGTGTATATATACAGGACAGGAGGAGTGGTACTGTGCAGTGTATATATACAGGGCAGGAGGAGTGGTACTGTGCAGTGTCTATATACAGGAGGAGTAGTACTGTGCAGTGTATATATACAGGACAGGGGGAGTGGTACTGTGCAGTGTATATATACAGGAGGAGTGGTGCTGTGCAGTGTATATATACAGGACAGGAGGAGTGGTACTGTGCAGTGTATATATACAGGACAGGAGGAGTGGTACTGTGCAGTGTATATATACAGGAGGAGTGGTGCTGTGCAGTGTATATATACAGGACAGGGGGAGTGGTACTGTGCATTGTATATATACAGGAGGAGTGGTACTGTGCAGTGTATATATACAGGACAGGAGAAGTGGTACTGTGCAGTGTATATATACAGGAGGAGTGGTACTGTGCAGTGTATATATACAGGACAGGGGGAGTGGTACTGTGCAGTGTATATCTACAGGACAGGAGGAGTGGTACTGTGCAGGGTATATATACAGGACAGGAAGAGTGGTACTGTGCAGTGAATATATACAGGACAGGAGGAGTGGTACTGTGCAGTGTATATATACAGGACAGGATAAGTGGTACTGTGCAGTGTATATATACAGGAGGAGTGGTGCTGTGCAGTGTATGTATACAGGACAGGAGGAGTGGTACTGTGCAGTGTATATATACAGGAGGAGTGGTACTGTGCAGTGTATATATACAGGACAGGAGGAGTGGTACTGTGCAGTGTATATATACAGGAGGAGTGGTGCTGTGCAGTGTATATATACAGGACAGGAGGAGTGGTACTGTGCAGTGTATATATACAGGACAGGAGGAGTGGAACTGTGCAGTGTATATATACAGGAGGAGTGGTGCTGTGCAGTGAATACACACAGGACAGGAGGAGTGGTGCTGAGAGTAGCACCTGCCTCCTGAGCTCAAGCACTTCCAGGAGGAGGTTCGTCGTCTGCCTCTCTTCTCCCCAGGGAGAGGCAGGCCTACTGGGAGGCCGGCATGGCTTTCCAGCCTCCTATTCCCCGGTCTATGCCGGCGGGGGAGAAGGAGCCTCAACAACCGGCCCAGGAGGGAGTGAGGAGATCGGGAAGGGTGAGGAAGAATACATCCACCTGCTCCAACCCCGAAACTGTTCACCGCCAGCCCAGAGAGGGAGACCGGGGCACCCCAGGCCCCAGGAACAAGAGCCCAGCAAGATCCTGGGGGGAGATGAGCTCCAGCGAGTCCACAAGTTCCTTCTCCTCCCGAGTGGTCGCCACGTTGCGAGAGTACGAGGACGCCGGCAAATCACTAACCCAGCTGAAAGAGGAGCTGAGGGAGGTCCGGGTCCTGAACACCCGGGCGTCCAACAAGGAAAGACCCAGAGGTTTAAAGCCCTCAGAGACGAGGTGGTCAGGTTAGTGCTCCCTTGGGAAGGGATTGAGAAAAGCGCAGGTCCCTTCCTGGAGAGGTTTAAGAACCAGCGGCGGCTCTCAGAAATGAAGGGGTTAAACACTTCAGGAGAACCGCCAGCCGGCGTCCTTAGTGAAGAGGAGGAGGAGGATGAAGAGGTGACTGGAGTCTCAGTTGCTGGAGCCAGTGAGGGGCAGAGCCGGAGCTCAAGTGGTCTCCCTGCAGGGCAGATGACTCCGACAGCAGAGGCTGGAGTGTCGGGGGAGGAGGAGGAAGGAGGACTGCTGAGGGAGATCCGACTGCTGGAGTCTCCAGTGGACCTGACGCGGTTTTCCTTCGGTGAGGACAAACCAGTGGAGGAGACCAAGAGGAGGAAGAGGAAGACCGGAGGAGCTGCACAGGAGGTGGTGAGTTATAAGTATGTACCAATGTCTGATGTTGCGCCTGCCACCTTCTGTTTAAACCCCACCAAACCTAAAGGCACGGGCTATGCAGTGGGCTTGAGGCAGAGGCAAGGTGGGGAGAGGAGAAGAACGTCCGGCGATGCTGCCATCTGTGCGGGGAACAGTGCAGGGGGCGAGGCTGTGGAGGTACTCACAGCGCCAGACATAGGAAGTTCTGTGGAGTTTCCCACCCTGCCCTCTGCGGATAAGCCGGTTATCACCGGGGCTGGGGGGGCAGGGAAGGATGTGAAAAAAACACCTGTGAGGAACACTGGGCACACTGCTGCGACAGGGGGGCAGTGTGCCCCAGCGCCCAAAAAGGACACTAAGACCCCAAAGTCTGTGGGTGCAGGCCGGGCAGAGGTGCCGAGAAAACATTCTGGCCAGAACAAGGACCAAATTGCTGCAGTAGGGGGGCGGGGCGCTCCAGCAGACGACCTGCAGAAAGCCAGCAGCAACCAAAGGGAAACGGGTGTGGTGCTGCAGGGAAAGGAGTCTCTGGGAGTGCTCCCCTCCCCCGGCCCAGCAGGTGTGAGTGCAGAGACACCAGACACAAGGGAGGAAGGAATGGAGGTGACTGTGGAAGGTGCAGAGAACAGCAGAGGTAATGGGGTTACAAGTAAAGGGAATGGAAGTAGTGGTGCAATGAATGATGGGAGTAATGGTGGAGCAGATGGTGAGAGTAATGGTGGAGCAGATGATGAGAGTAGTAGGAATGGTGGAAGTAGTGGTACAGTGAATGATGATGCAGCAAATGGTGGGGGTAGTGGTGCAGTGAATGATGATGCAGCAAATGGTGGGGGTAGTGGTGGAATGAATGCTGGGAGTTGTGGGAATGGTGGGAGTTGTGGTGTAGCAAATGTTGGGAGAAGTGGTGTAATGAATGGTGGGAGTAATGATCCTGCGAATGGTGTGAGTAGTAGTGGAGTGAACGATGGGAGTAATGGTCCTGCGAATGGTGTGAATAGTACTGGAGTGAATGGTGGGAGCAGCACTGGTGTTGGTGGGGGGGAAGTAGGCGCTGGTCCCGCTGCCCCCCCAGCATTGGCGGGGGCTTCAGCTCAAAGCTATTCAGGAGCTGTCAGTGCTGGGGGTAGTAGTGCGCCCTCGTCTGGTGGCCCTGGGGATGGTGACTTGCAACAGCAGCTCCTGGACGCCCCGAGGAGAGGGGAGAGCTCCATCACTGTAGAGGGGAGGGAGGTTGATCTGTCTTTCTGGATAGAGAGACATGGTCTTTCAGCCTTCCGAGATAGAGGGGCAGAGACTGTCTGGTCTCTGCCGACAACGGGGCAGAGGAGTAACCGTAGGAACGTGGTCCATCTCCAGTGGGTAAGCAAGGATGCCTGTCCTGATAGGTCGAAGGTGGTTGAGCTCCTGCTGGGGATGGGCTTTGCGGCATATGACATCTTTGCCTTGATCCATCCCTACGGGACCTCCTACTTCGATGTCAGCTTCGTGAGACCGGAGGGCCTTGAGCTTTTCTGGTCTCGCCATGAGCTGTCTCAGAGTCGCCCCGAATGGCATGGTCTCTTTCCCCTGGCAATAACCCGCCAAGATTCAGTCAGGAAAGTGACCGTTTTGACTAGTAACGAGTCGCTTTCCTGTATGGACATTACCACCTGGGTGAGTCGATACGGAGAGGTCACCAATATTCCCGAAAAGAATCTGGATGACCATGGTATCTGGTCAGGGGCCTGGACCTTCATGGTGAGATTGAAGGTTTCGGGAAACACTGTTACCCATATCCCCTCCTCAACCTTTTTGGGGAGGGATAGGATCTTGATTTTCTACCGGGGGCAGCCTAAGGTCTGTCACAGGTGCGGTAGTCCCACACACTTCAGTGCGCAGTGTACCACCCAGAAATGCGCACTGTGTGGGGACCTCGGTCATCTTGCTGCTGCCTGTCGCAGGATTAGGTGTAACTTGTGTGGTGACCTCGGTCACCCGTTCAGTCGCTGTCCGCGTTCCTTCGCCAATGCGGTCCTGAAAGCGGCGAGTGCGGGACAGGCGAAAGCTGGAACTAATCTTGCTGGTGAAGGGACCAGTAGGGGCGGGGGAGGCAGGGAACTGGTGAGGAGCAAGCTGCCGCCATCCACCATCAGGCGGCAGGAGAAGCGCCGTGGGGACAGGGGGCAGGGAGTAATGTCCCTAAACTCTGACCCAGGTACTTCACTTGCAGCTGAGGATCCTAAAGACAGTGAATTGAGCAAGGAAGTCAAGAGACTTGAAAGGGAAGAGCGAGAGGACGCCACGTCTTCCCAGGAACCCTCTTCTGGTGACAGTCTAGATGAGGGAGAGGGGGAGTGGTCACAGAAAAAGAAAAAGGGTAACAGAAAAATGGCCAGAGGTAGGAGGGGGACCAGGTCTCGAGCTGCCTCTTTGGAGTGCGACCCCTCTGACTCTCTGGCCGTGATCCAAGCGCCATTGGAGGGTTCAGCCGCCCCCCCTCTGGTGGATCTCTCCAACCGGTTCGGGGCTCTCCAGGACCTCCCTCTGGAGGGGGGAAGTGGGGACCCGGGGCCGGAGGTTGCGGACAAGGTGGTTGGGGCTCAGGAGATGGCTGGGTCTTCCTCTCGGGGGGCAAATACAAAGCCCTCTGGGGGGACGACTAACCCAGGACCACCAGACGAGGGCAAGAATGTATGTAAGGAGAGAATGGACGAGTCTGTTTGTCTTAAGCGCACTAAAAACCCGTCATTATCGGAGGAAGAGGTTGGGACTGTCAGTGGTGGGAAGAAAAAGGCTATCTAATTCAATCAATCATGATGGCGGCACCCACCACGTTGACACTGGCAACTATTAATGTTTGCAGCATAAAGTCAGATGCGGCAAGGTACACAGTCTTTCATTTTCTCGGCCAACTTGACGCCGACATTTTGTTTTTGCAGGAGACCAGGTTGACTGATATATCAACCTTGCATAAAGCAAGGCGGGAGTGGAGGCATGGACCCTCCTACTGGTCTCTTGCGGCCGAGCCGTATAGCGGGGTGGCGGTCCTTTTTAAGACCGCAGCGGTTGAATGCAGACGAGTGATCGAATTAGAAATGGGGAGATGCTTGATCCTAGATGTCTCCATGGGGGGACAAGAGCTTCGGCTCATTAACATCTATGGTTCCCAGTCCAAGTGGGACCGCAAATGTCTCTTCCTGAAGATCAAACCTTTTTTATTTTCGAGTCGGCAGGTGGTCTTCGGAGGGGATTTCAACAATGTCACGAGATCCTGTGATAGAGGAGGTTCCGGAGACCGGCTGGCTTATGACTGCGTCGCGTTAAACAGGATAGTGAGTGAGGCTCGCCTGGTGGATGTCCACATCCGGCACAACCCGGGCGACACGGGATTCACCTTTTTTAGAGGTAGTCAGTGCAGGTCTAGGCTAGACAGGTTTTATTTGAAGGAGGAGGCCGTCTCTTCACCGTTGTCGGTTGTGGAGGTGGAGTTCTCCGATCACTGTTTGATTATGTTTTCTCTGAACGTTACAGAGACTCCTCGGATGGGAAGAGGCTATTGGAAGCTGAATTCGTCACTCCTTGAGGAAGAAGCTGTGAGAGGGTCCTTTGAGGAATTCTTTCAGAGCCAGGTACCATTGCTGGGCCTAAGTAACACTAAGTCAGAGTGGTGGGAGATGTTCAAACGTCGGGTGGCGAGATTCTTCCGGCAGCTCTCGAACCTCAGAAGCCTGAACAGGGATCGCCTGTATCAGAGCCTGAGGAGGAAACTCGAGCATCTTGTCTCGACTGGAGGTAGCCGCGAGGAGATCTCCAGAGTGAAGTCCTTGCTGAAGAGGTGTCAGTACGATAGGCACGCATCTTTGGTTTTCGAGAGGGACTACGGGAAGTACTGCTCGCCCGACCCTTACAGAAACTGTAAGATGTCAGTGAATAGTAAGATAGTGACGGGGCTGGTGGACAGTACGGGGTCCCTGAGAAGGTCCAGATCAGGGATCTTGGAGGTCGTCAGTTCCTACTACTCGCACCTCTTGGGAAGGAGGGAGCTTGATCGTGACGGCATGTCGGCTTTCCTGGCTGAATCCGTTCCTGAGCCAGGGGCTGACCTCTCGCTGGGCGATTTGGCAGAAGCGATCAAAGAAGAGGAAGTGAGACTGGCGATCGATGGGCTTAGGCCCAAAAAGTCGCCAGGTCCGGATGGCTTAACATCCGAGTTCTTTAGGACCTTTAGGGACTCTTTGGTCCCCCTCTTGACTCAGGTGTTTAACGAGTGTCTCTCCTCGGGCACTCTGCCGAGATCATTAAGGAGGTCAGCTTTGATCATTTTGTCAAAGGGTAAGGATCCGTCACGCATTGAGAACTGGCGTCCCATAGCACTTCTCAATGTGGACAGGAAGATTTTGGCTAAGATACTTTTCAACAGGCTGGTGAAGTTTGCACCCCGGCTCCTTTCGGAGGTTCAGCACTGTTGCGTTCCTGGTCGTAGCACTTTTAGTGCTGTTCTAGGTGTCCGAGAGGCCGTGGAGCAAGGCAGGGCGGGCCTCTGGAAGGGGTTCTTGCTGACCCTGGATCAGGCAAAAGCCTTTGATCGGGTTAACCACGAGTACCTTTGGTCCACTCTTTTGAGGTATGGTCTGCCTGGAGGGTTTGTGGACTGGCTTAAGACCTTGTATGCAGGGGCTGAGACTTTCCCTCTGGTGAATGGGTGGATTGGACGACCTTTCGGGGTAGGATCCGGTGTCCGTCAGGGCTGTCCTCTTAGCCCTTTGCTTTACGCGTTTGCGATCGATCCCTTCCTCAGAAGGATCGATTGTGGACCGTTGGCGGGGGTGCGGATGGGCGGGACGGCGCCGGAGGCTATCCTGAGGGTGGTGGCCTACGCGGACGATGTCACCGTCTTTGTTTCTTCGCAAGAGGAGGCAGTGGTGGTGATGTCAGAAGTGGAACGCTACTCGGAGGCATCCGGGTCCAAGGTCAACCAGGATAAGTGTGAGAGTCTCTGGCTGGGAGGCGGAGATCCCGGGTTTGATCTTCCGGACACCCTCCCCGAACCCCAAGAACATGCCAAAGTCCTGGGCATCGAATTCGGCCAGGGTGATTACCCCACAAAAAACTGGGAAGGCAGAATCAAAGGTGTCACCCAAAGAGTGGACCAATGGAGGGGTTAGTCTTTGACCCTGAGGGAAAGGGTTGGCCTGTGCAAAGCTTTCCTGCTCCCCTTGCTAATCTACCTGGGCAGCGTCTGTGTCTTGCCAGAGCCTCTCTGGACACGGGTCTACAGTCTGTTCTTCCAGATGTTATGGGGGAACAGACTGAACCTAGTCAAGCGGGAGGTCACTTACCGCACGAGGAGACTAGGGGGTTTGAATATGGTGAACCCCGTGGTGTTCCTAGTGAACACCTTCTTGAAAGTGAACGTGGCAAACCTCTGGAAAGAGAGGGCTCCTCCGTGGGTATTCTCCTGCAAGGGATGGTTTCAGCCTTTCTTCCAGGAATGGGAGACAGGGGGAAGATTGAAGGATCTTCGCACACCACACGGGCATCTCCCGGCTTATGTTACCCCGGTTCTGAAAATGATCCGCCGGTGGGGTCTGGGAATGTGGGAGGTGAGGTCCCTCCCGAGGAAACTCCTCGATATGAGGGTCTTGCTTTCTCATTTTCAGAGTCCATTGGCCCTCAAAGACTGCCCAAGTCGGGATCTGGAGGTTGGGTTGAGTTTGTTAAATTCTAGCAGGATCCCCGAGAAGTACTGGGACTTGACTTGGCGCTGCTTCCATGGTAAGCTGTATGTGAGGGACAATTTGAAGTTCAGGAGCTCTGAGGACAGGAATTGCCCCCGTGAGGCTTGTGCTAACGTGCTGGAAAGCATGGAGCACTTCCTGCTTCATTGTCCCTTTAATACAGAGGTGTACAACAGGGTGGGGGCTTCCATTGGTTGGCCGTGGCTGGCTACTCTGTCCTACGCCGGGTGGGCCTATGGAGCGTTCGGAGACCTTGGGAGAAGGGACCGAGACACTTTATTCATAGTCAGCGCAGTGGTGAGGTATTTCACGTGGAACGCACGAGTTTTAGTCTCGACGCAGAGTAAAATCCTCCATGTAGATGAAGTCTGTAGGAACATCCTAGGTGACCTGGTGAAGGTACGTTCTCTGGAGTATGAAGGACTGGGTGCCCGGAGGGCGGCCCGTCTCTGGAGGGGCTTTTCCTTCAGGGTGCCTTAGTCCGGTAGTACTCCTATATCCTGGTGGTGGGCTGATGTCTTTCCACCCTAGATTTTTGTTTTGTATTTCTGTCTCCTGGATAGAAGGTTTGCCGGCATCGAACTTGAGCCTTGGATGGTGAGTGTGTAGGTTGTGTTCTGTATATATTGTATATAATGTATAATAGGGGGTTTTAGTTAGGTTGGGTGGGGGATTTGGGGGAGTTCTTCATCAGCGGTGATAAGAGGACTGATCTGGCCTGGTCCAGGCCCCGCCTGGGGAAAAACTTTGGGGCCTGATCCTAGCTCGGAGTAATCCTGAACTTTGTGGCCAGAGTTGGATCAGGGGTGGCGGGATAGTTAGTGTAGGGCTGTGTTTTATATATATATTAAAAAATTACAAAAAAAAAAAAAAAAAAGGTTTAAAATTGTTCATGTCACTATTGTATATATTGTTATTTTTGGTTTTCCGTGGTGTGAATGAGGTGCGGTAAGGGGGTGACTAAGGTCAGGCAGTGGGACCAGTAGGTTAGTGTTAGTTCCCGGTTGTATATACGTTATATTAGGTTTAGTGTTTTATTGTATATAATCTTGTATATAGGACGGTGTTTTATATGTATATAGGACGGTGTGAGCGTTGTGTGGGATTGTATATAGTAGTATGAATGAAGCTGGGCCGGGGGTCTTATAGGTTTTATAATAGTTATTTCCTGTATATATATATATATTCCTGGGGGGATTTATTTTGTTTCTATTTTCTGTGATTTGTCGTCTTGTTTTGTTCTTATGTTCGGTGTCCTGTAATGTATTATTGTTCTGTCATGTACTGTATATATACAGGAGGAGTGGTACTGTGCAGTGTATATATACAGGAGGAGTGGTACTGTGCAGTGTATATATACAGGACAGGAGGAGTTGGTACTGTGCAGTGTATATATACAGGACAGGAGGAGTGGTACTGTGCAGTGTATATATACTGGACAGGAGGAGTGGTACTGTGCAGTGTATATATACAGGACAGGAGGAGTGGTACTGTGCAGTGTATATATACAGGAGGAGTGGTACTGTGCAGTGTATATATACAGGACAGGAGGAGTGGTACTGTGCAGTGTATATATACAGGACAGGAGGAGTGGTACTGTGCAGTGTATATATACAGGACAGGAGGAGTGGTACTGTGCAGTGTGTATATACAGGAGGAGTGGTACTGTGCAGTGTATATATACAGGACAGGAGGAGTGGTACTGTGCAGTGTATATATATAGGGCAGGAGGAGTGGTACCGTGCAGTGTGTATATACAGGAGGAGTGGTACTGTGCAGTGTATATATACAGGACAGGAGGAGTGGTACTGTGCAGTGTGTATATACAGGAGGAGTGGTACTGTGCAGTGTATATATACAGGACAGGAGGAGTGGTACTGTGCAGTGTATATATACAGGACAGGAGGAGTGGTACTGTGCAGTGTATATATACAGGACAGGAGGAGTGGTACTGTGCAGTGTGTATATACAGGAGGAGTGGTACTGTGCAGTGTATATATACAGGACAGGAGGAGTGGTACTGTGCAGTGTATATATATAGGGCAGGAGGAGTGGTACCGTGCAGTGTGTATATACAGGAGGAGTGGTACTGTGCAGTGTATATATACAGGACAGGAGGAGTGGTACTGTGCAGTGTGTATATACAGGAGGAGTGGTACTGTGCAGTGTATATATACAGGACAGGAGGAGTGGTACTGTGCAGTGTATATATACAGGACAGGAGGAGTGGTACTGTGCAGTGTATATATACAGGACAGGAGGAGTGGTACTGTGCAGTGTATATATACAGGACAGGAGGAGTGGTACTGTGCAGTGTATATATACAGGACAGGAGGAGTGGTACCGTACAGTGCATATATACAGGACAGGAGGAGTGGTACTGTGCAGTGTATATATACAGGACAGGAGGAGTGGTACTGTGCAGTGTATATATACAGGACAGGAGGAGTGGTACTGTGCAGTGTATATATACAGGACAGGAGGAGTGGTACCGTGCAGTGTATATATACAGGACAGGAGGAGTGGTACTGTGCAGTGTATATATACAGGAGGAGTGGTACTGTGCAGTGTATATATACAGGACAGGAGGAGTGGTACTGTGCAGTGTATATATACAGGACAGGAGGAGTGGTACCGTGCAGTGTATATATACAGGACAGGAGGAGTGGTACTGTGCAGTGTATATATACAGGACAGGAGGAGTGGTACCGTGCAGTGTATATATACAGGACAGGAGGAGTGGTACTGTACAGTGCATATATACAGGACAGGAGGAGTGGTACTGTGCAGTGTATATATACAGGACAGGAGGAGTGGTACTGTGCAGTGTATATATACAGGACAGGAGGAGTGGTACCGTGCTGTGTATATATACAGGACAGGAGGAGTGGTACTGTGCAGTGTATATATACAGGACAGGAGGAGTGGTACTGTGCAGTGTATATATACAGGAGGAGTGGTACTGTGCAGTGTATATATACAGGACAGGAGGAGTGGTACTGTGCAGTGTATATATACAGGAGGAGTGGTACTGTGCAGTGTATATATACAGGAGGAGCTGTACTGTACAGTGTATATATACAGGACAGGAGGAGTGGTACTGTGCAGTGTATATATACAGGAGGAGTGGTACTGTGCAGTGTATATATACAGGAGGAGTGGTACTGTGCTGTGTATATATACAGGACAGGAGGAGTGGTACTGTGCAGTGTATATATACAGGACAGGAGGAGTGGTACTGTGCAGTGTATATATACAGGACAGGAGGAGTGGTACTGTGCAGTGTATATATACAGGACAGGAGGAGTGGTACTGTGCAGTGTATATATACAGGACAGGAGGAGTGGTACCGTGCAGTGTATATATACAGGACAGGAGGAGTGGTACTGTACAGTGTATATATACAGGACAGGAGGAGTGGTACTGTGCAGTGTATATATACAGGACAGGAGGAGTGGTACTGTGCAGTGTATATATACAGGAGGAGTGGTACTGTGCAGTGTATATATACAGGACAGGAGGAGTGGTACTGTGCAGTGTATATATACAGGACAGGAGGAGTGGTACCGTGCAGTGTATATATACAGGACAGGAGGAGTGGTACTGTGCAGTGTATATATACAGGACGGGAGGAGTGGTACTGTGCAGTGTATATATACAGGACAGGAGGAGTGGTACTGTGCAGTGTATATATACAGGACAGGAGGAGTGGTACTGTGCAGTGTATATATACAGGACAGGAGGAGTGGTACTGTGCAGTGTATATATACAGGACAGGAGGAGTGGTACTGTGCAGTGTATATATACAGGACAGGAGGAGTGGTACTGTGCAGTGTATATATACAGGACAGGAGGAGTGGTACTGTGCAGGGTATATATACAGGACAGGAGGAGTGGTACTGTGCAGTGTATATATACAGGACAGGAGGAGTGGTACTGTGCAGTGTATATATACAGGACAGGAGGAGTGGTACTGTGCAGTGTATATATACAGGACAGGAGGAGCTGTACTGTGCAGTGTATATATACAGGACAGGAGGAGTGGTACTGTACAGTGGATATATACAGGAGGAGTGGTACTGTGCAGTGTATATATACAGACAGGAGGAGTGGTGCTGTGCAGTGTATATATACAGGCAGGAGGAGTGGTACTGTGCAGTGTATATATACAGGACAGGAGGAGTGGTACTGTGCAGTGTATATATACAGGACAGGAGGAGTGGTACTGTGCAGTGTATATATACAGGAGGAGTGGTACTGTGCAATGTATATATACAGGACAGGAGGAGTGGTACCGTGCAGTGTATATATACAGGACAGGAGGAGTGGTACCGTGCAGTGTATATATACAGGACAGGAGGAGTGGTACTGTGCAGTGTATATATACAGGACAGGAGGAGTGGTACCGTACAGTGTATATATACAGGAGGAGTGGTACTGTGCAGTGTATATATACAGGAGGAGTGGTACTGTGCAGTGTATATATACAGGAGGAGTGGTACCGTGCAGTGTATATATACAGGACAGGAGGAGTGGTACCGTACAGTGTATATATACAGGACAGGAGGAGTGGTACTGTGCAGTGTATATATACAGGAGGAGTGGTACTGTGCAGTGTATATATACAGGACAGGAGGAGTGGTACCGTGCAGTGTATATATACAGGACAGGAGGAGTGGTACCGTGCAGTGTATATATATACAGGACAGGAGGAGTGGTACTGTGCAGTGTATATATACAGGAGGAGCTGTACTGTGCAGTGTGTATATACAGGAGGAGCTGTACTGTGCAGGGTATATATACAGGACAGGAGGAGTGGTACTGTGCAGTGTATATATACAGGACAGGAGGAGTGGTACTGTGCAGTGTATATATACAGGACAGGAGGAGTGGTACCGTGCAGTGTATATATACAGGACAGGAGGAGTGGTACCGTGCAGTGTATATATACAGGACAGGAGGAGTGGTACCGTGCAGTGTATATATACAGGACAGGAGGAGTGGTACCGTGCAGTGTATATATACAGGACAGGAGGAGTGGTACTGTGCAGTGTATATATACAGGACAGGAGGAGTGGTACCGTACAGTGTATATATACAGGAGGAGTGGTACTGTGCAGTGTATATATACAGGAGGAGTGGTACTGTGCAGTGTATATATACAGGAGGAGTGGTACCGTGCAGTGTATATATACAGGACAGGAGGAGTGGTACCGTACAGTGTATATATACAGGACAGGAGGAGTGGTACTGTGCAGTGTATATATACAGGAGGAGTGGTACTGTGCAGTGTATATATACAGGACAGGAGGAGTGGTACCGTGCAGTGTATATATACAGGACAGGAGGAGTGGTACCGTGCAGTGTATATATACAGGAGGAGCTGTACTGTGCAGGGTATATATACAGGACAGGAGGAGTGGTACTGTGCAGTGTATATATACAGGACAGGAGGAGTGGTACTGTGCAGTGTATATATACAGGACAGGAGGAGTGGTACCGTGCAGTGTATATATACAGGACAGGAGGAGTGGTACTGTGCAGTGTATATATACAGGACAGGAGGAGTGGTACCGTGCAGTGTATATATACAGGACAGGAGGAGTGGTACCGTGCAGTGTATATATACAGGACAGGAGGAGTGGTACCGTGCAGTGTATATATACAGGACAGGAGGAGTGGTACTGTGCAGTGTATATATTCAGAATAAGAAAGTTGTCTCACTTTCAAAAGACATGAATGATTTCTTACAAAGGACATGTGGAGCACAGCACTTCCGGCCTTCCTGCTCCCATTTCTGCTCCGGTCTCTATTTTCATGAGAAATGGAGTAAGATGCCTCAGAATCGCAGTCAGAAGCCCTTGTTTGGCAATGCGTAACTTCTGTAGCAGGTCATAACAGCCAGAGGAGTTCTTCTCAGTAATAAAGATGCGGTGATAAAGGAGTCAGTATAAGGGGCATTTTGTGGTGAATTTGGAGAAACCGCCTTTTCTTTTCCTCCTTCGGCTCTTTACGTTGTTCTTCGTTTATTGGAAAGTTTGTCTCTGAAGTAAATGGTGGAGTTGTATAATTCAGTTTGTGAAATGATGTTATCTGTAGAGATCGCTGAAAATTTAATTTAAATAAATTAATTTCAAATTATAAATATTGCAAACCTATCACCGGAAATGTCGCATGTAACACTCTTAGGTCCCTAGGGCTGTGTCCGACACCCACCAGCTCTGTAGTGCAGACCCAGCCGGAAAGATGTCACAGAGACCTTAGCATATAAGTGGTGGTCACCCACAGCCAGTATGAGCCTTCATCACCGGCCATCGCTCATGTACCGCCGCAGTGCACCACCTCTGTACAGCGCAGTACCTGGGAACGCTTTATACAGCACAGCTGTTACACAGCCAGCAGCTGAGGATAACTGTACAATGTGATCGCGATGCTGTTAGAACCCTCCTGTTTGTTTTTCTATCTTGTGTTTTGCGGTCACGTGACCATCTGCCTTTATATTCCAGCTCCGCCCTTCTGGCTGTGCTCGACTTCAGTGTTTGACTGTTTCTCTAGCCAGGTGCTTCGGTGCCTATCTCTGTCAGTTCGCTTGGTCCTTCTGGGACCTCTAGTACTTTTTGTCAGTTTGTCTTTTTGTGTTCTGCAACAACTTCTCTGTTTAGGAGGTGTCCCATTTTTGTTCCAGTCCTTAGTTCTTTTAGGGACCCCTCGCTTAATTCTATAGGTCTTCGTTCAGACTAGCCAAGGACTATGGCGGGTCTGTTCACTAGGAACAGGCAGTCCGCTACATCGTAGGGATTCCTCTTGGTCTTTCTGTAGGGACAGCTTTCCCCTATCTTTCCTTAGTACTTGTTGCAGATTATAACAGTAAGTCCAGCCCAAACAAAAAACTAAAGGAAAGAAATTCGGGGATCAGTATGGTTTCCATACAGGATTTGGCTCATCGCCTGCAGGGATTGTCTCTGGAGGTGGCCGAGCTCCAGCAACACGTGAGTAGCTGTCCTGGAGCGCATTTTGTGGAACCCAAGGTAGGACTGCCTGATGTTTTTTATGGTAAACGGCAAGATTTTTTTTCCTTTAAAAATGCTTGTTTGTTATATTTTCATTTGAGACCAAGGTCCTCTGGGAATGAATCACAGCGCATTGGTTTTATTATGTCACTTTTGCGCAATGAACCACAGGGGCTATTATATGACGATCCTGATCGAATCTCATCTGCTGAATCAGAACTTAGACGTTTGAATCAGGGGTCAGATGGTGTTGAAAATTATTGCACACACTTCAGGAGATGGGCTTCAGAAGTTAAGTGGAATGATCCGGCACTGAGATGTTTATTTCTTGCTGGTCTGAGTGAAAGGGTTAAGGATTTGCTAATTGCATTCCCTGCACCTGAGACTCTGCAGGATGCCATGCTGTTAGCTGTTCGTATAGACAGGAGACGGAGGTGCAGGCTCAATGAGGTAAAGACTCCTGTAATGTCAGGTCCTTGTCCCCAGAAAATCTTCTCTTACAGCGGAGAACCAATGGAGGTTGGGGCGATGTCACTCCACTCTCAGGAAAGAGACCGGAGGTTCGCCGAGGGATTGTGTCTTTATTGTGGTAAAGCTGACCATTTGATTAAGCATTGTGAGCGTCGTTTAAGTAAAGGAAAAAAAAAAGGTCAGTTACGCCCGTATAGCTTGTTTACGCTCTGCAGGAGTGTTCCTTTCTGGGAGTACTACTCTGCAGGGAGATTTGATTGAATTTCAGGTATTTGTGGATTGTGGTTCAACACTTAATGTGATTGACAAAGGGTTTTTAGAAAACTTTAAATTGAAATCCAAACCTTTGTCATCACCTATTTCTGTGGTTGCAATTGATAACACTCCCTTGAAATGTATTACTCACAAGGTTACGGCATTTCCCCTCACGATCAGTGGAGGTCACCAAGAAATTTTGGACTTGGTTGTTTTGGATAATTTGCCCTCTCCGGTCATTCTAGGATTGCCTTGGTTAAAACTGCACAATCCTTTATTGGACTGGTCTACTAATGTGATTAAGTCTTGGAGTCCGAAGTGCTACGATAAATGTTGTAATGGTCGCATTGCGGCGGTGGAAAAAGGGGAATTACTGGTACCTATTCAGGATTTTTGGAGGGTTTTTTCGGAGGAGAAGTCGCAAGTTTTACCTCCTCATAGGGATTATGATTGCGCCATTGAGTTTATTCCGGGAGCTACTCTTTCCAAGAGTCGCTTGTTTAATCTGACTATCCCTGAAAGAAAGGCCTTGGAGGAATACATACAGACTAACCTGGCTGCTGGTCACATTAGACCTTCTAAGTCGCCTGTGGCAGTTGGATTTTTCTTTGTTAAAAAAAGGACGGCGGTTTACCTCCATGTCTGGATTTTCGTGAAATTAATAAGATTACCGTACGCAATTCCTACCCATTGCCGTTAATTCCTGACTTGTTTAACCAGTTAGTGGGGTTAACCAGTTAGTGGGGGCCAAGTGGTTCTCTAAAATTGATCTCCGGGGGGCATACAATCTGTTGCGCATGAAGGAGGGTGATGAATGGAAGACTGCTTTTAACACTCCGGTGGGTCATTTTGAGAATCTGGTGATGCCTTTTGGTCTTACCAATGCACCTGCATTTCTTCAGAATCTTATTAATGACGTCCTGAGACCTTTGATTGGTAAGAATGTGGTTGTGTATTTGGATGACATTTTGATTTATTCGCCAGATCTGGAGTCTCATTGGCGGAGCGTACGTGAAGTTTTGCAGTTATTGAGTGATAATTCACTCTTTGCTAAGCTGGAGAAATGTGAGTTCGCTGTACAGAGAATTAGTTTTTTGGGCTACATTATCTCCAGCGAGGGCTTTGAGATGGACCCGGTGAAGGTTCAGGCGGTGCAGGAATGGCCTAGGCCTATTGGTTTGAAATCTATACAGAGATGTTTGGGTTTTGCCAATTATTACAGGAAATTCATTAAGAATTTTTCTGTAATTGTTAAACCTCTAACTAGTGTTGAGCGATACCTTCCGATATCGGGAAATATCGGATTGGATCGGACCGATACCCAAAAAATATCGGATATCGCCGATTCCGATACCGGAAACCAATGCAAGTCAATGGGACAGAAATATCGGAATGAAAATAAACCCTTTCTTTCCTTGTAGGTTAATTCTACATGAAGGAAAACAACTAAGAAGAATGTAGAATGTATTACGCGAAAAGCCGGCAATTCAGCAGCGGCATACACCGGTACCCGACAATTTACAACAGAAAGAATAGAGAATCACACATAGATTAGATAGATAGAAACATGTCAGTCACATATATAAGAAGTACAGTGACAGTGTTGGTTACTGTACTTGTCATTTAGTGTTAAAATAAAGGATTTATTAAAAAAAAAATTGGTGTGGGGTTCCCCGTAATTTTAGGCTCTAGCGGAGGTTAAGCAGACGGCTGGGGCAGATGTTTGAAGCCTGGGAAGGGGGTAATACCCACGGAGTTTCCCAGACTACTAATATCAGCCCCCAGCTGAATACCTAGCCTTTACAAGCTATTAAAATGGGGGACCCCCAAAAAAAATGACGTGGGGTCCCCCCTATTTAATAGTTAGCAAAGGCTAGGCAGACAGCTGGGGGCTGATATTAATAGCCCAGGAAGGGTGCCATGAATATTGGCCCCCTCCCAGGCTAGAAACACCAGCCGTCAGCCGCCCCAGAAATGGCGCATCCATAGGACGCACCAATTCTGGCACTTAGCCTCGCTCTTCCACGCTGCCCTGTAGCGGTGGCAGTGGGGTAATAGGGCTGGGGTTGATGTCAGCTTATAATGCCAGCTGACATCAAGCCCAGGTTAGTAATGGAGAGGCGTCTATAAGACACCCCCATTACTAAGCCCATAGTCAAAGTTACAAAAAAACACAAACACCCAGAATAAAGTCATTTAATTGAAATAAAGACACAATTCTTTATTGTTCTAAATTAAACCATACTTACCATCACGCCCATTCCAGCTGAAGCCAACGATCTCCTGCAATAAAAGAAAAATAATAAAGCAACCTCATCCTTACCTTTCCATGGTTCTCAGGACGGCTCCAGCTCTGCTACATCGAGATGACAGGCTGGATCGCAGCAGAACGCTGCCATCCAGCCTGTCATCCCGCAGACACTGAGAAGGGCAGGCATGCTTGCGCTCCTCAGTGTCAGGCTGTGACGGCATCCAGATGAGCTGACAATGAACTCAGCTCACCTCATGCACGTCACTGACAGCGTGGGAGAATTGCCTGCGCTCTGCAGTGTCTATGATGGCATGCTGGATGGCTTTCTGCTGCGGTGCAGCCTGTTATGTGAATGTAGCAGAGCTGAAGCTGTCGTGGGAACCATGGAAAGGTAAGGATGATGTTGCTTTATTATTTTTCTTTTATTGCAGGAGATCGTTGGCTTCAGCTGGAATGGGCGTGACGGTAAGTATGGTTTAATTTAGAACAATAAAGAATTGTGTGTTTATTTCAATTAAAGGACTTTTTTCTGGGTGTTGTGTTTTTTTAAATACTTTACTAGAAATTCATGGCGGTCATGTCTAATATTGGCGTGACCCCATGAATTTCGGACTTAGGGCCAGCTGATAATGCCAAGCTGGCCCTAACCCCTTTATTACCCAGTGAGCCACCGCACCAAGGCCCTGGATGAGCTGGGTACAGAAGATGGCTTTTCTATGAACGCACCATTTTCCGGGGTGGCTGCGGACTGCAATTTTCAGCGGGGGGGGGGCAGAAAGCTTGGACCTCCCTGCGCTGCAGATTCCAGCCCCCAGCTGCCTAGTTGTATCTGGCTGGACACAAAAATAGGGCGAAGCCCCACGTTTTGTTTTTTTTAATTATTTCATGAAATTCATGAAATAATTAAGAAAAAAACGGCTTCCCTATATTGTTGTGTCCGGCCAGGTACAAATAGGCAGCTGGTGCTTGGGGGCAATTGAAAGGTTTTTGTATAAACTGCCGATGATAACAGGATATTTAAAAAAAAATAAAAAGCTCAAACTGCCCTCAAAATGCATGTTCCAAATTATTCTGCACAGCAGAGTTTTCAACCTTTTCATTTTAATAAAGAACAAAAAAATGGTCATTTGTGAAGTTATAAGCATTAGCAGGTTATTACACACTGAAATCAAACAGTTTTCACCTCAAAACTTTATTCTAGGTGATGTCACATTTGCACATAGGACCCCTTGTTGGAAAGGAGCTTCTGAACTCTCTCGTCCATTGAATTTGTCAGGTTTTGGATGGTTTCTGCTTCAATTGTTTTGCATGAGGACAGAATACCCTCCAGAGCTGTTGCTTAGATGTGAACTGCCTCCCGCCATCATAGATACTCCTTTTGATGATGCTCCAAAGGTTCTGAATGGGGTTGAGGTCAGGGGAGCATGGGGGTCACACCATAAGTTTGTCCCCTTTTATGCCCATAGCAGCCAGAGATGCAGATGTGTTATGTGCAGCATGAGACGGGGCATTATCAGGCATGAAATGATCTTGCTGTGAAATACACGGTTCTTCTTCTTGAACCATGGCAGGAAGTGCTGTTTGAGAAACTCCACATACATTATGGAGTTCATCTTTACCCCTTCAGGGATCCTAAAAGACGGATTTTGGTAAGACCTTACCTGTAAAATCCTTTTCAGCGAAGGAAGGAAGGGAGACACAGATCCATTACTAGTGGGTAGGCAGAGCCCCACAGGATAGTTCACCTCAGATTTATAAAAAGTGACGACCGGCCCCTCCAGCTTAGGCTCCTCCTACTCCCATGTTCCTCAGTTTAAAATTTGAGGTCGCAGAGGATAGTCGCTGCCTTCGCCGCTCCTCAGAAGATTTTCTTATTTTTATTCCGGAGACCTGGACCCCCCGTGGTCTAGAGGTCTCAGGGCGTCTCAGCGCTGCTGGGACTCCTGACCCTCCCCTGGCGGATCTGCGTACCCCCTAAGGAGGTCCCCGCAGAACCCTGCTGGCCCCTGGAGATACAGGGCGCTCCCTGGCGGAGACGCACACCGCTCGTGTGGGGTCCCTGCGCGCTCCACCGTGGGGGGGAGCAAGGGCCACGGCGCCACACATCCCTGGGGGTCCCTGTGGCGCTCAGCTGGGTAAGTGCTCTCATGGAGTGCTTTCAGCGGCTGCTGCGGCAGCCGCTGTCGCTGTAATGTTTTTGTGGTGACTGCTGTTTTTTTCTGCTTGCAGGGATTTCTCCTCTGCATGCAGCGCTTGATCCTCGGCGGGCAGGGGAGCGGGGACGGAGGATTCACGCGCTCTGTTCATATTCGGCGGGGGGCGTGGCTTAGCGTCTCTCTGCTGCCAGTTTGTGGCAGGAAGTGCCGGGAAAGCGCGCGCTGGAGATGTCCCAGCCCCTTCTTCTTCCGGCCAGCATCCATCCTCGTGCTGCGGCTCCTACTCCCTGCTCCCCGCTCTCATCACACCGAGAAGAGCAGTCTCTACGCCAGCTGGTGAGTCTCTCCTGCCTTTTAGGCAGAAAGTTCCTTCTACAGCGCAGAGCACTTTCCCTATGTCCTAGCTGACATGGTGTGCTGTATACGGCGCTGCTTCTTCTCTACTGAGATGGCTCTGACACACACCTCACAAAAAGGGTAGTGTGGATCAGTAGCGTTAACCCCTTCTGAACGGGGTCTGGCCCATCAGGCTGTTAACCCTCTCTGGAGGTGCACCCTTCTGGGATCAGAGGGTGTTTCTCTCTAGTGTGTCAGGTTAACTTTTACTCCGCAGGCCGCTGGGGTAGCTTTTCTCCTTCTAGGAGGAGCTTTAACCCTTCAGTGCCGGGTGATTTTTTGTGCAAGAACAGGATGTGATAGTGGAATTCACACATCCTTGGTTAATGCACCCATTGTAAGGTTATTACCGCCTTATCCGCGACGCTAGCAACTGTGTGGGGGCATGTCGGATCAGGGACCAGGGGGCACGGACCTCTCTCCCGGTCCGCTTCAGGATTGGTCACGCGTATCTGATATGCCGGGGTCTTCAACGGCGTCAGGTTCGACGCTAGTTGGGGGTCTCAGTGATGTTAAGGTGGAGGCGCTCACTCGCTCCATTGACAGTCTGTCTGACCTCCTGGGTCATTGGGTCTCTGCTAAGTCCCAACCGACGTCTAGAAGCAAGAAGCGTCACAGGCTTGTGGCGGCGTCGTCTCCTCCGCGCAGTGCGTCGGAGGCTTCAGAATCGCTGACAGACTCTTCTGGTGAGATCTCCGATTCTGATGAAGAGAATTGGCGGGGTCACTCTGCTTCGCTTTCGGGCCGCGTGGACGCTTTTGTTGAAGCCATGCGGGAAGCGTTACAACTGACTGAAGAGGTGACGGAGCGCCCTGGCAAATCGGCCCGGCTGTATCAGGAGTCGCGTCGGGCTCGCTCGACGCTGCCGATGCACGAGGAACTTAACAAGGCGGTGGAGAAAGAACACCTGTGTCCGGATAAACGTTTCCAAGGGTTCCGGTTGTTTGATGCCCTGTATCCCTGTTCCACGGAAACGATCACTAATCGGGTCCTCTCTCCTGAAGTGGATGTGCCATTGTCTAAGCTGAGCAAATCCTCTTTGCTTCCTGTTAAAGGGAAGTCGAGTCTCCAGGACCCGCTGGACAGAAGGACGGAGTCAGCGGCAAAGTCCATCTACGAGGCCGCGGGTCACGGATTCCGAGCGGCCTTGGGGGCCATGTGGGCTGGTGAGGCTTCACTGCGGTGGTTGGATCAGCTGCGGACGGCATGGCAAGATGGAACTTCGCTGTCTGAAGTGGAAAGGCTCTTCCAGCTCTAGGAAGAAGCGGCCCGATATGGCAGGGACGCAGTGCTGGATACTACTGCGGTGATGTCCAGGGCTCAATCCTCGGCCGTCTCTGTCAGGAGAGCACTGTGGCTTAAACAGTGGACCGGTGACGCAGTATCCAAACAAGGTCTGCTGAGTCTGGCGTACAAGGGCGGTCAGCTGTTTGGTTCGGACCTTACGGAGCTGATTGCTAAAGCCAAGGCCAAAGATACGGCCTTGCCGCAGCGAAAGCCAGCGGTTACTACGTCCGGCCGGTCAAGTGCTGGTAGTGGTCGTCAGTCCTTTCGGCCCCGGGGTTGGTTCGGTCAGCCTTCTTTGAGATCGGATCGTCCCTCGCCTTCTGGAAAGAAGTCCTCCCAGAAATCCCGTACTCCCTGGAAACAACATTTCCGTCAGGACAAGCGGGAGATTGACAAAAAGCCCGCTAAGGCGGACTGACGCCAGGAACCCTCTCGAGGGCTCTCGGGTGGGAGGTCGTCTTCTACAATTCGGGTCTATTTGGGCGTCACACGTATTGGACGCCTGGGTGACGCGGGTTATGTCGGAAGGTTATTTCATAGAGTTTCATTCTCGACCCCCGGACAGGTTTCGTCACGCATCCCGTCCGAGCCCAAAATAGCTGCCGCTCTGCTGCAGGAGGTCGACTCTCTTCTGCAGCAGGGTGTGGTGATTCCGGTTCCGCCGGAGGACCAGGGAAGGGGATTTTACTCCAACCTTTTTGTGGTTCCCAAAAAGGAGGACAAGTTTCGCCCTATTCTGGACCTCAAAGATTTGAATTTGCATGTCCGGACCCGAAAATTCCGTATGGAGTCTCTTCGCTCCGTCATGGCGGCCCTGTCGCAGCACGATTTTTTGGTGTCGATCGACATCCGCAACGCCTATTTACATGTCCCTATCGGCAGGGCTCACCAGCGCTTCCTGCGGTTCGCCATAGGTCAGGCCCATTACCAGTTTGTGGCCCTACCATTCGGGTTGGCCTCGGCGCCCAGGGTTTTTACAAAGATTCTGGCGCCGCTCATGGCGCTCCTTCGAAAGCAAGGAGTTACGATTCTCCCCTACCTGGACGACCTGTTGATTGTGTCATCCACAGCGGAGGAGGCGGTAACAGCTCGCGATCTCTCCCTTCAGCACCTGGAGGACTTCGGGTGGCTGGTCAATTGGAAGAAGTCGTCTTTGGAGCCGTCGCAGTCAATCCTGTTCTTGGGGATGCATTTCGACACGGTCCGAGCGGTGGTGTCCCTGCCTCCGGACAAACAAGCGAACCTTCAACACCATGTACAGCTTATGAGGTCAGCGATGGCAATGCCCCTTCGGAAGTGTATGCGCCTTCTGGGTTTGATGGTGGCAGCAATGGAAGCGGTACCTTTTGCACAATTTCATTCCCGGGGTCTCCAAAATCTTATTCTGACCCGTTGGGACCGATCGCCGGCTTCGCTAGATCGCTGTGTCGGTATCTCCCGCAGGGTGCGAGAGTCTCTTGGATGGTGGTTATGTCCGGAGGCTTTATCCCTGGGGAAATCCTTCCTCCTCCCACGGTGGTCGGTCATTACCACCGATGCCAGCCTGACTGGCTGGGGGGGGTTTGGAACGATCTCTGGGTTCAGGGGGTCTGGTCGTCAGAGGAGTCGTCTCTGCCGATCAACATCCTGGAGTTGAGGGCGATTTTTCTCTGCCTCCGACATTGGATGATCCCCTTCAGTGGTCTGCCGGTCCGGATTCAAATGGACAATGCGACAGCGGTCGCGTATATCAACCATCAGGGCGGGACGAGGAGTTCCAGACTCATGATGGAGGTCTCTCGGATCCTGGTATGGGCCGATTCCAGGGTCCCAGCCATCTCCGCGATTCACATCCCAGGAGTGCTGAATATCACGGCGGACTTCCTCAGTTGCGAGCAGGTGGATCCCGGAGAATGGAGTCTTCATCCGGAAGTTTTTACACTGCGGTGCTACTGTTGGGGGACTCCCCAGGTGGACTTGATGGCATCCAGGCTGAACGCCAGGATTCCGACATTTATGTCCAGGTACAGGGACCCGGAGGCTGTGGCGGTAGATGCTCTGGTGGCCCCGTGGGACCAGTTAGAGCTGATCTACGTGTTTCCGCCGGTATCCTTGCTTCCTCTGGTCATCCGGCGGATCAAACTCGAACGGATTCCGGCAATTTTGGTGGCGCCGGATTGGCCGCGGAGGGCGTGGTATTCAACGCTGGTGTCTCTTCTGGCGGCGCCTCCATTTCCACTGCCTCTTCGCCCGGACCTGTTATCCCAAGGGCCCATTCGTCATCCGGACCTGAAGTCGCTTCGTTTGACGGCGTGGCACTTGAGACCGAGATCTTGACCCGTCGTGGGTTTTCGGCCGAGGTCATTGCCACCTTACGGTTTATCACAGAACTTGGGAGGCCTTCTATTCATGGTGTTCTGGATCGTCAAGGAACCCGAGGGTTTTTTCCATTCCCAACTTCTTGGCTTTTCTGCAATGTGGTTTGTCCAAGGGTCTGGCGGTTGGTACCTTGTGGGGTCAGGTATCTGCACTATCTGTGCTTTTTCGGAAGGCTATTGCCTCGCGCAGGGATGTGCGTTCGTTTTTTCGCGGGGTTGCATGTCAGTTTCCGCCTCGGAGGGCGTTTGTGGCTCCTTGGCAGCTCAATCTAGTCTTGGAGGCTCTTCAGCATGGACCGTTTGAGCCTATGGATTCAACTACGCTTTACTTACTTTCTTGGAAGGTGGCCTTCCTGGTGGCGGTCACCTCCTTGAGAAGGGTTTCTGAGTTGGCGGCACTGTCTTGCTCGCCCCCTTTTCTGGAGTTCCACCCGGATCGAGTGGTGCTTCTTACCCGTTTTGCCTAAAGTGGTGTCGCGTTTCCACGTCAATCAGGACATCGTGTTGCCCTCCCTCTGTCCGAATCCGAAAAGTCCAAAGGAGCGAGCCTTGCACTCTTTGGATTTGGTGCGGGCTTTGAAGTTCTATCTGTCAATCACGCAAGGGTTTCGGAAGTCGGACTCTCTTTTTGTGATTCCTGCTGGTCGTCGGCGTGGTCAGCGGGCCTCCAAGGACACTATAGCTCGGTGGATACGTTCGGCTATCCTGGAAGCGTACTGGCTTAGGGGCGAGCCTTGTCCGGTTAAGGTTCGAGCTCATTCCACGAGAGCTGTTGGTTCGTCGTGGGCTTTTCATCAGGGGGCCTCGGCAGCGCAGCTCTGCCGGGCGGCTACCTGGCGCTCCGTTCACACTTTTACTAAATTTTATAAAGTGGACGTGAGTGCTTCCGCCGATGCGGCCTTGGGATGCAGGGTCCTGCAGGCGGTGGTGGTTTAGGTTATCTCTTTATCTAGTTTCGGCGCTTGTTGCGCGCTTGACTAAGTTGTTTCGGGTATTGGCGATTCTTCCACTGTTTCCCACCCTTGAGTTCTGGACTGCTTTGGGACGTCCCACTAGTAATGGATCTGTGTCTCCCTTCCTTCCCTTCTGCTGCTGAAAGACGGATTTTGGTAAGACCTTACCTGTAAAATCCTTTTCAGTGAAGGAAGGAAGGGAGACACAGCTCCCTCCCATGGCAGAAGTGCATTATTGTTTTCCAGATGCGGCGCGACTCCTCTCTGATGGCGGTCATCTGGGCGGGGGTCGGCGCGCTAAGGCTCTGTTCCAGCATTGCCAGCTCATCGCAGTTGTCAGGTCCAGTAGTGCCTGGGACTGTGTGTTCTTTCTGTTATATGCATAACCTGTTCTCTCACATTTCTGATTTTTCAGAAGGGGTTGTGTTGTTCCGCTGGTGTTGTCTGCTCTTCCTTAGCTTGTGTACGGACTGAGGAACATGGGAGTAAGAGGAGCCTAAGCTGGAGGGGCCGGTCGTCACTTTTTATAAATCTGAGGTGAACTATTCTGTGGGGCTCTGCCTACCCACTAGTAATGGATCTGTGTCTCCCTTCCTTCCTTCGCTGAAAAGGATTTTACAGGTAAGGTCTTACCAAAATCCGTCTTTTAGAATCCATGAAGGGGTAAAGATGAACTCTATAATGTATGTGGAGTTTCTCAAACAGCACTTCCTTCCATGGTTCAAGAAGAAGAACCGTGTATTCCGCAGCAAGATCATTTCATGCATGATAATGCACCATCTCATGCTGCACATAACACATCTGCATCTCTGGCTGCTGTGGGCATAAAAGGGGACAAACTTATGGTGTGACCCCTGTGAGGACCTGGCCATTTTCTAAATACTTTTCCAGCACTGAGCAACCTTTTTTCATCAATCTTAATTTTGTGTTTTGTTAGTGATTTGTTTGCTCATCAGTTCAACCTCAGGTATCTATTCCATTCACTGACCTTATCTCCCAGACCTTGGGCCATTGTTCTCTCCATCACCACAGGTAGTCTCACATGCTAACCCAGGGGATGGGTCCACCTGAGAAAATATCTCCACTAAGGTACAATTAGCTGGGGGAGGGAGGTGTGAGCTCTTCTGCCAATTCAGGGGGCTGAACCCTGTGCAGGAGAAAGAGAACATTTTGCTGGTCGGACGGAGAGCTGGGTGGTATCACGGGCTGCGGTCGTGATATCCATCATCCGAAGGAGCATATGCTGTGACTGCCAAAATACCGGCGGGAGATACCAAAAGCTGTGGGCCAACCAAAAGTTGGGGGACAGTGGGTATCACCTGGTACGGGGCAGTGGAACTACTGATCCCAGGTTGGAAACTCAAAGACTAAGAGAATTGCCTGTTGGACATTTACCTGGAATTGCTGTTCACGTGTTCGGAAGGAATAAAACTAATTGCATCGATAACCTGCCTAGGTGATTATTAAAATCCACAACCGCACATCTTTACAAGTGGTGGCAGCGGTGGGATCACCTATCTCTGGACAGTATACCAGGGAAAGTTACTGAGTGGTGACTTGGCAGAAGAGATGGCAGACTCCATCTACAAGAGACTAAAAAAGGAGGAGCTGAGAACCCTTTGCTCTGGGAGAGAGCTAGAGTGGATGCCAGAGGATAACCGTGCGACCCTAATACAACGCTTGGACGATTGGGACCGTGAACAACCACAGGAGGAGGTCAGTTCAGACGTGGAGGAGGGCATCTCCCTGGAGGCACCACAGCCCAGGACTGTCATCCAGATGGCAGAGGATCAATCAACGGAGTTGGGGAGGATGCTGGGCGCACTAGGAGAGCGGGCCACGGAGATGGAGCGGGCGGCAGTGCTAAGCAAATATCTGGGTGTGCATGTAGCGATACCCCCACACGCCCCAACACAGAGGACAATGGATAACAGGAGAGAGGGGCCTACATCTTTAAGGTACCGAGATATACCACAGTTTAATGAGGACACCTCAGATATTGATGAACATCTCCGGTTATTTGAGAACCTGTGCCTGCTGCATGAGGTGTCAGTCAGTGACTGGCCCAGATATTTGAGTGTTGGCCTGACCGGAAAAGCTAGAGAAGCTTTTAATAACTTGTCTTCGGTGGATCAGAGATGTTACTCCACCACTCGCAGTGCATTGCTAGAGAGGTATGCCGTCACGCCGGAAACCTACCGGAGGAAGTTTCGGGAGACTGACAAGCCCACTGCACACACACATCGGGAGTTTGCCAACACGCTACGTACGGCATGCACTCGATGGATAGAAGGACTGGGGGCTCGGGAAGCAGAACATGTAATGGACATAGTCATGCTGGAACAATTTATGTCAAAGCTCCCAGGTAATTTAAAGGAATGGGTGGCAGATAGAAAACCACTCAGCCTGGATGAGGCTGCCAGATTGGCTGATGATTGGTCTTCTAATCGACCAGGGCAACGTGGAAGTACAGCCCCAGTGAGTCGGGAACCAGGGCTTACACGGAGGCCAGTGACACCCATGGACCACCGAGAGGAGGCACTGCGGGGATTTTGTACTTCACAAAGAGGGGGAGGTTTCTCAAGCCCCCAAGTACGTCTCACGTCAGGGCGACGAGGGTTAAGTTGCCATAACTGTGGACGCATGGGACACTTTGCCAGGGAATGCCGGGAACGTTCTAGCGCACATCATCCACGTCCCCAACAAGTGAACACTGTACAGCAATGGGGCTGGAATACTGAGGGAGAGCGGATTCCACTACCCCGACCAGAAGAGGAAGAGGCCCATGTGGTACAAGGACAAGTGTCTCGGACTAGATGGGACACCTCCGCGTCCTTGAACCAGCATCTGCAGCCGGTCTGGGTAGAGGGTGTGGAAGCTGTGGGGCTCCGTGACTCCGGAGCCTCAGTCACATTGATAAAAGACCATCTAATACCGGACCAATGTATTGTTCCCACCAGCCGGATGTTAGTCCATGTAGCTGGGGGAGAATCTCTGAACATTCGAAGGGCCCGACTACATTTAGACTGGGGTCACAGTCATGGAATAGTGGATGTAGGAGTAGTTCGGCATCTACCAGTAGATGTGTTGCTGGGAAACAACCTAGGAGCAGGTTTGGTTTGCCACTGGGCCAATGTTGTAACCCGAAGTCAAGGACCAGTTTACACTGCATCAGCCGAGAGGGAACAGAGTGATCTCGACAGGCTGACAACCCCCCCGCCAGTGGTGAGTAATGCACAAAATACAACGCCTGTTAGCATGACAGAATGTGACCTGGGGGAGGTAAATGACATCAGGGAGGAGTTACAGGGAGATTCATCCCTAGCAGGATTGAGGAGTGCAGCGGCTGCCGAAGGGTCCGAAGAGGGGGTCCGCATTATATGGGAAAGGGGGTTGATGTATCGGGTGACACGAGACACAGTGGGGCGAGATAACAAGCAGTTGGTGGTGCCGGAGAAATACAGAAGGGAGATTCTGTCCTTAGCCCACGAAGGTCCATTAGGGGGACACTTGGGAGTGAGGAAGACCCAACGCCGGGTTATGAGCAGGTTCTTCTGGCCCGGGGTGACCCTTGAAGTAAAAAAGTTTGTAAGCTCCTGTGAGACTTGTCAAAGAGTGGGAGGCCCCCCGCGCAGAGCTCCTTTACAACCCATGCCATTAATAGCAGAACCTTTTCAACGGGTAGGGGTGGATTTGATAGGTCCCCTGCCTCGACCCAGTCGATCAGGGAAGAGATATATATTAACGGTTGTAGATTATGCCACCCGATACCCTGAGGCGGTAGCTCTCCGAGGAATAGATGCAAAAAGGGTGGCCCACGCATTAGTTGAAATATTTAGCAGGGTGTGTTTCCCGAAGGAGGTTGTTTCGGATCAGGGAGCCCAATTCACGGGTGAGGTATTGCGTACCCTGTGGAGTCGGTCCGGGGTAAGACCAGTGTTCACCTCTGCATACCACCCACAAACAAATGGACTCTGTGAGCGGTTCAATGGGACCCTGAAACGGTTGATCTGCGCATACTTAGAGGCAGAGGGGGGGGACTGGGAAGAAGCTCTGCCCCAGCTTCTGTTTGCCTACAGAGAGGTGCCACAGGCTTCTACCGGTTTTTCACCATTTGAACTATTATATGGCAGGCAGCCTCGGGGCCCGCTAGACTTGGTGCGAGAACACTGGGAAGACCGATCAGATTCTGGGGGTGTGCCAGTGCTCCGCTATGTGAGGCAGTTGCGAGAGAGGATACAACACCTTGGGCGTCTTGCACGGGTACATCTAGGGGAGGTACAAGGGCAACAGAAAACCTACTATGATAGGGGCACCCAGCCCCGAGAATTCACAGTAGGCCAGCAAGTGCTGGTACTATCTCCTGTCCACCATGACAAGTTACAGGCCAACTGGGAGGGTCCTTATACCATAGTCGACAAAAAGGGTGCAGTCACCTATCGGGTAGCATTCGACACACACCACACCCAAACCAAGGTTATTCATGTTAACCGATTAAAAGCGTACCAGGCCAGAGATACATGTGCGGTAGCTATATGCTGTCCTCCTCCAGATGCCTCAGAACCTGATCCCCTGCTGGACTTATTACAGCACACCAAAGAAAAGGGAGGGGTGGAGCAAGTCACCTTAGGGGATCATCTCTCCCCTGCCCAATCCAGCCAACTACGGGAGTTATTAGACCAGTATGGTGGGCTCTTCTCTAACCAGCCTGGCCGGACCACTCTGACTGAGCATCGAGTGGACACTGGGACAGCAAGGCCGATTCGACAGCCGCTGTACCGAGTGGCACCCGAGGTTCAGCAGATGATTCGGAGGGAAGTGGAAGAAATGTTAGAGTTGGGAGTGGTGGTTCCCTCGTGCAGTCCCTGGGCGGCCAGCGCAGTCCTTGTTCCAAAAAAGGACCAGAGCACAAGGTTCTGCGTAGACTACAGGAGGCTGAACGAGATAACCATCACTGATGCCTACCCCATGCCCCGAATAGATGATCTGTTAGACCAAATGGGGGGAGCAACATTTGTGTCCACCTTAGATCTCAGTAAAGGATACTGGCAGATCCCTTTGTCACCAGATGCCCAGGAGCGTTCAGCTTTCCTCACTCCTTTTGGTCTGTTCCAATTTACGGTCATGCCATTTGGGATGAAGAATGCACCAGCTACCTTTCAACGAATGGTGGATGTCATGCTTGCAGGCTGTCAGGAGTTTTCCCAGGCTTATCTGGATGATATTGCCATATTCAGTAAGACCTGGGAGGAGCACCTGCAGCATGTGAGGGAGATACTCCAGCGCATTCAGCAGGCTGGGTTAACCATCCGGGCAGACAAGTGCCAAATGGGGATGGCTGAGGTCCAGTACCTAGGACATCGAGTAGGGGGTGGTATGATAAAGCCTGACCCAGCCAAAGTGGAAGCAATAGCTCAGTGGCCCCGACCACGCAACCAAAAGCAAGTGCAAGCCTTCTTGGGTACCACCGGGTATTACCGAAAATTCATTGCAGGGTACAGTACTATAGCAAAGCCTCTGACTGACCTGACGACAAAGAAATTCCGAAGCCAGATAGAATGGACTGAATCATGTGAACAGGCTTTTGTGCAGCTGAAGCAAGCCCTGGCGGGGGCCCCCGTGCTGGCTGCAGCCGATTACACCAAGAGGTTCCTGGTGCAGACTGATGCCTCAGACAGTGGGTTGGGCGCTGTCCTTAGTCAGGTGGATGGCACAGGGCAGGAACACCCAGTGGTATATCTTTCAAGGAAACTGTTAGACCGAGAGAAAGCATATGCCACCATAGAAAAGGAATGCTTGGCTATTGTCTGGGCACTGAAAAAACTATTACCCTATGTGTATGGGAGGGAATTCACCATAGTAACGGATCACAATCCACTGACCTGGCTGCATCGGGTGGCGGGGGAGAATGGGCGATTATTACGATGGAGCCTGGCATTGCAACCATTTAACTTTACCATTTCTCACAAAAAGGGGAGAGACCATGGCAACGCTGATGGCCTATCAAGATAAACTGAGGAAGCCCTGAACCCCGGTAATTGCCGCCAGAAGAAGGTGGATAGTCAATCCCAGGAAATGGAGACCAGCGCTGGCCGTGCTGGAAAAGTGGGGGAGGAGTGTGAGGACCTGGCCATTTTCTAAATACTTTTCCAGCACTGAGCAACCTTTTTTCATCAATCTTAATTTTGTGTTTTGTTAGAAATTTGCTTGCTGTGTTTTGTTAGTGATTTGTTTGCTCATCAGTTCAACCTCAGGTATCTATTCCCCTGCCATGGTTCAAGAAGAAGAACCGTGTATTCCGCAGCAAGATCATTTCATGCATGATAATGCCCCGTCTCATGCTGCACATAACACATCTGCATCTCTGGCTGCTGTGGGCATAAAAGGGGACAAACTTATGGTGTGACCCCCATGCTCCCCTGACCTCAACCCCATTGAGAACCTCTGGAGCATCATCAAAAGGAGTGTCTATGATGGCGGGAGGCAGTTCACATCTAAGCAACAGCTCTGGGAGGGTATTCTGTCCTCATGCAAAACAATTGAAGCAGAAACCATCCAAAACCTGACAAATTCAATGGACGAGAGAGTTCAGAAGCTCCTTTCCAACAAGGGGTCCTATGTGCAAATGTAACATCACCTAGAATAAAGTTTAGAGTTGAAAACTGTTTGATTTCAGTGTGTAATAACCGGCTAATGCTTATAATTTCACAAATGACCATTTTTTTGTTCTTTATTAAAATGAAAAGGTTGAAAACTCTGCTGTGCAGAATAATTTGGAACATGCATTTTGAGTGCAGTTTGAGTTTTTTATTTTTTTATAAATCTCCTGTTATCATCGGCAGTTTATACAAAAACCTTTCAATTGTACTCAAATAGTTATTTGACTGGAAAATTACAATGACTGCAATTCATATAGGGAATTTGGGAAAATCTGAGAAAATATTATTTGCATAATAATTTGGAACACAGTGTATACAGAAGCCCTTTTTTTCTTATTTCATGAATTTCATGAAATAATTAAAAAAAAAAAATACGTGGGGCTTCGCCCTATTTTTGTGTCCAGCCAGGTACAACTAGGCAGCTGGGGGCTGGAATCCGCAGCGCAGGGAGGCCCAACCTTTCTGGGCCCCCGCTGCAAATTGCAGTCCGCAGCCACCCCAGAAAATGGCGCGTTCATAGAAGCGCCATCTTCTGGCGCTGTACCCAACTCATCCAGGGCCCTGATGCGGTGGCTCAATGGGTAATAAAGGGGTTAGGGCCAGCTTGGTATTATCAGCTGGCCCTAAGCCCGAAATTCATGGGGTCACGCCAATATTAGACATGACCGCCATGAATTTCTAGTAAAGTATTTAAAAAAAACACAACACCCAGAATAAAGTCCTTTAATTGAAATAAACACACAATTCTTTATTGTTCTAAATTAAACCATAATTACCGTCACGCCCATTCCAGCTGAAGCCAACGATCTCCTGCAATAAAAGAAAAATAATAAAGCAACATCATCCTTACCTTTCCATGGTTCCCACGACAGCTTCAGCTATGCTACATTCACATGACAGGCTGGATGGCAGCAGAACGCTGCCATCCAGCTTGCCATGCCGCAGACAGTGAGAAGCGCAGGCATGCTTGCGCTCCTCAGTGTCTGGCTGTGACGGCATCCAGATGAGCCGAGATCATGTCCAATGAACTCTGCTCACCTCATGCACGTCACTGACAGCGTGGGAAAATTCTCCTGCGCTCAGCGCTTCAGCAGGAGAATTCTCCCACGCTGGGATGGCATTGAGATGACAGGCTGGATGGCAGCTGAGCGCTGCCATCCAGCATGCCATCCTTCATAGACACTGCGGAGCCCAGGCATGTTTGCGCTCTGCAGTGTCTCTGAAGGATGACAAGCTGGATGGCAGCGCTCAGCTGTGATCCAGCCTGTCATCTCAATGCCATCCCAGAGTGGAAGAATTCTCCTGCTCAAGCGCTGTGCACAGGAGAATTCTCCCACGCTGTCAGTGACGTGCATGAGGTGAGCTGAGTTCATTGGACATGAGCTCACCTCATGCACGTCACTGACAGCGTGGGAAAATTCTCCTGTGCTCAGCGCTTCAGCAGGAGAATTCTCTCACGCTCACTGCAAGCGCAGGAGAATTCTCCCACGCTGTCCGTGACGTGCATGAGGTGAGCCGAGTTCATTGGATATGACCTCGGCTCATCTTTAAGCCGTCACAGCGAGACACTGAGGAGCGCAAGTGACGCGCCCCTGGGCCTGCTGTGTCGCGCATCGTCTCGCGCACGGGGGCTTACCCGGAACCGGATCAGATGAGGGTTGTAGTCTCCGAGTGGTGGGGACCCGGTCCGTGCCCAGGGAGTCAAACTCAGTGTGTGGCAGCCTTGATAGATGTTATTTGAGTGTCGACTACGCCACCCGTTGATTTGCAGCTATGGAGCTGCCGCTGCAGGGCAGACCGCTGAGGCCGGTGTAGAATTGTGCAGCGTGATAGTATAACCCCCAACGGGAGGGGTATGGCCTCAGGGCAGCCGGCGTGGAAGATGGGGGTAGCAGGAACCACTCAGAGACGGTGCGGTGTAATTCAGGGTCTTTACTGGTAACAACGATAGACCCTCCCGGAGTACTTGCTAGCGAACGGGGCCTGGTCAGTCCTTGAGCAGATGGGATCTCCCCTGGCCAGGCGGAGTTGTAGGCCTCCCAAACTGACTGTACTCTTCTGGCTACCTTGCTAGAAGCGGATATAAGTAGCCCACGTCCCTGAGTGTACCGTGTGGTGCTCACCCGTATGGCCGGTGACTCGGGGCCTTCTAATGGCTTCCGCTCCACGATGGCGGTGCTGGTCCCACGCGTGTGACCGTGCCTTCGGGTTTCTGGGCCTGAGGACCTGAAATCCCCTGCCGGTCGGCTTCTGCTGCTGGGTAAGAGTTAGTCCCCACAGCCTCGGACGCCGGGTCCGGTAAGAAAGCTTCTCAGTCAGGGCGAGCTCTGCAGCTGCCAGCCCCTGACTCGTAGTAGTATTGCTCCCACTGAGCTTCTGCTGTTTCTTCCTATGACTGTTTCTCGTCTCTACTTCTTCTCTACTCACTAACCCTGCCTCAGCCCTAGGTTTATATAGGGGAAGTTCTTCCCCTCCCAAGACTGGGCAGGAGGTGTGGCATGCACAGGATCCCTGACCAAAGGACCTCCCACCTGCTCTCAGACATAACATTACATTACTGTGGAAACCAGACCCCTGGGGTGCCACATTCCCCCCTAGTGAAATTTAGTACTCCGGGACTAAACATATTTTAGAAAAACATAACAAGATATAACAACAATAATAGTACAATAAGAAGAAACACATAAAGGTGGTCACGGCATGTCCGTAACCGGGTGCAGTCTTTGAAGAAAAGCAAGGTGTCCATTTCACCAAAACAGGGAGACGTAACCAGGTAGGGGTTTGTCCTGCCCCGAGTCCTTAACAGTCTTTAGTCCGTCCTGGGTTACGCTCCAACTATGTACAAAGGATTCCCGGTAAATCCACCAAGGATTCCTACAAATAACTAGAAACACAAAATTATACACAAGCAACAATACACAGGTAAACATAAATAAAACAATTTATACACTTCAAATCCTCCAACGTGCGGGTAACTGGCCCCTAGTGGCCCTAGTGGACCTACGGAGCTGACTGCCTAGCCCTGAACTACAGGGTGTAGGAGCTGTCAAGGGTAAACTGGGCAGCTGTCTACCGGCTCTTTGGCTCACTAGGGATATGGCAGGCTCACTGCAAGCAGAGGGTTGATCCTCCTGGTCTGCGGGTGTGGGGTCTTCTGCCTCCTGGACCGGCTGTTCTTCCAGCTCTACCTGTTGCTCCGTAGGTGCTTGGGATGCTGGTTGGAGGAAGGTGAGTACGGGTACCACAACTGCACCATTGACTTGAGTCCAAGACCGAGGGAAGTCCCCGAGCACAGTACTAACCATATCTTCCCTTTCCTCTACGGGTCGATGGTCTTCTTGTTCCTCTTCAGGGTTCCTCAGTTGTTCGGGACACTTCTTCAGGTGGTCCCGGGATACAATGGCTGTGGTTTCCCCTCCGTCTTTACTGATGGTACAAACCTTCGGGTTCTCGTGGCTTGAGGGCAGTACGGTGTACGGGTCCTTCTCCCACTGGTCGTCCAACTTGTGGAGCCGTCTCTTCCTCTTCAAGACCTGCTCTCCGGGTACCAGGGGAACAGCGGGAGCATGCTGGTTGTAAGTTTTCTCTTGTCTTTCCCTAGCCTGACAGAGACTTCGCTCCACGCTCTCCTGTACTCTCCGGTACTGCTGCTGCCTCTCTGTGTCCCAGTCTGCTTCTGGTGAAGTGTCCTCGGGTGTCAGGACTCCCATTTCCAGGTCAACAGGTAACTTACCAGGTCTTGCCCTCATTAGGTAAGCCGGGGTACAGTTGGTGGAACCTACCGGGATGTGGTTGTATAGGTCCACCAGATCGGGCAACTTCTCAGGCCACAGACTGCGTTCTTCCAGGGGCAACGTTTTTAGAAGATCCATTACCACCTGGTTCATTTTCTCACAAAGTCCATTAGTTTGCGGATGGTAGGGTGTCGTCCTTATCTTCCGGCAGCCATACAGATTGCAGAATTCCTGGAAGACCTCCGCTTCAAAGGCAGGTCCCTGGTCCGTCAACACTTGGTCCGGGTACCCGTGTGGACGGCAGAAGTGCTGCTGGAAGGCTCTAGCTGCTGTTTGAGCCGTTAAGTCCTTGACGGGGACGACAACCAAGAACCGGGAGTAATGATCCACGATGGTTAACGCGTAGACGTAGCCACTTCTGCTTGGGGTCAGTTTTACATGATCCAAGGCTACCAGTTCCAACGGTTGCCGGGTGACGATGGACTGCAGGGGAGTCTTCTGGCTGGCACGGTCCTTCCTTCTCAGGTTGCACGGGCCACAGTCTCTGCACCACTTCTCAATGGTTCCCCTCATGCCTACCCAGTGGAATCGCTCGCGCAGCAGGAACTCCAGCTTCTTCCACCCGAAGTGTCCAGCTCCGTCGTGGTATGCCTCCATCACCATGGCTGCGTCTCTTCATGGCACCACTACTTGCCAGAGTAGTTCATGCGTCCGGGAGTTAACCATTCTGCGGCACAACTTCCCCTTGTAAAGGAACAGTCGACTCTTCTCTGCCCATAGTTGTTTGGCTTCCTCCGGAGCGTCTGGTTCAAGGCAAGCCTCCGGGCGAGTCAGCATCTCCTTCACCAGTCGGACGGCAGGGTCGCTGTCTTGCGTTTCCGCCCAGTTGTAGTGAGGTAAGGGGTTCAACGTAGCAGCCTGCTTACTCCTTACCCGGTGGGAATACTGGATAGTCCCATGACGGTGGAACGCAGGGAGTTCAACTTCTTCCAGTCCCTCCGGATCTTCTCCTTCGTCCGGCAGGTTGGGCATCCTGGACAGGGCGTCCGCGTTGGTATTGGAGCGTCCGGCCCGGTATTTGATTGTGAACTCGTAGTTGGACAGACGGGCCATCCACCTCTGCTCCAGGGCACCGAGTCTTGCCGTGTCCAGGTGTGTCAACGGGTTGTTATCCGTGTACACGGTGAACCGGGAAGAAGCGAGGTAATGCTTAAAGCGCTCGGTGACTGCCCATACTACGGCCAGAAACTCTAGCTTAAATGAGCTGTAATTCTCGGGGTTCCTTTCGGTGGGTCGCAGTTTTCGGCTGGCGTAGGCGATTACTCGTTCCTTCCCCTGCTGGATCTGGGACAGTACGGCTCCTAGCCCGATGTTACTGGCGTCGGTGTAGAGGATAAAGGGCTGGCTATAATCCGGGTACGCCAGGATTTCGTCCCCCGTGAGGGCCATCTTCAGCTGGCGGAAGGACTCTTCTTCCAGCTCCTCCCATTTGAAGGGCGGCTTCTGGTTCTTGACCTTCCGGGACTGGCCTATCAGGAGGTCCTGCATAGGTGCTGCCTTTTTGGTGAAACCGGGAATAAACCTTCGGTAGTAGCCTACCAACCCGAGGAACTGCCGCACTTCTTTTACGCTGGAGGGGCTTGGCCATTCCTTAATTGCGGTGATCTTATCAGGGTCGTGAGCCACTCCGTCAGCGCTCACCACGTGTCCCAGGTACTGCACCTTTGGTTTCAGGAGGTGACACTTGGAGGGTTTCACCTTTAGGCCGTAACTCGCCAGAGCTTCGAACACTTCCGCCAGGTGTTTCAGGTGGTCCTCATACGTCTTGGAATATACGATGACATCGTCCAGGTACAACAGGACCGTCTCGAAGTTTCTGTGGCCCAGACAACACTCCATTAGTCGTTGGAAGGTTCCTGGTGCGTTGCAGAGTCCGAACGGCATGCAGGTGAACTCGCTAAGTCCCATCGGGGTGGTGAATGCGGTCTTCTCCCGGTCCGCCTCTGCTACAGGAACCTGCCAGTACCCGCTAGTGAGATCCAAGGTAGAGAAGAAGTTAGCAGATCTTAAAGCAGCCAATGACTCCTCTATCCTTGGTAAGGGGTACGCATCCTTGTGTGTGATACGGTTGATTTTCCGGTAATCTACACACATCGTCATGGTGTTGTCTTTTTTTCTGACTAAGACTAGTGGAGCTGCCCAGGGGCTACAGCTATCCCTGATCACCCCAGCCTCCTTCATGTCTCTAAGCATCCCCTTGGCGTGTTGGTAGTGGGCAGGGGGTACGGGTCGATACCTCTCTTTTATAGGAGGATGGTCTCCCGTGGGGATGTGGTGTTCTACCCCCTTGACTCGCCCGAAGTCTAACGGGTGTTTACTGAACACTCTCTCGTACTCCTGAACCACCCGATAGACTCCTTGTTTCTGGTGTGAGGGAGTGGAGTCAGTACCCAGATGTAGTTGCTGACACCAGTCCTCCATGTTTTTCTTAGAGCCGTTACCTTCCTCCGGGTGAGATGGAGGCAAGGGTTCCACAGATTGTATAGAATTTTGGTTAATGGTATATAATTTGGCTAGCGTAGCATACCGGGGCAGGTACACTTCCCTCTCCCCGATATTTATTATGCGAACGGGCACCCTCCCATGGCGTACATCAACCACCCCCCGTGCTGTCAAAATGGTGGGCCTACTGTCCGAGTAAACTGGTTCTACCATCGCCTGGTAATCCCTACCTCTCAGACCAATAGCTGCCCGGCACCAAATCATCATTTCACTTTTTGGGGGCATGGCAATAGGAAAAGGGTCACACATTCTTACGCTACCAATCTCACCGCCGGAGAGTTCCACCTGTTGCTGTCGCATCAGTGCCCGGATCTCTTTCTGGAGCACCCGCTGCTCGCCGGAGCTGGTGTTCTTGGCAACCTGCTGTAAAAGGAAAATCACCTCTGCAAGACAATTTTCAATTACGTTAGTTCCTAGAGTTATTTTTGGGTGACTCTCATGTTTGTCAATATCTACAATGATCAGTCCCTGTGCTGCCAGTTCGACTCTACCGATTTTGATGGTCACCTCTTTAAATCCGATCTGTGGCACGGGCTGGCCATTGCTGGCGATGATACTCAAGTCGTCGTCAGGGTAGCGGGTAATATCCGAGTCATTCCAGTACTGCTTAAAGAGCACGTACGGGATGGTGGTGACCTGTGACCCAGTGTCCAGTAGGGCACTCATGGGAATGCCATCCAGTACCACAGGCAAGACTGGACGTCCTCCCACATATCTGTCACGCCAGTTCGATGGGCCTGGTGATCTTTTTCCTGGGGGTTGGCCCTCTACCCCAGGTTGTGCCCGTTTAAAGAACAGTACCTTGCCATATGTCCGGGTTGATTGCAGCGGCGGCAGATGGGTTGTCCGTCCTCGTTGTATCGGTCACTGGGTCTTCCTCTGGCCGGTGGGGTCCTCCTTGGTCGACGCCACGGGATGTCCTCCGGTCCGGATGCCAGCTGGATCTTCCCTGGGGTGGAAACCTGTAAAGACTGCACAGTTCGGGTTAGCGCAGCAACGCTCTTAGCTAGCTCTTGGACCTGATGGTGTAGGTCTGGAGCCGGGTCATTGTCCAAAGCCTGCGCATCAGCTCCCAGAGGCCCTGCCGACAAGGGCGCCGCCTCCTGGTGGTAAGTGATAGCTGGGCGCCTGTGGGTCACAACGCCACCCGGTGCCGGTTCTCGGAGCACCCGGATGGCTCTGTCCTTGAACTGTGCAAAGCCCAGATAGGGATCCTGTAAGGCCATCGCCCGCAACTGGGTTCGGTGGGCATTACAATATTGTCCCTCTATAAATTGTTCGGTCAACAGCCTGTCCTCGTTTCCCACTCCATCAGGGTCGGTCTGCTTAATGGCCCTCAGGCCCTCTTGTAGGTTTAGTGCATAGTCCCTTATACTCTCATGCGCTCGCTGCTTGCACCCGTAGAATCTAAGCTTAATCTCGGCTGAGGTGCGGGTATCAAAGGTATCCTTCAGCCGGGTTAGTATCCCTGCGACAGTCTTCCTCCCAAGTGGCCAGGATTTTACTTCCCTTTTGGCTGCCCCGGTTAGTTGGGCCACCAGGATGCTCACTTTTTGCTCTTCTGTGAGGGGGTACACCTGGAAGAGGCTATCCAGCTTTTCTCTAAAGTCATGCAGGGTATGTGACTCCCCTGAGTACTGGGGTAGCCAAGCTGATCCCGGGATATAGGGCATGGTGAAGGGCATAACTGCAGCAGCGGTGGCGCTGGCGGGGGTTGAGGCAGTGAAGCTCTCCTCCGTATCCGACATCTTCCTCCCCCCTAGTGGACCGTGGCCTACCTTGCGATGATCCTGTTCTGTAGGCCGCGGCTCCGCAGTAGATCGTCAGGGTTGAGGACCTTCCGTCGCGCTCCAGTGACGTCGGCGTCTGCTGGGCTCCTTCCAGGACCTTACGCAACGTCCGGACGTGAGGCGGGGCTTCAGTTCTCGCGCGCTTTCGGAGTCCACGCCCCTCTTCTTCCCGTGCGGCGTCCTCAAGATGGCGTCCAATGGCGGGAAAACTCCACGGATGGCGGGAAGAAGGCCGAAGATGGCGCCGGATGGCGGGAAAACTTCGCGGATGGCGGGAAGAAGGCAGAAGATGGCGCCGGATGGCGGGAAACCTCACCACTGGTAAGTTTGAACAGTCTTTGCTTTTCAGGCACGCAGTACCCGTTGGTTGCGGGCACGAAATCCTGCCGACTACGCCAAAGTTGACGCGCCCCTGGGCCTGCTGTGACGCGCAGCGTCTCGCGCACGGGGGCTTACTTGGAACCGGATCAGATGAGGGTTGTAGTCTCCGAGTGGCGGGGACCCGGTCCGTGCCCAGGGAGTCAAACTCAGTGTGTGGCAGCCTTGATAGATGTTATTTGAGTGTCGACTACGCCACCCGTTGATTTGCAGCTATGGAGCTGCCGCTGCAGGGCAGACCGCTGAGGCCGGTGTAGAATTGTGCAGCGTGATAGTATAACCCCCAACGGGAGGGGTATGGCCTCAGGGCAGCCGGCGTGGAAGATGGGGGTAGCAGGAACCACTCAGAGACGGTGCGGTGTAATTCAGGGTCTTTACTGGTAACAACGATAGACCCTCCCGGAGTACTTGCTAGCGAACGGGGCCTGGTCAGTCCTTGAGCAGATGGGATCTCCCCTGGCCAGGCGGAGTTGTAGGCCTCCCAAACTGACTGTACTCTTCTGGCTACCTTGCTAGAAGCGGATATAAGTAGCCCACGTCCCTGAGTGTACCGTGTGGTGCTCACCGATTTTGGCCGGTGACTCGGGGCCTTCTAATGGCTTCCGCTCCACGATGGCGGTGCTGGTCCCACGCGTGTGACCGTGCCTTCGGGTTTCTGGGCCTGAGGACCTGAAATCCCCTGCCGGTCGGCTTCTGCTGCTGGGTAAGAGTTAGTCCCCACAGCCTCGGACGCCGGGTCCGGTAAGAAAGCTTCTCAGTCAGGGCGAGCTCTGCAGCTGCCAGCCCCTGACTCGTAGTAGTATTGCTCCCACTGAGCTTCTGCTGTTTCTTCCTATGACTGTTTCTTGTCTCTACTCTCCTTGACTGACTAACCCTGCCTCAGCCCTAGGTTTATATAGGGGAAGTTCTTCCCCTCCCAAGACTGGGCAGGAGGTGTGGCATGCACAGGATCCCTGACCAAAGGACCTCCCACCTGCTCTCAGACATAACATTACATTACTGTGGAAACCAGACCCCTGGGGTGCCACACAAGCATGCCTGCGTTTCTCACTGTCTGCGGCATGGCAAGCTGGATGGCAGCGTTCTGCTGCAATCCAGCCTGTCATGTGAATGTAGCAGAGCTGAAGCCATCGTGGGAACCATGGAGAGGTAAGGATGAGGTTGCTTTATTATTTTACTTTTATTGCAGGAGATCGTTGGCTTCAGCTGGAATGGGCGTGATGGTAAGTATGGTTTAATTTAGAACATTAACCTTCCTCTTGTGTTGGGCTGCGTGCACACGATGCGTTTTTCATGCGTTTATGCTGCGGAATTTCCGCAGCGGAAACGCATCAAAACCGCATGGTAATCCGCCCCCCATGGTCCCCAATGGCATTCCGCAATGTCAATGCACAAGCTGTGGATTTTTCCGCAGCGTTTCTGCAGCGCAAATAAATCTGCAGCATGTTCATTCATTTTGCGGAAGCGCCGCCATTGACTTGCATTGAGACGCATAGAATCCGTGTCTGTACATTTGTACCCGCAGATAATATGCGTCTCTATGTGCGGATGGTACCCGGGTGTAGAGGAGAGGAGACTCTCATCCAGACCCGGGCACCATAGTACCTGTAAAAAAAGAATAAAATAATAAATAAAGTTTATATTCACCTGTCCGGCGGCCCCGGCAGCGCTTCTTCTTCCAGGACCTGAGATGACGTCGCGGTCATGTGACTGCAGGCTGTCTCGCGATGTGCCGGCAACCCGGAAGAAGCCAGGACGAGCGCTGCAGCACACGCGGCGGGGGATCGGGGGTGAGTATAGCTTTATTTTTTTATTTTTACGGTCACACTATATCTGCCGATTGCCGGTTGCATGGATTTATATAGTGTGACCAAGTTCTCAAGAACTTTCCAAGTGATGCTAAAATCGCCTGGAAAGTGCTTGTCAGTCCGCATGCGGAAACACAAGGGTTAACGCATGTGGACACGCATGTGAATCTGCATGTGGATCCGCATGTATTCTGCAGGAAAAACGCATGTACAATCTGCATGTACAATCCGCATGTACAATCCCCATGTACAATCCGCATGTACAATCCCCATGTACAATCTGCATGTACAATCCGCATGTACACTCCCCATGTACAATCTGCATGTACAATCTGCATGTACAATCCCCATGTACAATCTGCATGTACAATCCGCATGTACACTCCCCATGTACAATCCGCATGTACACTCCCCATGTACAATCTGCATGTACAATCTGCATGTATAATCCGCATGTACAATCTGCATGTACAATCCGCATGTACAATCTGCATGTACACTCCCCATGTACAATCCGCATGTACAATCTGCATGTACAATCCGCATGTACAATCTGCATGTACAATCCCCATGTACAATCCGCATGTACAATCTGCATGTACAATCCGCATGTACAATCTGCATGTACAATCCGCATGTACAATCTGCATGTACAATCTGCATGTACAATCCGCATGTACAATCTGCATGTACAATCCCCATGTACAATCTGCATGTACAATCCGCATGTACAATCCGCATGTACAATCTGCATGTACAATCCGCATGTACAATCTGCATGTACAATCTGCATGTACAATCCGCATGTACAATCTGCATGTACAATCTGCATGTACACTCCGCATGTACAATCTGCATGTACAATCTGCATGTACAATCCTCATGTACAATCCGCATGTACAATCTGCATGTACAATCCCCATGTACAATCTGCATGTACAATCTGCATGTACAATCTGCATGTATAATCCGCATGCACAATCCACATGTACAATCTGCATGTACAATCCCCATGTACAATCTGCATGTACAATCCGCATGTACAATCTGCATGTACAATCTGCATGTACAATCCCCATGTACATTCTGCATGTACACTCCCCATGTACAATCCGCATGTACAATCTGCATGTACAATCTGCATGTACAATCCCCATGTACAATCTGCATGTACACTCCCCATGTACAATCCGCATGTACAATCTGCATGTACAATCTGCATGTATAATCCGCATGTACAATCTGCATGTACAATCTGCATGTACAATCTGCATGTACACTCCGCATGTACACTCCGCATGTACAATCTGCATGTACAATCTGCATGTACAATCCGCATGTACAATCTGCATGTACAATCCGCATGTACAATCTGCATGTACACTCCCCATGTACAATCCGCATGTACAATCTGCATGTAGAATCTGCATGTACAATCCCCATGTACAATCCGCATGTACAATCCGCATGTACAATCTGCATGTACAATCCGCATGTACAATCTGCATGTACAATCCGTATGTACAATCTGCATGTACAATCTGCATGTACAATCCGCATGTACAATCCCCATGTACAATCCGCATGTACAATCTGCATGTACAATCCCCATGTACAATCTTCATGTACAATCCGCATGTACAATCCGCATGTACAATCTGCATGTACAATCTGCATGTACAATCTGCATGTACACTCCGCATGTACAATCTGCATGTACAATCTGCATGTACAATCCCCATGTACAATCCGCATGTACAATCTGCATGTACAATCCGCATGTACAATCCGCATGTACAATCTGCATGTACACTCCGCATGTACAATCTGCATGTACAATCTGCATGTACAATCCCCATGTACAATCCGCATGTACAATCTGCATGTACAATCTGCATGTACAATCCGCATGTACAATCCGCATGTACAATCTGCATGTACAATCCCCATGTACAATCTGCATGTACAATCCGCATGTACAATCCCCATGTACAATCTGCATGTACAATCCGCATGTACACTCCCCATGTACAATCTGCATGTACAATCCCCATGTACAATCCGCATGTACACTCCCCATGTACAATCTGCATGTATAATCCGCATGTACAATCTGCATGTACAATCCGCATGTACAATCTGCATGTACAATCTGCATGTACACTCCGCATGTACACTCCGCATGTACAATCTGCATGTACAATCTGCATGTACAATCCGCATGTACGATCTGCATGTACAATCCGCATGTACAATCTGCATGTACACTCCCCATGTACAATCCGCATGTACAATCTGCATGTACAATCTGCATGTACAATCTGCATGTACAATCCCCATGTACAATCCCCATGTACAATCTGCATGTACAATCCGCATGTACAATCTGCATGTACAATCCGCATGTACAATCTGCATGTACAATCTGCATGTACAATCCGCATGTACAATCTGCATGTACAATCCCCATGTACAATCTGCATGTACAATCCGCATGTACAATCTGCATGTACAATCTCCATGTACAATCCCCATGTACAATCTGCATGTACACTCCCCATGTACAATCCGCATGTACAATCTGCATGTACAATCTGCATGTATAATCCGCATGTACAATCTGCATGTGCAATCTGCATGTACAATCTGCATGTACACTCCGCATGTACACTCCGCATGTACAATCTGCATGTACAATCTGCATGTACAATCCGCATGTACAATCTGCATGTACAATCCGCATGTACAATCTGCATGTACACTCCCCATGTACAATCCGCATGTACAATCTGCATGTAGAATCTGCATGTACAATCCCCATGTACAATCCGCATGTACAATCCGCATGTACAATCTGCATGTACAATCCGCATGTACAATCTGCATGTACAATCCGTATGTACAATCTGCATGTACAATCCGCATGTACAATCCCCATGTACAATCCGCATGTACAATCTGCATGTACAATCCCCATGTACAATCTTCATGTACAATCCGCATGTACAATCCGCATGTACAATCCGCATGTACAATCTGCATGTACAATCTGCATGTACAATCTGCATGTACAATCCGCATGTACAATCTGCATGTACAATCTGCATGTACAATCCCCATGTACAATCTGCATGTACACTCCCCATGTACAATCCGCATGTAAAATCTGCATGTACAATCCCCATGTACAATCTGCATGTACAATCCCCATGTACAATCTGCATGTACAATCTGCATGTACAATCCCCATGTACAATCTGCATGTACACTCCCCATGTACAATCTGCATGTACAATCTGCATGTACAATCCCCATGTACAATCTGCATGTACAATCTGCATGTACAATCCCCATGTACAATCTGCATGTACACTCCCCATGTACAATCCGCATGTACAATCTGCATGTACAATCTGCATGTACAATCCCCATGTACAATCTGCATGTACAATCCCCATGTACAATCTGCATGTACAATCTGCATGTACAATCCCCATGTACAATCTGCATGTACAATCTGCATGTACACTCCCCATGTACAATCTGCATGTACACTCTCCATGTATAATCTGCATGTACAATCCGCATGTACACTCCCCATGTACACTCCGCATGTACAATCCGCATGTACAATCCCCATGTACAATCTGCATGTACACTCCCCATGTACAATCCGCATGTACAATCTGCATGTACAATCTGCATGTACAATCCCCATGTACAATCCGCATGTACAATCCGCATGTACAATCTGCATGTACAATCTGCATGTACAATCCGCATGTACAATCTGCATGTACAATCCCCATGTACAATCTGCATGTACAATCCGCATGTACAATCTGCATGTACAATCTGCATGTACAATCCGCATGTACAATCTGCATGTACAATCCCCATGTACAATCTGCATGTACAATCCCCATGTACAATCTGCATGTACAATCCCCATGTACAATCCGCATGTACAATCTGCATGTACAATCTGCATGTACAATCTGCATGTACAATCTGCATGTACACTTCCCATGTACAATCTGCATGTACAATCTGCATGTACAATCTGCATGTACAATCCGCATGTACAATCTGCATGTACAATCCGCATGCACAATCCGCATGTACAATCCGCATGTACAATCTGCATGTACAATCCGCATGTACAATCTGCATGTACAATCTGCATGTACAGTCTGCATGTACAATCCGCATGTACAATCTGCATGTACAATCCGCATGTACACTCCCCATGTACAATCCCCATGTACAATCTGCATGTACAATCTGCATGTACAATCCGCATGTACAATCTGCATGTACAATCCGCATGCACAATCTGCATGTACAATCCGCATGTACACTCCCCATGTACAATCCCCATGTACAATCTGCATGTACAATCTGCATGTACAATCCCCAAGTACAATCCGCATGTACAATCTGCATGTACAATCTGCATGTACAATCCCCATGTACACTCCCTATGTACAATCCGCATGTACAATCCGCATGTACAATCTGCATGTACAATCTGCATGTATAATCTGCATGTACAATCCCCATGTACAATCTGCATGTACAATCCGCATGTACAATCCGCATGTACAATCTGCATGTACAATCTGCATGTATAATCCGCATGTACAATCTGCATGTACAATCCGCATGTACAATCTGCATGTAAAATCTGCATGTACAATCCCCATGTACAATCTGCATGTACAATCCCCATGTACAATCTGCATGTACAATCTGCATGTACAATCCCCATGTACAATCTGCATGTACACTCCCCATGTACAATCTGCATGTACACTCCCCATGTACAATCTGCATGTACAATCTGCATGTACAATCCCCATGTACAATCTGCATGTACAATCTGCATGTACAATCCCCATGTACAATCTGCATGTACACTCCCCATGTACAATCCGCATGTACAATCTGCATGTACAATCTGCATGTACAATCCCCATGTACAATCTGCATGTACAATCCCCATGTACAATCTGCATGTACAATCTGCATGTACAATCCCCATGTACAATCTGCATGTACAATCTGCATGTACACTCCCCATGTACAATCTGCATGTACACTCCCCATGTACAATCTGCATGTACAATCCGCATGTACACTCCCCATGTACACTCCGCATGTACAATCTGCATGTACAATCCCCATGTACAATCTGCATGTACACTCCCCATGTACAATCCGCATGTACAATCTGCATGTACAATCCCCATGTACAATCCGCATGTACAATCCGCATGTACAATCTGCATGTACAATCCGCATGTACAATCTGCATGTACAATCTGCATGTACAATCCGCATGTACAATCTGCATGTACAATCCCCATGTACAATCTGCATGTACAATCCGCATGTACAATCTGCATGTACAATCTGCATGTACAATCCGCATGTACAATCTGCATGTACAATCCCCATGTACAATCTGCATGTACAATCCCCATGTACAATCTGCATGTACAATCCCCATGTACAATCCGCATGTACAATCTGCATGTACAATCTGCATGTACAATCTGCATGTACAATCTGCATGTACACTTCCCATGTACAATCTGCATGTACAATCTGCATGTACAATCTGCATGTACAATCCGCATGTACAATCTGCATGTACAATCCGCATGCACAATCCGCATGTACAATCCGCATGTACAATCTGCATGTACAATCCGCATGTACAATCTGCATGTACAATCTGCATGTACAGTCTGCATGTACAATCCGCATGTACAATCTGCATGTACAATCCGCATGTACAATCTGCATGTACACTCCCCATGTACAATCCCCATGTACAATCTGCATGTACAATCTGCATGTACAATCCGCATGTACAATCTGCATGTATAATCCGCATGCACAATCCGCATGTACAATCCGCATGTACAATCTGCATGTACAATCCGCATGTACAATCTGCATGTACAATCTGCATGTACAGTCTGCATGTACAATCTGCATGTACAATCTGCATGTACAATCCGCATGTACAATCCGCATGTACAATCCGCATGTACAATCTGCATGTACACTCCCCATGTACAATCCGCATGTACAATCTGCATGTACAATCTGCATGTACACTCCCCATGTACAATCCGCATGTACAATCCGCATGTACAATCTGCATGTATAATCCGCATGTACAATCTGCATGTACAATCTGCATGTACAATCTGCATGTACACTCCCCATGTACAATCCGCATGTACAATCTGCATGTACAATCCGCATGTACAATCCGCATGTACAATCTGCATGTACAATCTGCATGTATAATCCGCATGTACAATCTGCATGTACAATCTGCATGTACAATCCACATGTACAATCTGCATGTACAATCCCCATGTACAATCCGCATGTACAATCTGCATGTACAATCTGCATGTACACTCCCCATGTACAATCCGCATGTACAATCTGCATGTACAATCTGCATGTACAATCTGCATGTACAATCCCCATGTACAATCTGCATGTACAATCTGCATGTACAATCCGCATGTACAATCTGCATGTATAATCCGCATGTACAATCTGCATGTACAATCTGCATGTACAATCTGCATGTACACTCCCCATGTACAATCCGCATGTACAATCTGCATGTACAATCCGCATGTACAATCTGCATGTATAATCCGCATGTACAATCTGAATGTACACTCCCCATGTACAATCCCCATGTACAATCCCCATGTACAATCTGCATGTACAATCTGCATGTACAATCCGCATGTACAATCTGCATGTATAATCCGCATGTACAATCTGCATGTACACTCCCCATGTACAATCCCCATGTACAATCCCCATGTACAATCCCCATGTACAATCCCCATGTACAATCTGCATGTACAATCCGCATGTACAATCTGCATGTACAATCCGCATGTACAATCTGCATGTACAATCCGCATGTACAATCTGCATGTACAATCTGCATGTACAATCCACATGTACAATCTGCATGTACAATCTGCATGTACACTCCCCATGTACAATCCGCATGTACAATCTGCATGTACAATCTGCATGTACAATCTCCATGTACAATCTGCATGTACAATCTGCATGTACAATCTGCATGTACACTCCCCATGTACAATCCGCATGTACAATCTGCATGTACAATCTGCATGTACAATCTCCATGTACAATCTGCATGTACAATCTGCATATGCAATCCGCATGTACAATCCGCATGTACAATCTGCATGTACAATCCACATGTACAATCTGCATGTACAATCCCCATGTACAATCTGCATGTACAATCCCCATGTACAATCCGCATGTACAATCTGCATGTACACTCCCCATGTACAATCCGCATGTACAATCTGCATGTACAATCTGCATGTACAATCTCCATGTACAATCTGCATATGCAATCCGCATGTACAATCCGCATGTACAATCCGCATGTACAATCTGCATATGCAATCCGCATGTAAAATCTGCATGTACAATCTGCATGTACAATCTGCATGTACACTCCCCATGTACAATCCGCATGTACACTCTGCATGTACAATCTGCATGTACAATCCCCATGTACAATCTGCATGTACAATCTGCATATGCAATCCGCATGTACAATCCGCATGTACAATCTGCATGTACAATCTGCATATGCAATCCGCATGTACAATCCGCATGTACAATCTGCATGTACAATCTGCATGTACACTCCCCATGTACAATCTGCATGTACACTCCCCATGTACAATCTGCATGTACACTCCCCATGTACAATCCGCATGTACAATCTGCATGTACAATCTGCATGTACAATCCCCATGTACAATCTGCATGTACAATCTGCATATGCAATCCGCATGTACAATCCCCATGTACAATCTGCATGTACAATCTGCATGTACAATCCCCATGTACACTCCCTATGTACAATCCGCATGTACAATCTGCATGTACAATCTGCATGTACAATCTGCATGTATAATCCGCATGTACAATCCCCATGTACAATCAGCATGTACAATCTGCATGTACAATCCCCATGTACACTCCCTATGTACAATCTGCATGTACAATCCGCATGTACAATCCCCATGTACAATCTGCATGTATAATCTGCATGTACAATCCCCATGTACAATCTGCATGTACAATCCGCATGTACAATCCGCATGTACAATCTACATGTACAATCTGCATGTATAATCCGCATGTACAATCTGCATGTACAATCCGCATGTACAATCCACATGTACAATCCGCATGTACAATCTGCATGTATAATCCGCATGTACAATCTGCATGTACAATCTGCATGTACAATCCGCATGTACAATCCGCATGTACAATCTGCATGTACAATCCCCATGTACAATCCGCATGTACAATCTGCATGTACACTCCCCATGTACAATCCGCATGTACAATCTGCATGTACAATCTGCATGTACAATCTGCATGTACAATCCGCATGTAGAATCTGCATGTATAATCCTCATGTACAATCTGCATGTACAATCTGCATGTACAATCTGCATGTATAATCCTCATGTACAATCTGCATGTACAATCCGCATGTACAATCTGCATGTACAATCTGCATGTATAATCCGCATGCACAATCCGCATGTACAATCTGCATGTACAATCTCCATGTACAATCCGCATGTACAATCTGCATGTACAGTCTGCATGTACAATCTGTATGTACAATCTGCATGTACAATCCGCATGTACAATCTGCATGTATAATCCTCATGTACAATCTGCATGTACAATCTGCATGTACACTCCCCATGTACAATCCGCATGTACAATCTGCATGTACAATCTGCATGTACAATCCGCATGTACAATCTGCATGTACACTCCCCATGTACAATCCGCATGTACAATCTGCATGTACAATCTGCATGTACAATCCCCATGTACAATCTGCATGTACAATCTGCATGTACAATCCGCATGTACAATCTGCATGTACAATCTGCATGTACACTCCCCATGTACAATCCGCATGTACAATCTGCATGTACAATCTGCATGTACACTCCCCATGTACAATCTGCATGTACAATCCCCATATACAATCTGCATGTACAATCTGCATGTACAATCCGCACGTACAATCTGCATGTATAATCTGCATGTATAATCCGCATGTATAATCCGCATGTACAATCTGCATGTACAATCTGCATGTACAATCTGCATGTATAATCCGCATGTACAATCTGCATGTACAATCTGCATGTACAATCTGCATGTATAATCCGCATGTACAATCCGCATGTACAATCTGCATGTACAATCTGCATGTACAATCCGCATGTACAATCTGCACGTACAATCTGCATGTACAATCCGCATGTACAATCTGCACGTACAATCTGCATGTATAATCCGCATGTACAATCTGCATGTACAATCCCCATGTACACTCCCTATGTACAATCCCCATGTACAATCCGCATGTACAATCTGCATGTACAATCTGCATGTACACTCCCCATGTACAATCCGCATGTACAATCTGCATGTACAATCTGCATGTACAATCTGCATGTACAATCCGCATGTAGAATCTGCATGTACAATCTGCATGTACAATCTGCATGTACAATCCGCATGTAGAATCTGCATGTACAATCCCCATGTACAATCTGCATGTATAATCCGCATGCACAATCCGCATGTACAATCTGCATGTACAATCTCCATGTACAATCCGCATGTACAATCTGCATGTACAGTCTGCATGTACAATCTGCATGTACAATCTGCATGTACAATCTGCATGTACAATCCGCATGTACAATCTGCATGTATAATCCGCATGCACAATCCGCATGTACAATCTGCATGTACAATCTCCATGTACAATCCGCATGTACAATCTGTATGTACAATCTGCATGTACAATCTGCATGTATAATCCTCATGTACAATCTGCATGTACAATCTGCATGTACAATCTGCATGTACACTCCCCATGTACAATCCGCATGTACAATCTGCATGTATAATCTGCATGTACAATCCGCATGTACAATCTGCATGTATAATCTGCATGTACAATCCGCATGTACAATCTGTATGTACAATCTGCATGTACAATCTGCATGTATAATCCTCATGTACAATCTGCATGTACAATCTGCATGTACAATCTGCATGTACACTCCCCATGTACAATCCGCATGTACAATCTGCATGTACAATCCCCATGTACAATCTGCATGTACAATCTGCATGTACAATCTGCATGTACAATCTGCATGTACACTCCCCATGTACAATCCGCATGTACAATCTGCATGTACAATCTGCATGTACAATCCCCATGTACAATCTGCATGTACAATCTGCATGTACAATCCGCACGTACAATCTGCATGTATAATCTGCATGTACAATCTGCATGTATAATCCGCATGTGCAATCTGCATGTACAATCTGCATGTACAATCCGCATGTACAATCCGCATGTACAATCTGCACGTACAATCTGCATGTATAATCCGCATGTACAATCTGCATGTACAATCTGCATGTACAATCTGCATGTACAATCCGCATGTACAATCCGCATGTACAATCTGCATGTAGAATCTGCATGTACAATCTGCATGTACAATCTGCATGTATAATCCTCATGTACAATCTGCATGTACAATCTGCATGTACAATCCGCATGTACAATCTGCATGTACAATCTGCATGTGTAATCCGCATGTACAATCTGCATGTATAATCCGCATGCACAATCCGCATGTACAATCTGCATGTACAATCTCCATGTACAATCCGCATGTACAATCTGCATGTACAGTCTGCATGTACAATCTGTATGTACAATCTGCATGTACAATCTGCATGTATAATCCTCATGTACAATCTGCATGTACAATCTGCATGTACAATCTGCATGTACACTCCCCATGTACAATCTGCATGTACAATCTGCATGTACAATCCGCATGTACAATCTGCATGTACACTCCCCATGTACAATCTGCATGTACAATCTGCATGTACAATCTGCATGTACAATCCCCATGTACAATCTGCATGTACAATCTGCATGTACAATCCGCATGTACAATCTGCATGTACAATCTGCATGTACACTCCCCATGTACAATCCCCATATACAATCCGCATGTACAATCTGCATGTACAATCTGCATGTACAATCCCCATGTACAATCTGCATGTACAATCTGCATGTATAATCCGCATGTGCAATCTGCATGTACAATCTGCATGTACAATCCGCAGGTACAATCCGCATGTACAATCTGCACGTACAATCTGCATGTATAATCCGCATGTACAATCTGCATGTACAATCTGCATGTACAATCCGCATGTACAATCCGCATGTACAATCTGCATGTACAATCTGCATGTACACTCCCCATGTACAATCCGCATGTACAATCTGCATGTACAATCTGCATGTATAATCCCCAAGTACAATCCGCATGTACAATCTGCATGTACAATCCCCATGTACAATCTGCATGTACAATCTGCATGTACAATCTGCATGTACAATCCCCATGTACACTCCCTATGTACAATCCGCATGTACAATCCGCATGTACAATCTGCATGTACAATCTGCATGTATAATCTGCATGTACAATCCCCATGTACAATCTGCATGTACAATCCGCATGTACAATCCGCATGTACAATCTGCATGTACAATCTGCATGTATAATCCGCATGTACAATCTGCATGTACAATCCGCATGTACAATCTGCATGTACAATCTGCATGTACACTCCCCATGTACAATCCGCATGTACAATCTGCATGTACAATCTGCATGTATAATCCCCAAGTACAATCCGCATGTACAATCTGCATGTACAATCCCCATGTACAATCTGCATGTACAATCTGCATGTACAATCCCCATGTACAATCTGCATGTACAATCTGCATGTACACTCCCCATGTACAATCCCCATGTACAATCCGCATGTACAATCTGCATGTACAATCTGCATGTACAATCCCCATGTACAATCTGCATGTACAATCTGCATGTATAATCCGCATGTGCAATCTGCATGTACAATCTGCATGTACAATCCGCATGTGCAATCTGCATGTACAATCTGCATGTACAATCCGCATGTACAATCCGCATGTACAATCTGCACGTACAATCTGCATGTATAATCCGCATGTACAATCTGCATGTACAATCTGCATGTACAATCTGCATGTACAATCCGCATGTACAATCCCCATGTACAATCCGCATGTACAATCTGCATGTACAATCTGCATGTATAATCCCCAAGTACAATCCGCATGTACAATCTGCATGTACAATCCCCATGTACAATCTGCATGTACAATCTGCATGTACAATCCCCATGTACACTCCCTATGTACAATCCGCATGTACAATCCGCATGTACAATCTGCATGTACAATCTGCATGTATAATCTGCATGTACAATCCCCATGTACAATCCGCATGTACAATCCGCATGTACAATCCGCATGTACAATCTGCATGTACAATCTGCATGTATAATCCGCATGTACAATCTGCATGTACAATCCGCATGTACAATCCGCATGTACAATCTGCATGTACAATCTGCATGTACACTCCCCATGTACAATCCGCATGTACAATCTGCATGTACAATCTGCATGTACAATCCCCATGTACACTCCGCATGTACAATCCGCATGTACAATCTGCATGTACAATCTGCATGTACACTCCCCATGTACAATCCGCATGTACAATCCGCATGTACAATCTGCATGTACAATCCGCATGTACAATCCGCATGTACAATCTGCATGTACAATCTGCATGTATAATCTGCATGTACAATCCGCATGTATAATCCTCATGTACAATCTGCATGTACAATCTGCATGTACAATCCGCATGTACAATCCGCATGTACAATCTGCATGTATAATCTGCATGTACAATCCCCATGTACAATCTGCATGTACAATCCGCATGTACAATCCGCATGTACAATCTGCATGTACAATCTGCATGTATAATCCGCATGTACAATCTGCATGTATAATCCGCATGCACAATCCGCATGTACAATCTGCATGTACAATCTCCATGTACAATCTGTATGTACAATCTGCATGTACAATCTGCATGTATAATCCTCATGTACAATCTGCATGTACAATCTGCATGTACAATCTGCATGTACACTCCCCATGTACAATCCGCATGTACAATCTGCATGTACAATCTGCATGTACAATCCGCATGTACAATCTGCATGTATAATCTGCATGTACAATCCGCATGTACAATCTGTATGTACAATCTGCATGTACAATCTGCATGTATAATCCTCATGTACAATCTGCATGTACAATCTGCATGTACAATCCGCATGTACAATCCGCATGTACAATCTGCATGTACAATCTGCATGTACAATCCCCATGTACAATCTGCATGTACAATCTGCATGTACAATCTGCATGTACAATCTGCATTTACAATCTGCATGTACAATCTGCATGTACAATCCGCATGTACAATCTGCATGTACAATCTGCATGTACAATCCCCATGTACAATCTGCATGTACAATCTGCATGTACAATCCGCACGTACAATCTGCATGTATAATCTGCATGTACAATCTGCATGTATAATCCGCATGTGCAATCTGCATGTACAATCCCCATGTACAATCTGCATGTACAATCCGCACGTACAATCTGCATGTATAATCTGCATGTACAATCTGCATGTATAATCCGCATGTACAATCCGCATGTACAATCTGCACGTACAATCTGCATGTATAATCCGCATGTACAATCTGCATGTACAATCTGCATGTACAATCTGCATGTACAATCCGCATGTACAATCCGCATGTACAATCTGCATGTACAATCTGCATGTAGAATCTGCATGTACAATCTGCATGTACAATCTGCATGTATAATCCTCATGTACAATCTGCATGTACAATCTGCATGTACAATCCGCATGTACAATCTGCATGTACAATCTGCATGTATAATCCGCATGTACAATCTGCATGTATAATCCGCATGCACAATCCGCATGTACAATCTGCATGTACAATCTCCATGTACAATCCGCATGTACAATCTGCATGTACAGTCTGCATGTACAATCTGTATGTACAATCTGCATGTACAATCTGCATGTACAATCTGCATGTTCAATCCGCATGTACAATCTGCATGTACACTCCCCATGTACAATCCGCATGTACAATCTGCATGTACAATCTGCATGTACAATCCGCATGTACAATCTGCATGTACAATCTGCATGTACAATCTGCATGTACAATCTGCATGTACACTCCCCATGTACAATCTGCATGTACAATCTACATGTACAATCTGCATGTACAATCCCCATGTACAATCTGCATGTACAATCTGCATGTACAATCCGCATGTACAATCTGCATGTACAATCTGCATGTACACTCCCCATGTACAATCCGCATGTACAATCTGCATGTACAATCTGCATGTACAATCTGCATGTACAATCCGCATGTATAATCTGCATGTACACTCCCCATGTACAATCTGCATGTACAATCTACATGTACAATCTGCATGTACAATCTGCATGTACAATCTGCATGTACAATCTGCATGTACAATCTCCATGTACAATCTGTATGTACAATCTGCATGTACACTCCCCATGTACACTCCCCATGTACAATCCCCATGTACAATCCGCATGTACAATCTGCATGTACAATCTGCATGTACAATCCCCATGTACAATCTGCATGTACAATCTGCATGTATAATCCGCATGTGCAATCTGCATGTACAATCTGCATGTACAATCCGCATGTACAATCCGCATGTACAATCTGCACGTACAATCTGCATGTATAATCCCCATGTACAATCTGCATGTACAATCCCCATGTACAATCTGCATGTACAATCTGCATGTACAATCCCCATGTACAATCTGCATGTACAATCTGCATGTACAATCTGCATGTACACTCCCCATGTACAATCTGCATGTACACTCTCCATGTATAATCTGCATGTACAATCCGCATGTACACTCCCCATGTACACTCCGCATGTACAATCCGCATGTACAATCCCCATGTACAATCTGCATGTACACTCCCCATGTACAATCCGCATGTACAATCTGCATGTAGAATCGGCATGTACAATCCCCATGTACAATCCGCATGTACAATCCGCATGTACAATCTGCATGTACAATCTGCATGTACAATCCGCATGTACAATCTGCATGTACAATCCCCATGTACAATCTGCATGTACAATCCGCATGTACAATCTGCATGTACAATCTGCATGTACAATCCGCATGTACAATCTGCATGTACAATCCCCATGTACAATCTGCATGTACAATCCCCATGTACAATCTGCATGTACAATCCCCATGTACAATCCGCATGTACAATCTGCATGTACAATCTGCATGTACAATCTGCATGTACAATCTGCATGTACACTTCCCATGTACAATCTGCATGTACAATCTGCATGTACAATCTGCATGTACAATCCGCATGTACAATCTGCATGTACAATCCGCATGCACAATCCGCATGTACAATCCGCATGTACAATCTGCATGTACAATCCGCATGTACAATCTGCATGTACAATCTGCATGTACAGTCTGCATGTACAATCCGCATGTACAATCTGCATGTACAATCCGCATGTACACTCCCCATGTACAATCTGCATGTACAATCTGCATGTACAATCTGCATGTACAATCCGCATGTACAATCTGCATGTACAATCCGCATGCACAATCTGCATGTACAATCCGCATGTACACTCCCCATGTACAATCCCCATGTACAATCTGCATGTACAATCTGCATGTACAATCCCCAAGTACAATCCGCATGTACAATCTGCATGTACAATCTGCATGTACAATCCCCATGTACACTCCCTATGTACAATCCGCATGTACAATCCACATGTACAATCTGCATGTACAATCTGCATGTATAATCTGCATGTACAATCCCCATGTACAATCTGCATGTACAATCCGCATGTACAATCCGCATGTACAATCTGCATGTACAATCTGCATGTATAATCCGCATGTACAATCTGCATGTACAATCCGCATGTACAATCTGCATGTAAAATCTGCATGTACAATCCCCATGTACAATCTGCATGTACAATCCCCATGTACAATCTGCATGTACAATCTGCATGTACAATCCCCATGTACAATCTGCATGTACACTCCCCATGTACAATCTGCATGTACACTCCCCATGTACAATCTGCATGTACAATCTGCATGTACAATCCCCATGTACAATCTGCATGTACAATCTGCATGTACAATCCCCATGTACAATCTCCATGTACACTCCCCATGTACAATCCGCATGTACAATCTGCATGTACAATCTGCATGTACAATCCCCATGTACAATCTGCATGTACAATCCCCATGTACAATCTGCATGTACAATCTGCATGTACAATCCCCATGTACAATCTGCATGTACAATCTGCATGTACACTCCCCATGTACAATCTGCATGTACACTCCCCATGTACAATCTGCATGTACAATCCGCATGTACACTCCCCATGTACACTCCGCATGTACAATCTGCATGTACAATCCCCATGTACAATCTGCATGTACACTCCCCATGTACAATCCGCATGTACAATCTGCATGTACAATCCCCATGTACAATCCGCATGTACAATCCGCATGTACAATCTGCATGTACAATCCGCATGTACAATCTGCATGTACAATCTGCATGTACAATCCGCATGTACAATCTGCATGTACAATCCCCATGTACAATCTGCATGTACAATCCGCATGTACAATCTGCATGTACAATCTGCATGTACAATCCGCATGTACAATCTGCATGTACAATCCCCATGTACAATCTGCATGTACAATCCCCATGTACAATCTGCATGTACAATCCCCATGTACAATCCGCATGTACAATCTGCATGTACAATCTGCATGTACAATCTGCATGTACAATCTGCATGTACACTTCCCATGTACAATCTGCATGTACAATCTGCATGTACAATCTGCATGTACAATCCGCATGTACAATCTGCATGTACAATCCGCATGCACAATCCGCATGTACAATCCGCATGTACAATCTGCATGTACAATCCGCATGTACAATCTGCATGTACAATCTGCATGTACAGTCTGCATGTACAATCCGCATGTACAATCTGCATGTACAATCCGCATGTACAATCTGCATGTACACTCCCCATGTACAATCCCCATGTACAATCTGCATGTACAATCTGCATGTACAATCCGCATGTACAATCTGCATGTATAATCCGCATGCACAATCCGCATGTACAATCCGCATGTACAATCTGCATGTACAATCCGCATGTACAATCTGCATGTACAATCTGCATGTACAGTCTGCATGTACAATCTGCATGTACAATCTGCATGTACAATCCGCATGTACAATCCGCATGTACAATCTGCATGTACACTCCCCATGTACAATCCGCATGTACAATCTGCATGTACAATCTGCATGTACACTCCCCATGTACAATCCGCATGTACAATCCGCATGTACAATCTGCATGTATAATCCGCATGTACAATCTGCATGTACAATCTGCATGTACAATCTGCATGTACACTCCCCATGTACAATCCGCATGTACAATCTGCATGTACAATCCGCATGTACAATCCGCATGTACAATCTGCATGTACAATCTGCATGTATAATCCGCATGTACAATCTGCATGTACAATCTGCATGTACAATCCACATGTACAATCTGCATGTACAATCCCCATGTACAATCCGCATGTACAATCTGCATGTACACTCCCCATGTACAATCCGCATGTACAATCTGCATGTACAATCTGCATGTACAATCTGCATGTACAATCCCCATGTACAATCTGCATGTACAATCTGCATGTACAATCCGCATGTACAATCTGCATGTATAATCCGCATGTACAATCTGCATGTACAATCTGCATGTACAATCTGCATGTACACTCCCCATGTACAATCCGCATGTACAATCTGCATGTACAATCCGCATGTACAATCTGCATGTATAATCCGCATGTACAATCTGAATGTACACTCCCCATGTACAATCCCCATGTACAATCCCCATGTACAATCTGCATGTACAATCTGCATGTACAATCCGCATGTACAATCTGCATGTATAATCCGCATGTACAATCTGCATGTACACTCCCCATGTACAATCCCCATGTACAATCCCCATGTACAATCCCCATGTACAATCCCCATGTACAATCTGCATGTACAATCCGCATGTACAATCTGCATGTACAATCCGCATGTACAATCTGCATGTACAATCCGCATGTACAATCTGCATGTACAATCTGCATGTACAATCCACATGTACAATCTGCATGTACAATCTGCATGTACACTCCCCATGTACAATCCGCATGTACAATCTGCATGTACAATCTGCATGTACAATCTCCATGTACAATCTGCATGTACAATCTGCATGTACAATCTGCATGTACACTCCCCATGTACAATCCGCATGTACAATCTGCATGTACAATCTGCATGTACAATCTCCATGTACAATCTGCATGTACAATCTGCATATGCAATCCGCATGTACAATCCGCATGTACAATCTGCATGTACAATCCACATGTACAATCTGCATGTACAATCCCCATGTACAATCTGCATGTACAATCCCCATGTACAATCCGCATGTACAATCTGCATGTACACTCCCCATGTACAATCCGCATGTACAATCTGCATGTACAATCTGCATGTACAATCTCCATGTACAATCTGCATATGCAATCCGCATGTACAATCCGCATGTACAATCCGCATGTACAATCTGCATATGCAATCCGCATGTAAAATCTGCATGTACAATCTGCATGTACAATCTGCATGTACACTCCCCATGTACAATCCGCATGTACACTCTGCATGTACAATCTGCATGTACAATCCCCATGTACAATCTGCATGTACAATCTGCATATGCAATCCGCATGTACAATCCGCATGTACAATCTGCATGTACAATCTGCATATGCAATCCGCATGTACAATCCGCATGTACAATCTGCATGTACAATCTGCATGTACACTCCCCATGTACAATCTGCATGTACACTCCCCATGTACAATCTGCATGTACACTCCCCATGTACAATCCGCATGTACAATCTGCATGTACAATCTGCATGTACAATCCCCATGTACAATCTGCATGTACAATCTGCATATGCAATCCGCATGTACAATCCCCATGTACAATCTGCATGTACAATCTGCATGTACAATCCCCATGTACACTCCCTATGTACAATCCGCATGTACAATCTGCATGTACAATCTGCATGTACAATCTGCATGTATAATCCGCATGTACAATCCCCATGTACAATCAGCATGTACAATCTGCATGTACAATCCCCATGTACACTCCCTATGTACAATCTGCATGTACAATCCGCATGTACAATCCCCATGTACAATCTGCATGTATAATCTGCATGTACAATCCCCATGTACAATCTGCATGTACAATCCGCATGTACAATCCGCATGTACAATCTACATGTACAATCTGCATGTATAATCCGCATGTACAATCTGCATGTACAATCCGCATGTACAATCCACATGTACAATCCGCATGTACAATCTGCATGTATAATCCGCATGTACAATCTGCATGTACAATCTGCATGTACAATCCGCATGTACAATCCGCATGTACAATCTGCATGTACAATCCCCATGTACAATCCGCATGTACAATCTGCATGTACACTCCCCATGTACAATCCGCATGTACAATCTGCATGTACAATCTGCATGTACAATCTGCATGTACAATCCGCATGTAGAATCTGCATGTATAATCCTCATGTACAATCTGCATGTACAATCTGCATGTACAATCTGCATGTATAATCCTCATGTACAATCTGCATGTACAATCCGCATGTACAATCTGCATGTACAATCTGCATGTATAATCCGCATGCACAATCCGCATGTACAATCTGCATGTACAATCTCCATGTACAATCCGCATGTACAATCTGCATGTACAGTCTGCATGTACAATCTGTATGTACAATCTGCATGTACAATCCGCATGTACAATCTGCATGTATAATCCTCATGTACAATCTGCATGTACAATCTGCATGTACAATCTGCATGTACACTCCCCATGTACAATCCGCATGTACAATCTGCATGTACAATCTGCATGTACAATCCGCATGTACAATCTGCATGTACACTCCCCATGTACAATCCGCATGTACAATCTGCATGTACAATCTGCATGTACAATCTGCATGTACAATCCCCATGTACAATCTGCATGTACAATCTGCATGTACAATCCGCATGTACAATCTGCATGTACAATCTGCATGTACACTCCCCATGTACAATCCGCATGTACAATCTGCATGTACAATCTGCATGTACACTCCCCATGTACAATCTGCATGTACAATCCCCATGTACAATCTGCATGTACAATCTGCATGTACAATCCGCACGTACAATCTGCATGTATAATCTGCATGTACAATCTGCATGTATAATCCGCATGTATAATCTGCATGTACAATCTGCATGTACAATCTGCATGTACAATCTGCATGTATAATCCGCATGTACAATCTGCATGTACAATCTGCATGTACAATCTGCATGTATAATCCGCATGTACAATCCGCATGTACAATCTGCATGTACAATCTGCATGTACAATCCGCATGTACAATCTGCACGTACAATCTGCATGTACAATCCGCATGTACAATCTGCACGTACAATCTGCATGTATAATCCGCATGTACAATCTGCATGTACAATCCCCATGTACACTCCCTATGTACAATCCCCATGTACAATCCGCATGTACAATCTGCATGTACAATCTGCATGTACACTCCCCATGTACAATCCGCATGTACAATCTGCATGTACAATCTGCATGTACAATCTGCATGTACAATCCGCATGTAGAATCTGCATGTACAATCTGCATGTACAATCTGCATGTACAATCCGCATGTAGAATCTGCATGTACAATCCCCATGTACAATCTGCATGTATAATCCGCATGCACAATCCGCATGTACAATCTGCATGTACAATCTCCATGTACAATCCGCATGTACAATCTGCATGTACAGTCTGCATGTACAATCCGCATGTACAATCTGCATGTACAATCTGCATGTACAATCCGCATGTACAATCTGCATGTATAATCCGCATGCACAATCCGCATGTACAATCTGCATGTACAATCTCCATGTACAATCCGCATGTACAATCTGTATGTACAATCTGCATGTACAATCTGCATGTATAATCCTCATGTACAATCTGCATGTACAATCTGCATGTACAATCTGCATGTACACTCCCCATGTACAATCCGCATGTACAATCTGCATGTATAATCTGCATGTACAATCCGCATGTACAATCTGCATGTATAATCTGCATGTACAATCCGCATGTACAATCTGTATGTACAATCTGCATGTACAATCTGCATGTATAATCCTCATGTACAATCTGCATGTACAATCTGCATGTACAATCTGCATGTACACTCCCCATGTACAATCCGCATGTACAATCTGCATGTACAATCTGCATGTACAATCCCCATGTACAATCTGCATGTACAATCCGCATGTACAATCTGCATGTACAATCTGCATGTACACTCCCCATGTACAATCCGCATGTACAATCTGCATGTACAATCTGCATGTACAATCCCCATGTACAATCTGCATGTACAATCTGCATGTACAATCCGCACGTACAATCTGCATGTATAATCTGCATGTACAATCTGCATGTATAATCCGCATGTGCAATCTGCATGTACAATCTGCATGTACAATCCGCATGTACAATCCGCATGTACAATCTGCACGTACAATCTGCATGTATAATCCGCATGTACAATCTGCATGTACAATCTGCATGTACAATCCGCATGTACAATCCGCATGTACAATCTGCATGTAGAATCTGCATGTACAATCTGCATGTACAATCTGCATGTATAATCCTCATGTACAATCTGCATGTACAATCTGCATGTACAATCCGCATGTACAATCTGCATGTACAATCTGCATGTGTAATCCGCATGTACAATCTGCATGTATAATCCGCATGCACAATCCGCATGTACAATCTGCATGTACAATCTCCATGTACAATCCGCATGTACAATCTGCATGTACAGTCTGCATGTACAATCTGTATGTACAATCTGCATGTACAATCTGCATGTATAATCCTCATGTACAATCTGCATGTACAATCTGCATGTACAATCTGCATGTACAATCTGCATGTACACTCCCCATGTACAATCTGCATGTACAATCTGCATGTACAATCCGCATGTACAATCTGCATGTACACTCCCCATGTACAATCTGCATGTACAATCTGCATGTACAATCTGCATGTACAATCCCCATGTACAATCTGCATGTACAATCTGCATGTACAATCCGCATGTACAATCTGCATGTACAATCTGCATGTACACTCCCCATGTACAATCCCCATATACAATCCGCATGTACAATCTGCATGTACAATCTGCATGTACAATCCCCATGTACAATCTGCATGTACAATCTGCATGTATAATCCGCATGTGCAATCTGCATGTACAATCTGCATGTACAATCCGCAGGTACAATCCGCATGTACAATCTGCACGTACAATCTGCATGTATAATCCGCATGTACAATCTGCATGTACAATCTGCATGTACAATCCGCATGTACAATCCGCATGTACAATCTGCATGTACAATCTGCATGTACACTCCCCATGTACAATCCGCATGTACAATCTGCATGTACAATCTGCATGTATAATCCCCAAGTACAATCCGCATGTACAATCTGCATGTACAATCCCCATGTACAATCTGCATGTACAATCTGCATGTACAATCCCCATGTACACTCCCTATGTACAATCCGCATGTACAATCCGCATGTACAATCTGCATGTACAATCTGCATGTATAATCTGCATGTACAATCCCCATGTACAATCTGCATGTACAATCCGCATGTACAATCCGCATGTACAATCTGCATGTACAATCTGCATGTATAATCCGCATGTACAATCTGCATGTACAATCCGCATGTACAATCTGCATGTACAATCTGCATGTACACTCCCCATGTACAATCCGCATGTACAATCTGCATGTACAATCTGCATGTATAATCCCCAAGTACAATCCGCATGTACAATCTGCATGTACAATCCCCATGTACAATCTGCATGTACAATCTGCATGTACAATCCCCATGTACAATCTGCATGTACAATCTGCATGTACACTCCCCATGTACAATCCCCATGTACAATCCGCATGTACAATCTGCATGTACAATCTGCATGTACAATCCCCATGTACAATCTGCATGTACAATCTGCATGTATAATCCGCATGTGCAATCTGCATGTACAATCTGCATGTACAATCCGCATGTGCAATCTGCATGTACAATCTGCATGTACAATCCGCATGTACAATCCGCATGTACAATCTGCACGTACAATCTGCATGTATAATCCGCATGTACAATCTGCATGTACAATCTGCATGTACAATCTGCATGTACAATCTGCATGTACAATCCGCATGTACAATCCCCATGTACAATCCGCATGTACAATCTGCATGTACAATCTGCATGTATAATCCCCAAGTACAATCCGCATGTACAATCTGCATGTACAATCCCCATGTACAATCTGCATGTACAATCTGCATGTACAATCCCCATGTACACTCCCTATGTACAATCCGCATGTACAATCCGCATGTACAATCTGCATGTACAATCTGCATGTATAATCTGCATGTACAATCCCCATGTACAATCCGCATGTACAATCCGCATGTACAATCCGCATGTACAATCTGCATGTACAATCTGCATGTATAATCCGCATGTACAATCTGCATGTACAATCCGCATGTACAATCCGCATGTACAATCTGCATGTACACTCCCCATGTACAATCCGCATGTACAATCTGCATGTACAATCTGCATGTACAATCCCCATGTACACTCCGCATGTACAATCCGCATGTACAATCTGCATGTACAATCTGCATGTACACTCCCCATGTACAATCCGCATGTACAATCCGCATGTACAATCTGCATGTACAATCCGCATGTACAATCCGCATGTACAATCTGCATGTACAATCTGCATGTATAATCTGCATGTACAATCCGCATGTATAATCCTCATGTACAATCTGCATGTACAATCTGCATGTACAATCCGCATGTACAATCCGCATGTACAATCTGCATGTATAATCTGCATGTACAATCCCCATGTACAATCTGCATGTACAATCCGCATGTACAATCCGCATGTACAATCTGCATGTACAATCTGCATGTATAATCCGCATGTACAATCTGCATGTATAATCCGCATGCACAATCCGCATGTACAATCTGCATGTACAATCTCCATGTACAATCTGTATGTACAATCTGCATGTACAATCTGCATGTATAATCCTCATGTACAATCTGCATGTACAATCTGCATGTACAATCTGCATGTACACTCCCCATGTACAATCCGCATGTACAATCTGCATGTACAATCTGCATGTACAATCCGCATGTACAATCTGCATGTATAATCTGCATGTACAATCCGCATGTACAATCTGTATGTACAATCTGCATGTACAATCTGCATGTATAATCCTCATGTACAATCTGCATGTACAATCTGCATGTACAATCCGCATGTACAATCCGCATGTACAATCTGCATGTACAATCTGCATGTACAATCCCCATGTACAATCTGCATGTACAATCTGCATGTACAATCTGCATGTACAATCTGCATTTACAATCTGCATGTACAATCTGCATGTACAATCCGCATGTACAATCTGCATGTACAATCTGCATGTACAATCCCCATGTACAATCTGCATGTACAATCTGCATGTACAATCCGCACGTACAATCTGCATGTATAATCTGCATGTACAATCTGCATGTATAATCCGCATGTGCAATCTGCATGTACAATCTGCATGTACAATCCCCATGTACAATCTGCATGTACAATCCGCACGTACAATCTGCATGTATAATCTGCATGTACAATCTGCATGTATAATCCGCATGTACAATCCGCATGTACAATCTGCACGTACAATCTGCATGTATAATCCGCATGTACAATCTGCATGTACAATCTGCATGTACAATCTGCATGTACAATCCGCATGTACAATCCGCATGTACAATCTGCATGTACAATCTGCATGTAGAATCTGCATGTACAATCTGCATGTACAATCTGCATGTATAATCCTCATGTACAATCTGCATGTACAATCTGCATGTACAATCCGCATGTACAATCTGCATGTACAATCTGCATGTATAATCCGCATGTACAATCTGCATGTATAATCCGCATGCACAATCCGCATGTACAATCTGCATGTACAATCTCCATGTACAATCCGCATGTACAATCTGCATGTACAGTCTGCATGTACAATCTGTATGTACAATCTGCATGTACAATCTGCATGTACAATCTGCATGTTCAATCCGCATGTACAATCTGCATGTACACTCCCCATGTACAATCCGCATGTACAATCTGCATGTACAATCTGCATGTACAATCCGCATGTACAATCTGCATGTACAATCTGCATGTACAATCTGCATGTACAATCTGCATGTACACTCCCCATGTACAATCTGCATGTACAATCTACATGTACAATCTGCATGTACAATCCCCATGTACAATCTGCATGTACAATCTGCATGTACAATCCGCATGTACAATCTGCATGTACAATCTGCATGTACACTCCCCATGTACAATCCGCATGTACAATCTGCATGTACAATCTGCATGTACAATCTGCATGTACAATCCGCATGTACAATCTGCATGTACACTCCCCATGTACAATCTGCATGTACAATCTACATGTACAATCTGCATGTACAATCTGCATGTACAATCTGCATGTACAATCCCCATGTACAATCTGTATGTACAATCTGCATGTACACTCCCCATGTACACTCCCCATGTACAATCCCCATGTACAATCCGCATGTACAATCTGCATGTACAATCTGCATGTACAATCCCCATGTACAATCTGCATGTACAATCTGCATGTATAATCCGCATGTGCAATCTGCATGTACAATCTGCATGTACAATCCGCATGTACAATCCGCATGTACAATCTGCACGTACAATCTGCATGTATAATCCGCATGTACAATCTGCATGTACAATCTGCATGTACAATCTGCATGTACAATCCGCATGTACAATCCGCATGTACAATCTGCATGTACAATCTGCATGTACACTCCCCATGTACAATCCGCATGTACAATCTGCATGTACAATCTGCATGTATAATCCCCAAGTACAATCCGCATGTACAATCTGCATGTACAATCCCCATGTACAATCTGCATGTACAATCTGCATGTACAATCCCCATGTACACTCCCTATGTACAATCCGCATGTACAATCCGCATGTACAATCTGCATGTACAATCTGCATGTATAATCTGCATGTACAATCTGCATGTACAATCCGCATGTACAATCTGCATGTACAGTCTGCATGTACAATCTGTATGTACAATCTGCATGTACAATCTGCATGTATAATCTGCATGTACACTCCCCATGTACAATCCGCATGTACAATCTGCATGTACAATCTGCATGTACAATCCCCATGTACAATCTGTATGTACAATCTTCATGTACACTCCCCATGTACAATCCCCATGTACAATCCGCATGTACAATCTGCATGTACAATCCCCATGTACAATATGCATGTACAATCCCCATGTACAATCCGCATGTACAATCTGCATGTACAATCCCCATGTACAATCTGCATGTACAATCTGCATGTCTAATCCGCATGTGCAATCTGCATGTACAATCTGCATGTACAATCCGCATGTACAATCCGCATGTACAATCTGCACGTACAATCTGCATGTATAATCCGCATGTACAATCTGCATGTACAATCTGCATGTACAATCTGCATGTACAATCCGCATGTACAATCCGCATGTACAATCTGCATGTTCAATCTGCATGTACAATCCGCATGTACAATCTGCATGTACAATCCCCATGTACAATCTGCATGTACAATCCGCATGTACAATCCGCATGTACAATCTGCATGTACAATCCGCATGTACAATCTGCACGTACAATCTGCATGTACAATCCGCATGTACAATCCGCATGTACAATCCGCATGTACAATCTGCATGTACAATCTGCATGTACAATCTGCATGTACAATCCGCATGTACAATCCGCATGTACAATCTGCATGTACAATCTGCATGTAGAATCTGCATGTAGAATCTGCATGTATAATCCTCATGTACAATCTGCATGTACAATCTGCATGTATAATCCGCATGTGCAATCTGCATGTACAATCTGCATGTACAATCCGCATGTACAATCCGCATGTACAATCTGCACGTACAATCTGCATGTATAATCCGCATGTACAATCTGCATGTACAATCTGCATGTACAATCCGCATGTACAATCCGCATGTACAATCTGCATGTACAATCTGCATGTAGAATCTGCATGTACAATCTGCATGTACAATCTGCATGTACAATCCGCATGTACAATCTGCATGTACAATCTGCATGTATAATCCGCATGTACAATCTGCATGTACAATCTGCATGTATAATCCGCATGTACAATCTGCATGTATAATCCGCATGCACAATCCGCATGTACAATCTGCATGTACAATCTGCATGTACAATCCGCATGTACAATCTGCATGTACAATCTGCATGTATAATCCGCATGTACAATCTGCATGTATAATCCGCATGCACAATCCGCATGTACAATCTGCATGTACAATCTCCATGTACAATCCGCATGTACAATCTGCATGTACAGTCTGCATGTACAATCTGTATGTACAATCTGCATGTACAATCTGCATGTATAATCTGCATGTACACTCCCCATGTACAATCCGCATGTACAATCTGCATGTACAATCTGCATGTACAATCCGCATGTACAATCTGCATGTACACTCCCCATGTACAATCTGCATGTACAATCTACATGTACAATCTGCATGTACAATCCCCATGTACAATCTGCATGTACAATCTGCATGTACAATCCGCATGTACAATCTGCATGTACAATCTGCATGTACACTCCCCATGTACAATCTGTATGTACAATCTGCATGTACACTCCCCATGTACAATCCCCATGTACAATCCGCATGTACAATCTGCATGTACAATCTGCATGTACAATCCCCATGTACAATCTGCATGTACAATCTGCATGTATAATCCGCATGTGCAATCTGCATGTACAATCTGCATGTACAATCCGCATGTACAATCCGCATGTACAATCTGCACGTACAATCTGCATGTATAATCCGCATGTACAATCTGCATGTACAATCTGCATGTACAATCCGCATGTACAATCCGCATGTACAATCTGCATGTACAATCTGCATGTACACTCCCCATGTACAATCCGCATGTACAATCTGCATGTACAATCTGCATGTATAATCCCCAAGTACAATCCGCATGTACAATCTGCATGTACAATCCCCATGTACAATCTGCATGTACAATCTGCATGTATAATCTGCATGTACAATCCCCATGTACAATCTGCATGTACAATCTGCATGTACACTCCCCATGTACAATCCCCATGTACAATCCGCATGTACAATCTGCATGTACAATCCGCATGTACAATCCGCATGTACAATCTGCATGTACAATCTGCATGTATAATCCGCATGTACAATCTGCATGTACAATCCGCATGTACAATCCGCATGTACAATCTGCATGTACAATCTGCATGTACACTCCCCATGTACAATCCGCATGTACAATCTGCATGTACAATCTGCATGTATAATCCCCAAGTACAATCCGCATGTACAATCTGCATGTACAATCTGCATGTACAATCCCCATGTACACTCCCTATGTACAATCCGCATGTACAATCCACATGTACAATCTGCATGTACAATCCGCATGTACAATCCGCATGTACAATCTGCATGTACAATCTGCATGTACAATCTGCATGTATAATCCGCATGTACAATCCCCATGTACAATCAGCATGTACAATCTGCATGTACAATCCCCATGTACACTCCCTATGTACAATCTGCATGTACAATCCGCATGTACAATCCCCATGTACAATCTGCATGTATAATCTGCATGTACAATCCCCATGTACAATCTGCATGTACAATCCGCATGTACAATCCGCATGTACAATCTACATGTACAATCTGCATGTATAATCCGCATGTACAATCTGCATGTACAATCCGCATGTACAATCCACATGTACAATCCGCATGTACAATCTGCATGTATAATCCGCATGTACAATCTGCATGTACAATCTGCATGTACAATCCGCATGTACAATCCGCATGTACAATCTGCATGTACAATCCCCATGTACAATCCGCATGTACAATCTGCATGTACACTCCCCATGTACAATCCGCATGTACAATCTGCATGTACAATCTGCATGTACAATCTGCATGTACAATCCGCATGTAGAATCTGCATGTATAATCCTCATGTACAATCTGCATGTACAATCTGCATGTACAATCTGCATGTATAATCCTCATGTACAATCTGCATGTACAATCCGCATGTACAATCTGCATGTACAATCTGCATGTATAATCCGCATGCACAATCCGCATGTACAATCTGCATGTACAATCTCCATGTACAATCCGCATGTACAATCTGCATGTACAGTCTGCATGTACAATCTGTATGTACAATCTGCATGTACAATCCGCATGTACAATCTGCATGTATAATCCTCATGTACAATCTGCATGTACAATCTGCATGTACAATCTGCATGTACACTCCCCATGTACAATCCGCATGTACAATCTGCATGTACAATCTGCATGTACAATCCGCATGTACAATCTGCATGTACACTCCCCATGTACAATCCGCATGTACAATCTGCATGTACAATCTGCATGTACAATCTGCATGTACAATCCCCATGTACAATCTGCATGTACAATCTGCATGTACAATCCGCATGTACAATCTGCATGTACAATCTGCATGTACACTCCCCATGTACAATCCGCATGTACAATCTGCATGTACAATCTGCATGTACACTCCCCATGTACAATCTGCATGTACAATCCCCATGTACAATCTGCATGTACAATCTGCATGTACAATCCGCACGTACAATCTGCATGTATAATCTGCATGTACAATCTGCATGTATAATCCGCATGTATAATCCGCATGTACAATCTGCATGTACAATCTGCATGTACAATCTGCATGTATAATCCGCATGTACAATCTGCATGTACAATCTGCATGTACAATCTGCATGTATAATCCGCATGTACAATCCGCATGTACAATCTGCATGTACAATCTGCATGTACAATCCGCATGTACAATCTGCACGTACAATCTGCATGTACAATCCGCATGTACAATCTGCACGTACAATCTGCATGTATAATCCGCATGTACAATCTGCATGTACAATCCCCATGTACACTCCCTATGTACAATCCCCATGTACAATCCGCATGTACAATCTGCATGTACAATCTGCATGTACACTCCCCATGTACAATCCGCATGTACAATCTGCATGTACAATCTGCATGTACAATCTGCATGTACAATCCGCATGTAGAATCTGCATGTACAATCTGCATGTACAATCTGCATGTACAATCCGCATGTAGAATCTGCATGTACAATCCCCATGTACAATCTGCATGTATAATCCGCATGCACAATCCGCATGTACAATCTGCATGTACAATCTCCATGTACAATCCGCATGTACAATCTGCATGTACAGTCTGCATGTACAATCCGCATGTACAATCTGCATGTACAATCTGCATGTACAATCCGCATGTACAATCTGCATGTATAATCCGCATGCACAATCCACATGTACAATCTGCATGTACAATCTCCATGTACAATCCGCATGTACAATCTGTATGTACAATCTGCATGTACAATCTGCATGTATAATCCTCATGTACAATCTGCATGTACAATCTGCATGTACAATCTGCATGTACACTCCCCATGTACAATCCGCATGTACAATCTGCATGTATAATCTGCATGTACAATCCGCATGTACAATCTGCATGTATAATCTGCATGTACAATCCGCATGTACAATCTGTATGTACAATCTGCATGTACAATCTGCATGTATAATCCTCATGTACAATCTGCATGTACAATCTGCATGTACAATCTGCATGTACACTCCCCATGTACAATCCGCATGTACAATCTGCATGTACAATCTGCATGTACAATCCCCATGTACAATCTGCATGTACAATCCGCATGTACAATCTGCATGTACAATCTGCATGTACACTCCCCATGTACAATCCGCATGTACAATCTGCATGTACAATCTGCATGTACAATCCCCATGTACAATCTGCATGTACAATCTGCATGTACAATCCGCACGTACAATCTGCATGTATAATCTGCATGTACAATCTGCATGTATAATCCGCATGTGCAATCTGCATGTACAATCTGCATGTACAATCCGCATGTACAATCCGCATGTACAATCTGCACGTACAATCTGCATGTATAATCCGCATGTACAATCTGCATGTACAATCTGCATGTACAATCTGCATGTACAATCCGCATGTACAATCCGCATGTACAATCTGCATGTAGAATCTGCATGTACAATCTGCATGTACAATCTGCATGTATAATCCTCATGTACAATCTGCATGTACAATCTGCATGTACAATCCGCATGTACAATCTGCATGTACAATCTGCATGTGTAATCCGCATGTACAATCTGCATGTATAATCCGCATGCACAATCCGCATGTACAATCTGCATGTACAATCTCCATGTACAATCCGCATGTACAATCTGCATGTACAGTCTGCATGTACAATCTGTATGTACAATCTGCATGTACAATCTGCATGTATAATCCTCATGTACAATCTGCATGTACAATCTGCATGTACAATCTGCATGTACAATCTGCATGTACACTCCCCATGTACAATCTGCATGTACAATCTGCATGTACAATCCGCATGTACAATCTGCATGTACACTCCCCATGTACAATCTGCATGTACAATCTGCATGTACAATCCCCATGTACAATCTGCATGTACAATCTGCATGTACAATCCGCATGTACAATCTGCATGTACAATCTGCATGTACACTCCCCATGTACAATCCCCATATACAATCCGCATGTACAATCTGCATGTACAATCTGCATGTACAATCCCCATGTACAATCTGCATGTACAATCTGCATGTATAATCCGCATGTGCAATCTGCATGTACAATCTGCATGTACAATCCGCAGGTACAATCCGCATGTACAATCTGCACGTACAATCTGCATGTATAATCCGCATGTACAATCTGCATGTACAATCTGCATGTACAATCCGCATGTACAATCCGCATGTACAATCTGCATGTACAATCTGCATGTACACTCCCCATGTACAATCCGCATGTACAATCTGCATGTACAATCTGCATGTATAATCCCCAAGTACAATCCGCATGTACAATCTGCATGTACAATCCCCATGTACAATCTGCATGTACAATCTGCATGTACAATCCCCATGTACACTCCCTATGTACAATCCGCATGTACAATCCGCATGTACAATCTGCATGTACAATCTGCATGTATAATCTGCATGTACAATCCCCATGTACAATCTGCATGTACAATCCGCATGTACAATCCGCATGTACAATCTGCATGTACAATCTGCATGTATAATCCGCATGTACAATCTGCATGTACAATCCGCATGTACAATCTGCATGTACAATCTGCATGTACACTCCCCATGTACAATCCGCATGTACAATCTGCATGTACAATCTGCATGTATAATCCCCAAGTACAATCCGCATGTACAATCTGCATGTACAATCCCCATGTACAATCTGCATGTACAATCTGCATGTACAATCCCCATGTACAATCTGCATGTACAATCTGCATGTACACTCCCCATGTACAATCCCCATGTACAATCCGCATGTACAATCTGCATGTACAATCTGCATGTACAATCCCCATGTACAATCTGCATGTACAATCTGCATGTATAATCCGCATGTGCAATCTGCATGTACAATCTGCATGTACAATCCGCATGTGCAATCTGCATGTACAATCTGCATGTACAATCCGCATGTACAATCCGCATGTACAATCTGCACGTACAATCTGCATGTATAATCCGCATGTACAATCTGCATGTACAATCTGCATGTACAATCTGCATGTACAATCTGCATGTACAATCCGCATGTACAATCCCCATGTACAATCCGCATGTACAATCTGCATGTACAATCTGCATGTATAATCCCCAAGTACAATCCGCATGTACAATCTGCATGTACAATCCCCATGTACAATCTGCATGTACAATCTGCATGTACAATCCCCATGTACACTCCCTATGTACAATCCGCATGTACAATCCGCATGTACAATCTGCATGTACAATCTGCATGTATAATCTGCATGTACAATCCCCATGTACAATCCGCATGTACAATCCGCATGTACAATCCGCATGTACAATCTGCATGTACAATCTGCATGTATAATCCGCATGTACAATCTGCATGTACAATCCGCATGTACAATCCGCATGTACAATCTGCATGTACACTCCCCATGTACAATCCGCATGTACAATCTGCATGTACAATCTGCATGTACAATCCCCATGTACACTCCGCATGTACAATCCGCATGTACAATCTGCATGTACAATCTGCATGTACACTCCCCATGTACAATCCGCATGTACAATCCGCATGTACAATCTGCATGTACAATCCGCATGTACAATCCGCATGTACAATCTGCATGTACAATCTGCATGTATAATCTGCATGTACAATCCGCATGTATAATCCTCATGTACAATCTGCATGTACAATCTGCATGTACAATCCGCATGTACAATCCGCATGTACAATCTGCATGTATAATCTGCATGTACAATCCCCATGTACAATCTGCATGTACAATCCGCATGTACAATCCGCATGTACAATCTGCATGTACAATCTGCATGTATAATCCGCATGTACAATCTGCATGTATAATCCGCATGCACAATCCGCATGTACAATCTGCATGTACAATCTCCATGTACAATCTGTATGTACAATCTGCATGTACAATCTGCATGTATAATCCTCATGTACAATCTGCATGTACAATCTGCATGTACAATCTGCATGTACACTCCCCATGTACAATCCGCATGTACAATCTGCATGTACAATCTGCATGTACAATCCGCATGTACAATCTGCATGTATAATCTGCATGTACAATCCGCATGTACAATCTGTATGTACAATCTGCATGTACAATCTGCATGTATAATCCTCATGTACAATCTGCATGTACAATCTGCATGTACAATCCGCATGTACAATCCGCATGTACAATCTGCATGTACAATCTGCATGTACAATCCCCATGTACAATCTGCATGTACAATCTGCATGTACAATCTGCATGTACAATCTGCATTTACAATCTGCATGTACAATCTGCATGTACAATCCGCATGTACAATCTGCATGTACAATCTGCATGTACAATCCCCATGTACAATCTGCATGTACAATCTGCATGTACAATCCGCACGTACAATCTGCATGTATAATCTGCATGTACAATCTGCATGTATAATCCGCATGTGCAATCTGCATGTACAATCTGCATGTACAATCCCCATGTACAATCTGCATGTACAATCCGCACGTACAATCTGCATGTATAATCTGCATGTACAATCTGCATGTATAATCCGCATGTACAATCCGCATGTACAATCTGCACGTACAATCTGCATGTATAATCCGCATGTACAATCTGCATGTACAATCTGCATGTACAATCTGCATGTACAATCCGCATGTACAATCCGCATGTACAATCTGCATGTACAATCTGCATGTAGAATCTGCATGTACAATCTGCATGTACAATCTGCATGTATAATCCTCATGTACAATCTGCATGTACAATCTGCATGTACAATCCGCATGTACAATCTGCATGTACAATCTGCATGTATAATCCGCATGTACAATCTGCATGTATAATCCGCATGCACAATCCGCATGTACAATCTGCATGTACAATCTCCATGTACAATCCGCATGTACAATCTGCATGTACAGTCTGCATGTACAATCTGTATGTACAATCTGCATGTACAATCTGCATGTACAATCTGCATGTTCAATCCGCATGTACAATCTGCATGTACACTCCCCATGTACAATCCGCATGTACAATCTGCATGTACAATCTGCATGTACAATCCGCATGTACAATCTGCATGTACAATCTGCATGTACAATCTGCATGTACAATCTGCATGTACACTCCCCATGTACAATCTGCATGTACAATCTACATGTACAATCTGCATGTACAATCCCCATGTACAATCTGCATGTACAATCTGCATGTACAATCCGCATGTACAATCTGCATGTACACTCCCCATGTACAATCCGCATGTACAATCTGCATGTACAATCTGCATGTACAATCTGCATGTACAATCCGCATGTACAATCTGCATGTACACTCCCCATGTACAATCTGCATGTACAATCTACATGTACAATCTGCATGTACAATCTGCATGTACAATCTGCATGTACAATCCCCATGTACAATCTGTATGTACAATCTGCATGTACACTCCCCATGTACACTCCCCATGTACAATCCCCATGTACAATCCGCATGTACAATCTGCATGTACAATCTGCATGTACAATCCCCATGTACAATCTGCATGTACAATCTGCATGTATAATCCGCATGTGCAATCTGCATGTACAATCTGCATGTACAATCCGCATGTACAATCCGCATGTACAATCTGCACGTACAATCTGCATGTATAATCCGCATGTACAATCTGCATGTACAATCTGCATGTACAATCTGCATGTACAATCCGCATGTACAATCCGCATGTACAATCTGCATGTACAATCTGCATGTACACTCCCCATGTACAATCCGCATGTACAATCTGCATGTACAATCTGCATGTATAATCCCCAAGTACAATCCGCATGTACAATCTGCATGTACAATCCCCATGTACAATCTGCATGTACAATCTGCATGTACAATCCCCATGTACACTCCCTATGTACAATCCGCATGTACAATCCGCATGTACAATCTGCATGTACAATCTGCATGTATAATCTGCATGTACAATCTGCATGTACAATCCGCATGTACAATCTGCATGTACAGTCTGCATGTACAATCTGTATGTACAATCTGCATGTACAATCTGCATGTATAATCTGCATGTACACTCCCCATGTACAATCCGCATGTACAATCTGCATGTACAATCTGCATGTACAATCCCCATGTACAATCTGTATGTACAATCTTCATGTACACTCCCCATGTACAATCCCCATGTACAATCCGCATGTACAATCTGCATGTACAATCCCCATGTACAATCTGCATGTACAATCCCCATGTACAATCCGCATGTACAATCTGCATGTACAATCCCCATGTACAATCTGCATGTACAATCTGCATGTCTAATCCGCATGTGCAATCTGCATGTACAATCTGCATGTACAATCCGCATGTACAATCCGCATGTACAATCTGCACGTACAATCTGCATGTATAATCCGCATGTACAATCTGCATGTACAATCTGCATGTACAATCTGCATGTACAATCCGCATGTACAATCCGCATGTACAATCTGCATGTACAATCTGCATGTACAATCCGCATGTACAATCTGCATGTACAATCCCCATGTACAATCTGCATGTACAATCCGCATGTACAATCCGCATGTACAATCTGCATGTACAATCCGCATGTACAATCTGCACGTACAATCTGCATGTACAATCCGCATGTACAATCCGCATGTACAATCCGCATGTACAATCTGCATGTACAATCTGCATGTACAATCTGCATGTACAATCTGCATGTACAATCCGCATGTACAATCCGCATGTACAATCTGCACGTACAATCTGCATGTATAATCCTCATGTACAATCTGCATGTACAATCTGCATGTATAATCCGCATGTGCAATCTGCATGTACAATCTGCATGTACAATCCGCATGTACAATCCGCATGTACAATCTGCACGTACAATCTGCATGTATAATCCGCATGTACAATCTGCATGTACAATCTGCATGTACAATCTGCATGTACAATCCGCATGTACAATCCGCATGTACAATCTGCATGTACAATCTGCATGTAGAATCTGCATGTACAATCTGCATGTACAATCTGCATGTACAATCTGCATGTACAATCCGCATGTACAATCTGCATGTACAATCTGCATGTATAATCCGCATGTACAATCTGCATGTACAATCTGCATGTATAATCCGCATGTACAATCTGCATGTATAATCCGCATGCACAATCCGCATGTACAATCTGCATGTACAATCTGCATGTACAATCCGCATGTACAATCTGCATGTACAATCTGCATGTATAATCCGCATGTACAATCTGCATGTATAATCCGCATGCACAATCCGCATGTACAATCTGCATGTACAATCTCCATGTACAATCCGCATGTACAATCTGCATGTACAGTCTGCATGTACAATCTGTATGTACAATCTGCATGTACAATCTGCATGTATAATCTGCATGTACACTCCCCATGTACAATCCGCATGTACAATCTGCATGTACAATCTGCATGTACAATCCGCATGTACAATCTGCATGTACACTCCCCATGTACAATCTGCATGTACAATCTACATGTACAATCTGCATGTACAATCCCCATGTACAATCTGCATGTACAATCTGCATGTACAATCCGCATGTACAATCTGCATGTACAATCTGCATGTACACTCCCCATGTACAATCTGTATGTACAATCTGCATGTACACTCCCCATGTACAATCCCCATGTACAATCCGCATGTACAATCTGCATGTACAATCTGCATGTACAATCCCCATGTACAATCTGCATGTACAATCTGCATGTATAATCCGCATGTGCAATCTGCATGTACAATCTGCATGTACAATCCGCATGTACAATCCGCATGTACAATCTGCACGTACAATCTGCATGTATAATCCGCATGTACAATCTGCATGTACAATCTGCATGTACAATCCGCATGTACAATCCGCATGTACAATCTGCATGTACAATCTGCATGTACACTCCCCATGTACAATCCGCATGTACAATCTGCATGTACAATCTGCATGTATAATCCCCAAGTACAATCCGCATGTACAATCTGCATGTACAATCCCCATGTACAATCTGCATGTACAATCTGCATGTATAATCTGCATGTACAATCCCCATGTACAATCTGCATGTACAATCTGCATGTACACTCCCCATGTACAATCCCCATGTACAATCCGCATGTACAATCTGCATGTACAATCCGCATGTACAATCCGCATGTACAATCTGCATGTACAATCTGCATGTATAATCCGCATGTACAATCTGCATGTACAATCCGCATGTACAATCTGCATGTACAATCTGCATGTACAATCTGCATGTACACTCCCCATGTACAATCCGCATGTACAATCTGCATGTACAATCTGCATGTATAATCCCCAAGTACAATCCGCATGTACAATCTGCATGTACAATCTGCATGTACAATCCCCATGTACACTCCCTATGTACAATCCGCATGTACAATCCACATGTACAATCTGCATGTACAATCTGCATGTACAATCTGCATGTACAATCCCCATGTACAATCCGCATGTACAATCTGCATGTACAATCTGCATGTACAATATGCATGTATAATCCGCATGTACAATCTGCATGTACAATCTGCATGTTCAATCTGCATGTACAATCTGCATGTACAATCCGCATGTATAATCCGCATGCACAATCCGCATGTACAATCCGCATGTACAATCCGCATGCGTTTTTTCTGCCAGGGAGATGCAGAAATGCTGCAGAAATTTTCTGCTTCATTTCTGCATCGTGTGCACATGGCCTTAGGGTCGTGACCGACCCGTTTTAGGTTCTAAATGCATACAAATTCTACATACATTTGTTTATTGCATCAAGACTTTTTGACTTTTTCAGGAATTTATTTTTAAACAAAATACAATAAATAAAACTATTTTACTAAATTGTAAAAATGCTCTTATTAAAATTATAACATTTGTTTTGTTGGGGTCAATTTCGAGCCAGATCTAATATAAGAGTAAAAAAAACAATAATAAGTCCCAAAACTGAACTCATAAACACAATATAAAGCAACAGCCCCCAGCCAGCTCTACCTCCAACAACCTGAGTACGGGACATGTGCAGGCCTGTATGGCCAGATCAGCGTAGAGTTGGTGCTCTGCAGAGTATACATCTCCAGTTTACACATGCAACAATGAGGAGAAGAGTTGATGTAAACCAAATTCTGGATTATATCTTAGATGATAATGAATCAGAGGACACAGCAGCAAACTGATACAGATGAACAGGTTTCTGAGGAGGAAGATGATGTGGAATATCAACCGGAAGACTCAGACAGTTCTGCTCAGTCTGATGAGGAGGTCACCGGTGCTGAAGCTGCTCCCGCTGAAAGATTCAAACCCAGAAGTGGCAAGATGAGTTGGAGCTCAGCACCTCCAGATGTACATGGCAGGGCCGATGCTGCAAATGTCATAAAAATGACCCCTGGGATCACAAGGTCTGCTGTGACAAGAGTAAGTCACATCAAGTCATGTTTGGATCTGTTTATGCCATTGTCAATAAAAAAAGTCATTATGGCTATGACAAACCTTGAAGGAAAAAAAGTCCACGGCAACATGTGGAATGACCTTCATGATGATGTCCTGGAGGCCTACATTGGTGTTCTTCTCCTTGCTGGAGTGTACAAATCATGCAATGAGGCCACTGATAGTCTCTGGGACGCATCGACAGGCAGGAATATTTTCCGGGCAACAATGTCGCTTCAAAACTTTCAAATGATATCAAGAGTCCTCAGATTTGACAACAGAGACACCAGAACAAAATCTGACAAACTTGCTCCCATCAGGGATGTTTGAGAGAAATGGGTGCAGCTCCTTCCACTGATGTTCAACCCAGGGCCAGAGGTGACAGTAGACGAACGTTTTCTCCCTTTCCGCAGAAAATGCCCCTTCCGGCAATACACGCCAAGTAAGCCAGGCAAATACGGCATTAAAATTTGGGCAGCCTGTGATGCAAAAACTAGCTATGCATGGAATCTACAGATTTACACAGGCAAGTCTGCAAGCGGCATCCCTGAAAAAAACCAAGGAAAACGTGTAGTCCTCGATAGGACTACTGGACTGCAGGGTCACAACATTACTTGTGACAATTTTTTTACCAGCTATGACCTTGGACAAGAACTTCTCAGGAGGAAAATCACCATGGTGGGCACAGTGAAAAAAAACAAACCTGAGCTGCCCGCTGAATTGTTGCAGATGAAGGACCGGGCTCCACTTTCCTCAAAGTTTGTTTTTACAGACACCACCACTGCTGTTTCATACTGCCCCAAAAAACGACGGAATGTGGCACTGATGTCCACACTTCACAAAGATGCAGCTGTGTCATCAGGAAGTGACAAAAAGCCCAGAATCATCCTGGACTATAACAAAAGCAAAGGAGGAGTGGACAAGCTGGACAAGCTGACTGCCACCTACACTTGCCTGCGAATGACTAGGAGATGGCCAATGGTTGTATTTTACAACATCCTTGATGTGTCAGCATGCAATTCATTTGTGTTGTGGACCCACATTCACCAAGGATGGAATTCAAAGAAAAAACACAAGCGGAGGATGTTTCTTGAGGAACTAGGAAGATCCCTTGTCAAGGCGCACATTGACCAAAGGGAACGAGTGCCCCGAGACCCAGCCGCTGCAGCCTTGGTCCGACAACTCCAGAGCTCAACAAGTGCTTCGTCCACACCCACAGCAACACAAAGAGCATCATCACCAGCATCCTCCTCAACCAGGCCTGCCTCAACATCAACCACAGCAGCCACAACCCCAGTGAGACCACCTGATTCTAAAAGAAAGAGGTGTCAGCTCTGCCCTAGCAATAAGGACAGAAAGACGAACACAAAAAATACCTCTGCAAACAACACACAAAAAGTGGCACTTTTTGCCACACATGCATCTAAAAACTAGTACTTGATTTCTGTTGATTTGCTTGATTGATTGTTGTTTGTTTTACCTAGAAAAGCTACTTTTTATTATTATTGCTATTAATGTTAATATAATTTTCATCTTTTATCTGTATTAAAGTTCTATAAAAAAAAATCTTTTTTTTGCCTTTTTCATAAAGTAGTTAGATATGGGTCAAAATTGACCCGTAACACCATAGATGTTACTAGAGTTAATAATATAAAATATATATCTGTATACTTTTTTTTACATTTAAGGAATGTGTTCTAAAACCCTTCAGTAATAGTCAGGTAATATAACAAACTTTTTTAAGTTTATATTATTCTCTTGAGGTTCATTTGACAATATTTTTATATTGAAAATGAAGGGTATGCTCTCAAATGAAAGGCCCAGGGGGCCACAACAAAAATATTAAAATCAATCCTGCCATGGATGAGAAACCCTAACAAGGTAACTAAGAGGTAAGAAACAAATTGGATCATAAATAACTGTTTTTAGGGTATCCTAGGGGTGATTTAAGACACGGGTCAAAACCGACCCGTTGACATAAGAAAGAGTAACAGAAAGCTAACACAAGAGGAAGGTTAAAGAATTGTGTCTTTATTTCAATTAAAGGACTTTATTCTGGGTGTTTGTGTTTTCTTTTAACTTTGACTATGGGGTTAGTAATGGGGGTGTCTTATAGACGCCTCTCCATTACTAACCTGGGCTTGATGTCAGCTGGCATTATAAGCTGACATCAACCCCAACCCTATTACCCCACTGCCACCGCACCAGGGCAGCGTGGAAGAGCGAGGCTAAGTGCCAGGCGCATCCTATGGATGCGCCATTTCTGGGGCGGCTGACGGCTGGTGTTTCTAGCCTGGGAGGGGGCCAATATTCATGGCACCCTTCCTGGGCTATTAATATCAGCCCCCAGCTGTCTGCCTAGCCTTTGCTAGCTATTAAAATAGGGAGGACCCCACGTCATTTTTTTGGGGGGGTCCCCCATTTTAATAGCGAGTAAAGGCTAGGTATTCAGCTGGGGGCTGATATTAGTAGCCTGGGAAGCTCCGTGGGTATTACCCCCTTCCCAGGCTTCAAACATCTGCCCCAGCTGTCTGCTTAACCTCCGCTAGAGACTAAAATTAAGGGGAACCCCACGCCAATTTTTTTAAAATAAATCCTTTATTTTAACACTAAATGACAAGTACAGTAACCAACACTATCACTGTACTTCTTATATATGTGACTGACATGTTTCTATTTATCTAATCTATGTGTGATGCTCTATTCTTTCTATTCTAAATTGTCGGGTACAGATGCTGAATTGCCGGCGGCTTTCTTAAAGAGACGGTGCATGAAAACACTAATATTTTTTTAAATAAATCCTTTACACTAACTGACAAGTACAGTAAGCAACACTATCACTGTACTTCATATATATGTGACTGACATGTTTCTATCTATCTAATCTATGTGTGAAGCTCTATTCTGTCTGTTATAAATTGTCGGGTATAGATGCTGAATTGCCGGCCGGCTTTTTTAAAGAGACGGTGCATGAAAACACTATTATTTTTTTTAATAAATCCTTTAACACTAAATGACAAGTACAGTAAGCTGAGCGCTGCCATCCAGCTTGTCATCCTTCAGAGACACTGCAGAGCGCAGGCATTATGGGAACTTCCGATTCCGGTATTCAATATTCTAAAAGTATCGGAACTCAGTATCGGAACTCCGATACCGCGAATATCGGTCGATACCCGATATTTCAGTATCAGAATGCTCAACACTACCTCTTACCGATCTCACCAGGAAAGGTGCGAATACGGTCCAGTGGACTACTGAGGCCATTGAAGCGTTTGAGTATCTCAAAGAGAGGTTCAGTTCTGCCCCTATCCTTATGCAGCCTGATGAGACCAAGCCTTTTTTGGTCGAGGTCGATGCTTCATCGGTGGGGGCTGGAGCAGTTTTGTCTCAGGAGAACAAGGGTGGAGTACATCCTTGTGCCTTCTTTTAAAAAAAAATTTCGGAAACCGAACTGAATTATGATGGTGGAAATCGGGAGTTGCTGCTATTAAACTCGCGTTTGAACATTGGCGTCATTTCTTGGAAGGCGCTAGATTTCCTATTCAGGTTTTCACAGATCAGTAGAATTTGATCTATCTGGATGCTGCCAAGCGCTTGAATGCCCGTCAAGCTAGGTGGGCACTTTTTTTTTCTCGGTTTCATTTTTCTGTTACCTATATCCCTGGTACTAAGAATGTTAAAGCCAATGCTTTATCTCGCAGCTTCTCTCCTACGGTCGGTGCCGAGGAGGAGGAGAGCATTTTACAGAAAGGAGTTGTGGTGGCGGCATTGGACTCCATTTTGGAGAATGGGATTCTGAAAGCTCAAGATGATGCTCCATCTAACACTCCCCATGGGTGGTTGTTCGTGCCTAGAGCCTTTAGGAGAGATTTGTTTGTGGAGTGTCATGAGTCTCGGTTGGCAGGTCATCCAGGAATTTCGGAGACTAAGAGACTTATCAGTCGCAGTTTTTGGTGGCCTGGATGGCAGAAGGAAGTCATCAAGTGGGTGCGTCAATGTACGGTGTGTGCTAGGTCAAAGGCTTCCCATACCCCTGCTGCGGGGTTTCTTTGCCCTCTGGAGGTTTCTAGTGCGCCTTGGACGCAGCTCACAATGGATTTTATTACTGACCTTCCTGTGTCCGAGGGTTTACTGTCATCTGGGTGGTCGTGGACCATTTTAGTAAGATGTGTCATTTGGTTCCATTCGTTAAGTTGCCCTGCGCCAAGACACTCGCTAAGGCGTTTGTTAAGGAGATTGTCAAGCTCCATGGTGTTCCTACTGACATTGTTTCTGATAGAGGACCTCAGTTTGTGGCTCGCTTTTGGCGTGCTTTTTGTGACAGGTTGGGAGTCCATTTGTCATTTTCGTCTGGGTATCATCCTGAGTCTAATGGACAGACTGAAAGAAAGAACCAGGATGTTGAGCAGTTCTTGCGTTGCTTTGTGGCAGACAATCAAGAGGGGTGGTCGGAGTTTCTGCCACTTGCTGAATTTGCTCTTAACAATCATACATCCTCCTCTGCTGGGTGTTCTCCTTTTTTTTGTTGTACTGGGAGACATCCGTCTTTTGGTTCGTTCTCCAAATTAGGGTCGGCGGTGCCGGAGGAGGAGAATTTTTCCGGTGATTTGGAGAGAGTTTGGACAAATGTACATTGCAACCTTCAAGAGGCTAACAAGAAGTCCAAGAAGTATTTTGACAGGAAACGTAAGGATGTTTTGTTTACTGTGGGTGACATGGTTTGGTTGTCCTCGAAGAACCTGCGGTTGAGGATTCCCTCTAAAAAACTGGGTCCTAAGTTTGTGGGTCCATTTATAGTGCTTCAGGTTGTTAACCCATCTGCGGTTAGGTTGGATGTCCCTACTTCCTGGAAGATTAATCCTGTGTTTCATGTTTCCTTGTTGAAAAAGGCTGATGTATCTGATAGGGACGCCACTGTCACAGTTCCTCCGGTGGTGGAAGACGGCGAATATGAAATTTCTCGTATCCTGAATTCTAGATGGCATAGAGGGAGATTACAGTATCTCGTCTCCTGGAAGGGTTTCGGTCCCGAAGACAACTCCTGGGTAAGGATGGATGATGTCTCTGCTCCTAGGCTTGTTAAAGCTTTCCACAGGAGGTTTCCAGATAGGCCTGGGCCTGGAGGATCCGGCGGATCCTCATAAAAGAGGGGGTACTGTTAGAACCCTCCTGTTAGTTTTTTCTATCTTGTGTTTTGCGGTCACGTGACCATCTGCCTATATATTCCAGCTCCGCCCTCCTGGCTGTGCTGGACTTCAGTGTTTTACTGTCTCTCTAGCCAGGTGCTTCTGTGCCTTTCTCTGTCAAGTTCGCTTGGTCCTCTGGGACCTCTAGTACCTTTTTGTCTGTTTGTCTTTTTGTGTTCTGCAAGAACTTTCTCTGTTTAGGAGGTGTCCCATTTTTGTTCCAGTCCTTAGTTCTTTTAGGGACCCCTCCCTTAATTCTATAGGTCTTCGTTCAGACTAGCCGAGGACTAAGGCGGCTCTGTTCGCTAGGAACAGGCAGCCCGCTACATCGTAGGGATTCAGCTTAGTCTTACTGTAGGGACAGCTTTCCCCTATCTTTCCTTAGTACATGTTGCTGATCATAACAGGAGGTGTGTACGGTGTATCCGGGGAGGAGGCGTGTACGGTGTATACGGGGAGGAGGCGTGTACGGTGTATACGGGGAGGACGTGTATACGGGGAGGAGGTGTGTACGGGGAGGAGGTGTGTACGGGGAGGTGTATACGGGGAGGTGGTGTGCACGGTGTGTACGGGGAGGAGGTGTGTACGGGGAGGAGGTGTGTACGGGGAGGTGTATACGGGGAGGAGGTGTGCACGGTGTGTACGGGGAGGAGGTGTGCACGGTGTGTACGGGGAGGAGGTGTGTACGGGGAGGTGTATACGGGGAGGAGGTGTGTACGGTGTATACGGGGAGGAGGTGTGCACGGTGTGTACGGGGAGGAGGTGTGCACAGTGTATACGGGGAGGTGTGCACGGTGTGTACGGGGAGGAGGTGTGCACAGTGTGTACGGGGAGGAGGTGTGCACGGTGTGTACGGGGAGGAGGTGTGCACGGTGTGTACGGGGAGGAGGTGTGTACGGGGAGGTGTATACGGGGAGGAGGTGTGTACGGTGTATACGGGGAGGAGGTGTGCACGGTGTGTACGGGGAGGAGGTGTGCACAGTGTATACGGGGAGGTGTGCACGGTGTGTACGGGGAGGAGGTGTGCACAGTGTGTACGGGGAGGAGGTGTGCACGGTGTGTACGGGGAGGAGGTGTGTACGGGGAGGTGTATACGGGGAGGTGGTGTGCACGGTGTGTACGGGGAGGTGGTGTGCACGGTGAGGAGGTGTGCACAGTGTGTACGGGGAGGAGGTGTGCACAGTGTGTACGGGGAGGAGGCGTGCACAGTGTATACGGGGAGGAGGTGTGCACGGTGTATACGGGGAGGAGGTGTGTACGGGGAGGTGTATACGGGGAGGTGGTGTGCACGGTGAGGTGTGCACAGTGTGTACGGGGAGGAGGCGTGCACAGTGTATACGGGGAGGAGGTGTGCACAGTGTGTACGGGGAGGAGGCGTGCACAGTGTGTACGGGGAGGAGGCGTGCACAGTGTATACGGGGAGGAGGCGTGCACAGTGTATACGGGGAGGAGGTGTGTACAGTGTATACGGGGAGGAGGCGTGTACGGTGTATACGGGGAGGAGGTGTGCACGGTGTATCCGGGGAGGAGGTGTGCACGGTGTATCCAGGGAGGAGGTTTGTACGGTGTATCCGGGGAGGAGGTGTGCACGGTGTATCCGGGGAGGAGGTGTGCACGGTGTATCCAGGGAGGAGGTGTGCACGGTGTATCCAGGGAGGAGGTGTGCACAGTGTATACGGGGAGGAGGCGTGTAGAGTATACGGGGAGGAGGCGTGTACAGTGTATACGGGGAGGAGGCGTGCACGGTGTATCCGGGGAGGAGGCGTGCACGGTGTATCCAGGGAGGAGGCGTGCACGGTGTATCCGGGGAGGAGGTGTGTACGGTGTATACGGGGAGGAGGTGTGTACGGTGTATACGGGGAGGAGGTGTGTACGGTGTATACAGGGAGGAGGTGTGTACGGGGAGGTGTATACAGGGAGGAGGTGTATACGGGGAGGAGGTGTGCATAGTGTATACGGGGAGGAGGTGTGTACAGTGTATACGGGGAGGCGGTGTACAGTGTATACGGGGAGGAGGTGTGTACGGTGTATACGGGGAGGAGGTGTGTACGGTGTATATGGGGAGGAGGTGTATACGGGGAGGAGGTGTGCATAGTGTATACAGGGAGGAGGTGTGCATAGTGTATACGGGGATGAGGTGTGTACAGTGTATACGGGGAGGAGGTGTGTACAGTGTATACGGGGAGGAGGTGTGTATAGTGTATAGATGACGCGCCCCCTGGGCTGCGGGGTACTCGGTAGCCGGGCCGGTCGGTGCTGGGGGATGTCACAGTGGCAGTGACCCGGTCCGTGACCCAGGGCGGTCAATAAAAGGGGAATATAGTTTTTATATATAATGTTCGTGACGCCACCCGTGGTATGCGGCTATATGGAGCCGCCTCTGCGGTGCAGATCCACTGGAGCTGTTGGTGACGCAGCAGAGTTGGTTCAGCTCTCCACAGGTAGAGCTTAGCCCTAGGGCAGGATATTGTGATGTTGATGTTGCTGTGCGGTGTGGTGCAGGTGATGGCGCAGCAATAATTCCAGGACACAGTCTGGTGCAGTCTTCAGGTTTACTCAGTTGTCAGACTCCAGGTTACCAGTACCAGGGTAACATCCCACGCCGTCCTGTGTTCGACCAGGGAGGGGTTCAGCCATCTCCCAGGTGTTTCAGGAATACATAACGGGACCCCATTCTGTGTGCCTTCCTCTGTCGTCTTCCTGCGCTGGCTCTCACACTCCTGCCCTGCGCCTCGCAACCAGTGTCCCAAGCCGGTAACCTCGGATCTTGTCGGCAACCTGCAGTCCCCTGAATCCTATGCGGCTACCTTTTTAGCGATTTAGTTGCGGTTGTGAGCAACTGCACCCTGAAAGTACAGAAGCCTCCGGTTTCTAGCTGAGCCTTGAAGTTCTCCACTAGTTAGGGGCCGGTCCCCTTTGCGACCTGATCCCTCCATGTTCTGGTAGATTCGGGTGCACGGGTGGCTTCCGCACTCGTCGTGGCCCTGGGATCCCCTTGTTCCTGGAGCCTTCCCTCTGCTCCCGTCCTCTTCCAGCCTGTCCTCCTGGGCCTCTCAGTCTAGGCCCTCTCCTCTGAGCAGAGCTCCTGCTCCCACTCCTTCTCCTCTCAAACTGGACTCCTCTGTCTGACTGACTTCCTACAAGATGGTTCCCTTTTTGTACTCCTACTCAAGTGCTCCCCTATACTGCTTCCTCTACCCACACCCACTACATGGTTCCTCCTCTCTCAGTTCCCCCCACTTTCAGCCAGGGACAGAGCTCAGCAGGAGAGCGACGCATCTTGGCCCTCCTGCTGGTCTGGAATGGTGTAATGTTGGATGCAGGTGTTAGGGTACCGGGCAGCACTCTGTCCTTACCTGAGAGTGGGATACCACACCTCTGGGTGAGGTGCAGTTCCTCTGTGGCGACTGAACCCGCAGGGGCGCCACATATACAGGGAGGAGGTGTGTACGGTGTATAGTGTATCCGAGGAAGAGGTGCGTACAGTGTGTATCCGGGGGAGGAGGTGTATACAGTGTGTATGCGGGGAGGAGGTGTGTATAGTGTATACGGGGAGGAGGTGTGTACAGAGATACTGTCTCTCTCAGCTCCTATATCAGAGCGGTCACTCCGGCAGATCACAGCCTCCTACTCTCCCCGCAGTGCTCCCTCCGCTCTCCCCGCAGTGCTCCCTCCGCTCTCCCCGCAGTGCTCTCCCCGCAGTGCTCCCTCCGCTCTCCCCGCAGTGCTCCCTCCGCTCTCCCCGCAATGCTCCCGCCGCTCTCCCCGCAGTGCTCCCGCAGTGCTCCCTCCGCTCTCCCCGCACTGCTCTCCCCGCAGTGCTCCCGCCACTCTCCCCGCAGTGCTCCCTCCGCTCTCCCCGCAGTGCTCCCGCCGCTCTCCCCGCAGTGCTCCCTCTGCTTTCCCCGCACTGCTCTCCCCGCAGTGCTCCCGCCGCTCTCCCCGCAGTGCTCCCGCCGCTCTCCCCGCAGTGCTCCCTTTGCTCTCCCCGCAGTGCTCTCCCCGCAGTGCTCCCTCCGCTTTCCCCGCACTGCTCTCCCCGCAGTGCTCCCTCCGCTCTCCCCGCAGTGCTCTCCCCGCAGTGCTCCCTCTGCTTTCCCCGCACTGCTCTCCCCGCAGTGCTCCCGCCGCTCTCCCCGCAGTGCTCCCTCCGCTCTCCCCGCAGTGCTCCCTCTGCTCTCCCCGCGGGGCTCTCCCCGCAGTGCTCCCTCTGCTTTCCTCGCACTGCTCTCCCCGCAGTGCTCCCTCCGCTCTCCCCGCAGTGCTCCCGCCGCTCTCCCCGCAGTGCTCCCTCCGCTCTCCCCGCAGTGCTCCCTCTGCTCTCCCCGCAGGGCTCTCCCCGCAGTGCTCCCTCTGCTTTGCTCGCACTGCTCTCCCCGCAGTGCTCCCTCCGCTCTCCCCGCAGTGCTCCCTCCGCTCTCCCCGCAGGGCTCTCCCCGCAGTGCTCCCTCTGCTTTCCTCGCACTGCTCTCCCCGCAGTGCTCCCTCCGCTCTCCCCGCAGTGCTCCCTCTGCTCTCCCCACAGTGCTCTCCCCGCAGTGCTCCCTCTGCTTTCCCCGCACTACTCTCCCCGCAGTGCTCCCGCCGCTCTCCCTGCAGTGCTCCCTCCGCTCTCCCCGCAGTGCTCCCTCTGCTCTCCCGTCCTGTGAGGACACTAGAGGCTGCTCAGTCACTGAGGATGGAGGCTGCACTGTGCGGCACGTGTCCTGTCTGCAGGCGGCCGGCTCCCCTCCCCCACAGCGAGGTAACCACAGGCAGAGTAGCTTTCACCTGACTCACTGTCGCCCCCACTGCAGTCTGGAGGAGATCCGGGGCTCTGGACAAAACGTACAGGCTGGAGCCCTGGATCTTTGATGCTAGCTCCGCCCCTGGCTGTTACCATGGCGATTACAGAGTAATAACCTTTATTGTCAGTATATATAATATAATAAACTGGTCGGTAGAAAACACGGCAGCTCATACAGAGAAGTGTAAACGTCGGAGTACATGAGTGGGGGAGGGGACACGGGTGTAAACTGCGGATACAAGGATGGCGGCAGCACCAGGCGGCGTTAGCTGATCACCGTGTGGCGCTCCTTCTTACTTCTTGACCTCTCAAAGAAAGCGTAATCCTGAGGAGAGAGCAAAAAAGATGGCTGATAATGATATACAGTATATATAGTATGGAGTGATGGATACGTGGTATATTACACACCTGCTGATAATGATATACAGTATATATAGTATGGAGTGATGGATATGTGGTATATTACACACTGCTGATAATGATATACAGTATATATAGTATGGAGTGATGGATATGTGGTATATTACACACTGCTGATAATGATATATACAGTATATATAGTATGGAGTGATGGATATGTGGTATATTACACACTGCTGATAATGATATATACAGTATATATAGTATGGAGTGATGGATACGTGGTATATTACATACCTGCTGATAATGATATACAGTATATATAGTATGGAGTGATGGATACGTGGTATATTACACACTGCTGATAATGATATATACAGTATATATAGTATGGAGTGATGGATATGTGGTATATTACACACTGCTGATAATGATATACAGTATATATAGTATGGAGTGATAGATACGTGGTATATTACACACTGGTGATAATGATATATACAGTATATATAGTATGGAGTGATGGATACGTGGTATATTACATACCTGCTGATAATGATCTATACAGTATATATAGTATGGAGTGATGGATACGTGGTATATTACACACCTGCTGATAATGATATACAGTATATATAGTATGGAGTGATGGATACGTGGTATATTACACACCTGCTGATAATGATATACAGTATATATAGTATGGAGTGATGGATAAGTGGTATATTACACACCTGCTGATAATGATATACAGTATATATAGTATGGAGTGATGGATACGTGGTATATTACACACCTGCTGATAATGATATACAGTATATATAGTATGGAGTGATAGATACGTGGTATATTACATACCTGCTGATAATGATATACAGTATATATAGTATGGAGTGATGGATATGTGGTATATTACACACTGCTGATAATGATATATACAGTATATATAGTATGGAGTGATGGATACGTGGTATATTACATACCTGCTGATAATGATATACAGTATATATAGTATGGAGTGATGGATATGTGGTATATTACACACTGCTGATAATGATATATACAGTATATATAGTATGGAGTGATGGATACGTGGTATATTACATACCTGCTGATAATGATATACAGTATATATAGTATGGAGTGATGGATACGTGGTATATTACACACTGCTGATAATGATATATACAGTATATATAGTATGGAGTGATGGATATGTGGTATATTACACACTGCTGATAATGATATACAGTATATATAGTATGGAGTGATAGATACGTGGTATATTACACACTGGTGATAATGATATATACAGTATATATAGTATGGAGTGATGGATACGTGGTATATTACATACCTGCTGATAATGATCTATACAGTATATATAGTATGGAGTGATGGATACGTGGTATATTACACACCTGCTGATAATGATATATACAGTATATATAGTATGGAGTGATGGATACGTGGTATATTACACACTGCTGATAATGATATATACAGTATATATAGTATGGAGTGATGGATACGTGGTATATTACATACCTGCTGAAAATGATATATACAGTATATATAGTATGGAGTGATGGATACGTGGTATATTACACACCTGCTGATAATGATATACAGTATATATAGTATGGAGTGATGGATACGTGGTATATTACACACTGCTGATAATGATATATACAGTATATATAGTATGGAGTGATGGATATGTGGTATATTACACACCTGCTGATAATGATATATACAGTATATATAGTATGGAGTGATGGATACGTGGTATATTACACACTGCTAATGATATATACAGTATATATAGTATGGAGTGATGGATACGTGGTATATTACACACTGCTGATAATGATATATACAGTATATATAGTATGGAGTGATGGATACGTGGTATATTACACACCTGCTGATAATGATCTATACAGTATATATAGTATGGAGTGATGGATACGCGGTATATTACACACCTGATGATAATGATATATACAGTATATATAGTATGGAGTGATGGATACGTGGTATATTACACACCTGCTGATAATGATATATATAGTATGGAGTGATGGATACGTGGTATATTACACACCTGATGATAATGATATATACAGTATATATAGTATGGAGTGATGGATATGTGGTATATTACACACCTGCTGATAATGATATATACAGTATATATAGTATGGAGTGATGGATACGTGGTATATTACACACCTGCTGATAATGATATATACAGTATATATAGTATGGAGTGATGGATACGTGGTATATTACACACCTGCTGACAATGATATATACAGTATATATAGTATGGAGTGATGGATATGTGGTATATTACACACCTGATAATGATATATACAGTATATACAGTATGGAGTGATGGATACGTGGTATATTACACACCTGCTGATAATGATATATACAGTATGGAGTGATGGATACGTGGTATATTACACACCTGCTGATGATATATACAGTATATATAGTATGGAGTGATGGATACGTGGTATATTACACACCTGCTGATAATGATATATATAGTATAGAGTGATGGATACGAGGTATATTACACACTGCTGATAATGATATACAGTATATAGTATAGAGTGATGGATACGTGGTATATTACATACCTGCTGATAATGATATATACAGTATATATAGTATGGAGTGATGGATACGTGGAATATTACACACTGCTGATAATGATCTATACAGTATATATAGTATGGAGTGATGGATACGTGGTATATTACACACCTGCTGATAATGATCTATACAGTATATATAGTATGGAGTGATGTATACGTGGTATATTACACACCTGTATATATAATTATCAGCAGTGTGTAATATACCATATATCCATCACTCCATACTATATACTATATATATCATTATCAGCAGTGTGTAATATACCACGTATCCATCACTCCATACTATATATGCTGTATATATCATTATCAGCAGTGTGTAATATACCACATATCCATCACTCCATACTATATATACTGTATATATCATTATCAGCAGTGTGTAATATACCACGTATCCATCACTCCATACTATATATGCTGTATATATCATTATCAGCAGTGTGTAATATACCACGTATCCATCACTCCATACTATATATGCTGTATATATCATTATCAGCAGTGTGTAATATACCACGTATCCATCACTCCATACTATATATGCTGTATATATCATTATCAGCAGTGTGTAATATACCACGTATCCATCACTCCATACTATATATGCTGTATATATCATTATCAGCAGTGTGTAATATACCACGTATCCATCACTCCATACTATATATGCTGTATATATCATTATCAGCAGTGTGTAATATACCACGTATCCATCACTCCATACTATATATGCTGTATATATCATTATCAGCAGTGTGTAATATACCACGTATCCATCACTCCATACTATATATGCTGTATATATCATTATCAGCAGTGTGTAATATACCACGTATCCATCACTCCATACTATATATGCTGTATATATCATTATCAGCAGTGTGTAATATACCACGTATCCATCACTCCATACTATATATGCTGTATATATCATTATCAGCAGTGTGTAATATACCACGTATCCATCACTCCATACTATATATGCTGTATATATCATTATCAGCAGTGTGTAATATACCACGTATCCATCACTCCATACTATATATGCTGTATATATCATTATCAGCAGTGTGTAATATACCACGTATCCATCACTCCATACTATATATATCATTATCAGCAGTGTGTAATATACCACGTATCCATCACTCCATACTATATATGCTGTATATATCATTATCAGCAGTGTGTAATATACCACGTATCCATCACTCCATACTATATATGCTGTATATATCATTATCAGCAGTGTGTAATATACCACGTATCCATCACTCCATACTATATATACTGTATATATCATTATCAGCAGTGTGTAATATACCACATATCCATCACTCCATACTATGTGAGAGGTTAGGTTTGCACCATACTGTAGGTAATATTATGTAGATCTGTTCTCATTTCACTTTTTCTGCTGGATTTCCCTTTGGAACGATGTGTATTTATCTTTCGGCCTCTGCCGTCTTCTGCCTCTCATCAGATATACGGCACTGATGGCACAGCAGGCCTCCTCAAATGATGTCTCTCAGTAGACTGCCTTATATGATGATGCCTCACAGTAGGCCTCATTCCATGATGATGCCTCACAGTAGGCCTCCTTACATATAGTGATCTCACAGTAGGCCTCATTCCATGATGATGCCTCACAGTAGGCCTCTTTACATATAGTGATCTCACAGTAGGCCTCATTCCATGATGATGCCTCACAGTAGGCCTCTTTACATATAGTGATCTCACAGTAGGCCTCATTCCATGATGATGCCTCACAGTAGGCCTCTTTACATATAGTGATCTCACAGTAGGCCTCATTCCATGATGATGCCTCACAGTAGGCCTCTTTACATAAAGTGGTCTCACAGTAGGCCTCATTCCATGATGATGCCTCACAGTAGGCCTCTTTACATATAATGATCTCACAGTAGGCCTCATTCCATGATGATGCCTCACAGTAGGCCTCATTCCATGATGATGCCTCACAGTAGGCCTCTACATATAGTGATCTCACAGTAGGCCTCATTCCATGATGATGCCTCACAGTAGGCCTCATTCCATGATGATGCCTTACAGTAGGCCTCTTTACATATAGTGATCTCACAGTAGGCCTCTTTACATATAGTGATCTCACAGTAGGCCTCATTTCATGATGATGCCTCACAGTAGGCCTCTTTACATATAGTGATCTCACAGTAGGCCTCATTTCATGATGATGCCTCACAGTAGGCCTCTTTACATATAGTGGTCTCACAGTTGTCCTCATTACATGATGCCTCACAGTAGGCCTCATTCCATGATGATGCCTCACAGTTGTCCTCATTCCATGATGATGCCTCACAGTAGGCCTCTTTACATATAGTGGTCTCACAGTTGTCCTCATTCCATGATGATGCCTCACAGTAGCCACCTTACATTAGGATTTATCTTCATTCTTTCGGCAGCCAGGCCAGTTATGTAGTATCCAGTAGACCCCCATACACCCATCCCTCTGGTGGACATGTCCCATACAGAATGTCTCACCAGTAGGAAGCAGGCTCCGATGAGCACGGCCTTCATCTTCACATCCAGATCTTTGGGGAACTGGATTCCAAAGTTATCGGCATCTGTGAATATTTCCTTAGGTAGCCCACTCCACTGCTTACTGATCCGGCCCACGCTGCGAGACTCACATAGTGGTTTAACCTAGAGAAAAAGTGGGGGGTGAAATGGCATCAATGGATGAGAGGACGTGTGGGAGGGAAAACGAACAATGAGGGTGAGAAGTAGTAGAATGGCCAAAATGAGCAGGACACACCAGCAGGTTTGGTGAGGAGAGGAGAAGGCAACAACCATCAGGGTGTAGTAAAGATGAAGAAAATATTACTTGAGGTACTTAATCAGTGAGGACAGCGCTTTGGAGCATGGAGGACAGCTGAGCAGGAAGAAGGCAACTAGGGAGTAAACAGAGGAAGAGATGGAGAGCACGGCACAGCATGTAGTAGGTAGGAGAGGAAGAAGAGATGGAGAGCACAGCATGGAGGAGACCGGGAAGGAAGAAGACTAGTGTGGAGGATGCAGTGGAGGAGGAAGAAGATATGGAGAGCATAGCCCAGCATGAAAGAGTAAGAAGACATGGAGAGCAAGAGGATGCAGAGGAGGAAGAAGAGATGGAGAGCACATTACAACATGGAGAATTCAGAGAAAGAAGAGATGGAGAGCACGGTACAACATGGAGAATTCAGAGAAAGAAGAGATGGAGAGCACGGCACAGCATGTAGTAGGTAGGAGAGGAAGTAGAGATGGAGAGCACAGCATGGAGGAGACAGGGAAGGAAGAAGACTAGTATGGAGGATGCAGTGGAGGAGGAAGAAGATATGGAGAGCATAGCCGGGCATGAAAGAGTAAGAAGACATGGAGAGCAAGAGGATGCAGAGGAGGAAGAAGAGATGGAGAGCACATTACAACATGGAGAATTCAGAGAAAGAAGAGATGGAGAGCACGGTACAACATGGAGAATTCAGAGAAAGAAGAGATGGAGAGCACGGCACAGCATGTAGTAGGTAGGAGAGGAAGTAGAGATGGAGAGCACAGCATGGAGGAGACAGGGAAGGAAGAAGACAAGTATGGAGGATGCAGTGGAGGAAGAAGAAGATATGGAGAGCATAGCCCAGCATGAAAGAGTAAGAAGACATGGAGAGCAAGAGGATGCTGAGGAGGAAGAAGAGATGGAGAGCACGGTACAACATGGAGAATTCAGAGAAAGAAGAGATGGAGAGCACGGCACAGCATGTAGTAGGTAGGAGAGGAAGAAGAGATGGAGAGCACAGCATGGAGGAGACAGGGAAGGAAGAAGACTAGTATGGAGGATGCAGTGGAGGAGGAAGAAGATATGGAGAGCATAGCCCAGCATGAAAGAGTAAGAAGACATGGAGAGCAAGAGGATGCAGAGGAGGAAGAAGAGATGGAGAGCACATTACAACATGGAGAATTCAGAGAAAGAAGAGATGGAGAGCACGGTACAACATGAAGAATTCAGAGAAAGAAGAGATGGAGAGCACGGCACAGCATGTAGTAGGTAGGAGAGGAAGTAGAGATGGAGAGCACAGCATGGAGGAGACAGGGAAGGAAGAAGACTAGTATGGAGGATGCAGTAGAGGAGGAAGAAATATGGAGAGCATAGCCCAGCATGAAAGAGTAAGAAGACATGGAGAGCAAGAGGATGCTGAGGTGGAAGAAGAGATGGAGAGCACGGTACAACATGGAGAATTCAGAGAAAGAAGAGATGGAGAGCACGGCACAGCATGTAGTAGGTAGGAGAGGAAGAAGAGATGGAGAGCACAGCATGGAGGAGACAGGGAAGGTAGAAGACTAGTATGGAGGATGCAGTGGAGGAGGAAGAAGATATCGAGAGCATAGCCAGGCATGAAAGAGTAAGAAGACATGGAGAGCAAGAGGATGCAGAGGAGGAAGAAGAGATGAAGAGCACGGTACAACATGGAGAATTCAGAGAAAGAAGAGATGGAGAGCACGGCATAGCATGTAGTAGGTAGGAGAGGAAGAAGAGATGGAGAGCACAGCATGGAGGAGGAAGAAGAGGTGGAGAGCGTTGTCCAGCATGGGGAAAGCAGAGGAGGAAGAAGAGATGGAGAGCATGGGACTGCATGGAGGAAGAAAAGGAGGGAGAAAAGATGGAGTTCTTCCTTCTCTGCCTCTTCCATGCTCTGTAGAAGAACATGGAGGAAGAAGAAGAAGAGATTGAGAGCACTGAAGTGCATGGAGAATGAAGACTGTGAGGGAAGAGTGGGAGAACACTAATGAACATGGAGGAAGAAGGGTAAAAAGGTGCAGGACATGGACAAGATGTAGGAGGAAATGGAAGATCATGTGAGAATTAATTGTTATAAAGAGTGTGAAGTAGGAGATGCCCTTCACCCGGACCCTTACCTGGAAATTCACATCTCCACAACAACTGGACATCAGACATGGCCCGACCACCTTCAGCACCGGCTCCCGGCTCTCATTGAGGAGGCAATATTTAGGGACAAACGGATGCCAGCTCTGCACAATGTACCCAATCGTGTGCCCCGGGGGGCTCTGAACCTCGAGCTGCGGGCAGGAATACAAAGCATTCAGGGTGATGGAGAGGAGAGCTGTGAAGGTAGGAATAGCAGAGTGCTACCAGGTGGCGGTGTAGTGCGGAGTTTACCTCCTGTAAACAGCAGGGGAAGCAGCAGCTGGTACATTTCAGGGGGCGGATGAAGTGGATGACCTCCCGTCCAGTGTAGTCACACACTTGCAGGGTGAGCGGGCGGAGTGACCCGCAGCACCATCGGGCACACACTGTGCTCCTCTCCTGCGCAGTGAATATCCGCTGACCCATAATATTTCGTAACTCATACTGGTTGCAGGTCTCAAAACCCGTGACAGCTGTGAGAGAAGAGGGAAGAAGTCACTGCAGGATGGAGCGGGTATGAGATACGAGGATTAGGGGCACGAGCACTGTATGGACGAAAGTATGTGCCCCCCCCAGACCCCGGTGTTGGGTGCAGGCTGGGCTCACAATCTTTGGATATATTACACACTGAGGGTGGGGGGCAATGGTGCTGGATGTTATACACCGAGTGGGGGGCGATGGGTCCGGATATTATACAATAGGGGTATGGCAATGGGCTGGATGTTATACATTAGGGGTGCGATAATGGGGCCAGATATTATACACCGGCAGTGGGGCCATGGGGGCTGCATATTATACACTGTGTCACGGAGAACAGCAGGGGGAATCACGCAGATCCCACTGCTCCCACCACTTTTTCAAGGAGAACACCGGAAAGATCACGCAGATCCCACCGCTGCCACTACTTTGTCCAGACACTTAAGCAATTGATTGACGAGTGATGGATGACACCACGGCTGTTTCCACTACTAGGCCAGTTATTGGGGAACTCACAGTGAGCGTATGGTATATACACCTCCGATTCCAACACATAGAATATCTATAATATAAGCGGAGATTCGTCCCTCTGTCTGAAGCCTCTATAGACTGCACATGTGTGACGCGCAGTCTGGCTCCAGACAGAAGAACGCATGGAGCCGTTACAGGTAAGAGGAGTGTATGGGGTCGGAGATCGCGGTATGCGTGGACACTGAATGCATACCGCGATCTCCAGCGCCATACTTACCTGATCGGGAGGAGCGTTGCCGCGGCGCCTCTGTTCTGGCTGGAGACCGGGGCTGGAGTGAGGCGGCGGAATCGGGGCATGCACATAGTGCGCTATCCGGTGCCATTTTACTGAAGACACATTTGCAGTGTGTCTTCAGCAAAATGGCGCCGGACAGCCTGGTATGGACACGAGCATACTCCGGCACCACACTCCTCCCCCGGCCTCTGGCAGAATGGGACGCAGCAGCGCTGGAGCACAGGGAAGAAAGGTAAGTATAAGTGTTTTATTTTTTTGTGTGTGTGCAGCGTGATAGGGATGAGGGGGGCCATACATACCAGGATTGGGAGATGAGGGGGCCACACATACCGGGATGAGGGGGTACCATGCATAGCAGGATAGGGATGAGAGGCCACCATGCATACCAGGATAGGGATGAGAGGCCACCATGCATACCAGGATAGGGATGAGGGGGTACCATGCATATCAGGATACGGATGAGGGGGTACCATGCATACCAGGATGAGGGATGGGGTACCATACATACCAGGATAGGGATGAGGGGGTACCATGAATACCAGGATAGGGATAAGGGGGCACCATGCATACCAGGATATGGATGAGGGGGTACCATGAATACCAGGATAGGGATGAGGGGGCACCATGCATACCAGGATTGGGGATGAGGGGGCACCATGCATACCAGGATTGGGGATGAGGTGGCACCATGCATACCAGGATTGGGGATGAGGGGTGCCATGCATACCAAGATTGGGGATGAGGGTTACCATACATACCAGGATAGGGATGAGGGGTGCCATGCATACAAGGATTGTGGGATGAGGGAGCCATGCATACCAGGATTGGGGATGAGGGGGCACCATGCATACCAGGATAGGGATGAGGGGGCACCATGCATACCAGGATAGGGATGAGGGGGCACCATGCATACCAGGATAGGGATGAGGGGGCACCATGCATACCAGGATAGGGATGAGGGGGCACCATGCATACCAGGATAGGGATGAGGGGGCACCATGCATACCAGGATAGGGATGAGGGGGCACCATGCATACCAGGATAGGAATGAGGGGGCACCATGCATACCAGGATAGGAATGAGGGGGCACCATGCATACCAGGATAGGAATGAGGGGGCACCATGCATACCAGGATTGGGGATGAGGGTTACCATACATACCAGGATAGGGATGAGGGGTGCCATGCATACCAAGATTGGGGATGAGGGGTGCCATGCATACCAGCATTGGGGATGAGGGGTGCCATACATACCAAGATAGGGATGAGGAGGTACCATGCATACCAGGATAGGATGGGGGCAGCCCATAACAGGATGGGGGAACAGGATTGGGTAGCACAAATACCAGGATGGGGGCAGCACAAATACCAGGATGGGGGCAGCACAAATACCAGGATGGGGGCAGCACAAATACCAGGATGAGGGCAGCACATAACAGGATGGGGGACCATATACCAATGAAGACGCTCGCCACCTGGGCGTAGAACGGGTTCAATAGCTAGTGTGTGTGTGTGTGTGTGTATATGTGTGTAAGTGTGTGTGTATATATATATATATATATATATATATATATATATAGTATATGTATGTATGTGTATATATATATATGTATATACATATACACCCCGGTACGGTCACCCGTTACAGGTAATGTATGGCTACGGGGTGCGGTTTACAGAGCAAGATTAACAGAGCCATTAAATTTTATGTTTAATCCAGAAAGGTAGACAGTGTTTATAAAAAATATACAAAGATGATACAAAATGGGAACAAAACAATACGGCATATACAACTACATAGCATAAAAACGAATAACGAAAGAGAAGTACTAAACCTGATGTTGCAGGAATTGCTGTTATCTTATCTCTGATTAGGAAAATGGACACTCACAGAGCACTGTGTCTATCAGAAATGAACAATGACAAAAACCCCAACTCTGATTTTTATTAGATCAAGGTTACTCCCTCATACCTCCCCTTGATGAGCTCATAGGGGTGTTGCTTGTGGAAGGTGCTAGGTCTCTTAGAATTTTATAAGATGCCTAACTTTTGGGATATCGTCGCTCCTGGAGGTCCCAGGAGGGAGATATTGTCATCATGTTTCCTATTCCTATCTGTACAGAAGAAACATGGCATAGATAGCATCATCCATCTGACCAATATTAAGTTGCAGGGATTATGCCGGTCATACGGTGATGTGTGTGAATGAGTTCTGTTCGTCCCTTCTCTACGCTCCCGAAAATATATCTCCCATAAATTTCGGATCAATGCAAACCCCAATATTCATCACTGACCACTGGCTCCAGAATGTCTGCAACCGGTCCTTTTGAACAGAGGAAGCTCTTGCCTTAATAGTGTACTTCTTCGCCTCTGAATGTACGAATCCTAGCCTTGGTGTCTGGTTCTCAGAGAAGATCGGTGTTGTAATTACCGGGTCACTGTAGGAGGTCCCTACTTCAATGGAGGTTGAAGTGTCAGCGCTCTCTCACTTCCCCAGTTATAATTAATCCCATATCTTCAATGTGAGGGTGAGATGTCCCCTCTCCGGAGAGGTCTTTATGGATTTTAACATTTTTCTCTACGACACACTGGGGATGAGGCAATGGGGCCAGATGTTATACACTAGGGGTGGGGTCTGGTATTTTATACTGGGGGTGCAGCAATGGGGCCGGATACTATACAACATGGGGGACAGATATTATACACTGCGGGTGAGGCCATGGGGCTGGATATTTTACACTATGGATGGAATGTTAGGGCTGGATATTATACCCTGGGGGTGGGTGAGGCAATGGGGCTGGATGTTATACACTGGGGTTGGGATCAAATATTATACACTGGGGTTGGGGTCGAATAATATACACTCGGGGTGGGGTGATGAGACTGAAGGAAAAGCTGAAATTTGGTGCTGAGTATGTGTGGTCCAAGACTTTTTTCATATAGTGCCCTTGATCTGAGGATTGTGGTGTATGCTCCCCTCTTTCTCCCCGCTCTCTGCCTCTGCTCCCCTCTTCACCCACCCCTGCTCTTCGCTTTCTCCCCACCCCAGATCCTTTCTGTCTCCCCACTACTGATCTCCTCTTTCTCTCCTGTTTCTCCCCGCACCCCACCCCCATCTTTCTTCACGCTCCCAAGTTTCTACACGCCCTCACACCCCTTTTTCTCACCAATCCCTGTCCCTGCTCTCCTTTCTCCCTGCACCACTCTTTCTTCCGCACTGACCCCTGTTTTCCTCTTTCTCCCCAATCCCCGCTTTTTCCCGCCCTGGCTCCCTTCTTTCACTCCTCTTTCTCCCCACCCCTCTCTCTCTCTCTCTCTCTCTCTCCGTCCCTGCTCCTTGCTTTCACCCTGCCCCCGCTCCCCTCTCTTTCTCCCTGACCCTCTCTTTCTCCCTGCCCCTCTCTCCCAGCCCCCGCTTCTCTTTCTCTCAGCATTCTCCCCGCCCCTGTTTCTCCCCTCCCCACTTTCTTCCAGCTTTCTCATCCGTCCCTCTCTTTCTCCCCGCCCCTGATCCTCTTTCTCCAAGCTTTATCCCTGCCCCCGCTTGTCAGGAAAATATCGAGAGATATTGAAAATCTTCTTTCTTTCTTCCCCTGAAGCCCCTCTCACTCCTCCCTTATCCACCTTTGTCACAAGACAAGAGCTAGCAATCAACCACTTGTCAGTACAAGAGCTGTCTCCATGTAAGTCTCAGCACAAAAACCCAATTAACACACTCATGAGTAAGGCCCTGTAAACAAATGCTGGCAAGATAGGTGCCACCAACCTACTTGAAATGTGAGTAGATTTCCCCTGGCAAAGGCAGGGGACAATTAGACGCAGGCTTGCGATAAATCTACAGATACCTGTTGAAATTTCATTCCCAGGACTTCAAAGAGAATTTAACAAAAGTCTCCAGGCTCTTCGGAGCCAAAACGAAATATGGAATAGCTAAAGTTCCATACATCCGATAATGATGGGAACTATATTTTTAGTGACACGGTCAGCCAAGGAGCAATATGCTTATTTTTCCATAGCCATAAGCCCCTCCAGGGGGCTGTGGTGCAAAAGTAACAAAATAGCAGGTAGCAACTAAGCCATTACTGGTCTCTGAATGAAGATAAAATCATAACAGAAAATATGGTATCACTTTTGGGCTTCTGCGAGCAACCAGGGATAAGTTATTGCGGAAGTTAATTATTTTAATAAAAACATGAAGGGTGGAGCCCGAGCCCACATGATGTCACCACAGGGGTGTGTGGGCAGATCTCCCCTTAGGCATAAAAGAGCTAACTGAAGAGTGATCCACATTCATTGCGGGAGATATATTTATTATATGCAACAGATCCTGTTCGATAACAGTCTATTCAAGCGGAGTGTTTCCTCTCCACCTATATTGAATCGTCTCAGCGATCGTTTTATTTTGTGTAACTGCATATGTATTGTAATGTCTCCTTTGTAAAATCCTTGTATATATTTTTCCTAAACACTGCCTCCATTTTGGATTAAATATAACATTTAATAGTTCTGTTTCTTTTCTCCTGTAATCGTTCCCTCCCCCTAAGCCATATACGCTACCAGAACGCAGGTGTCCGGCCAGGCCTGTATTACATTTCAAACTCGGCTGGTGGTGGCAGCAAATAATAATATAATTATTAATACTTGGGCTATCGTGAAGCTGACATTGACCATACGGAGGGTGTAAACACATATACCATACGTTGGAATCCAGAGGTGTGACGCCATGCGCTCACTGGTCGCTTGCCGATACCTCCATAGTGAGTAGTGGGAACCGTGTGCTCGCGGATCCCTGACAAAATCCTGACAGAGTGACGGCACGGTGAGATATTGCGTGATCTCTCCGGTGTCGTCTCTGTGGAATACCTGTCCCCGCTCTCCTCTCTTTCTCCCTGCCCCTCTCTTTCTTCCCACCCCTTTCCTTCTCTCCGCCCCTTTCCTTCTCCGTCCTTCTCCCCGTCTCCTCTCCCCCCCGCCCCTCTCCTACTCCCTGCCTCCTCTCCTACTCCCCGCCTCCTCTCCTACTCCCCGCCTTCTCTCGCCTCCTCTCCTTCTCCCCGCCTCCTCTCCTCCCCGCCTCCTCTCCTCCTCCCCACCTCCTTTCTTTCTCCCAGCCTCCTCTCTTTCTCCCCACCCCTGCTCCTCTTTCTCCCAGCCCCTGCTCTTCTTTCTCCCAGCTTTATCCCTGCCCCAGCTCCCCTCTCCTTCTCCCCGCCCCTGCTCCTTCTCCCCGCCCCTGCTCCTCTTTCTCCCAGCTTTATTCTGCCCCTGCTCCCCTCTCCTTATCCCCACCCCGCCTCCTCTTTTCTCCCCGCCTCCTCTCTTTCTGCCGGCTCTCCACTCTCTCTCCCTCCCTTCTCTTTCTCCCCGCCTCCTCTTTCTCTCCGCCACTGCTCCTCTTACTCCCAGCTTTATCCCTGCCCCCGCTCCCCTCTCTTTTTCCCCACCTCCTCTTTCTCCCCGCTCTCCACTCTCTCTCCCTGCCTTCTTTCTCCCCGCCTCCTCTCTTTCTCCCCGCCCCTGCTCCTCTTACTCCCAGCTTTATGCCTGCCCCCGCTCCCCACTCTCTCTCCCAGCCCCTCTCCTTCTCCCCGCCCCTGCTCCTCTTACCCCCAGCTTTATGCCTGCCCCCGCTCCCCTCTCTTTCTCCCTGCCTCCTCTCTTTCTCCCAGCTTTATGCCTGCCCCCGCTCCCCTCTCTTTTAACCCCACCTCCTCTCTTTCTCCCGGCTCTCCACTCTCTCTCCCTGCCTTCTCTTTCTCCCCGCCTCCTCTTTCTCCCCGCCCCTGCTCCTCTTACTCCCAGCTTTATGCCTGCCCCCGCTCCCCACTCTCTCTCCCAGCCCCTCTCCTTCTCTCCGCCCCCTCTCCTTCTCCCAGCTCCCCTCTCCTTCTCCCCACTCCCCTCTCCTTCTCTCCGCCCCTGCTCCTCTTACTCCCAGCTTTATGCCTGCCCCCGCTCCCCTCTCTTTCTCCCAGCTGTATGCCTGCCCCCGCTCCCCTCTCTTTCTCCCCGCCTCCTCTCTTTCTCCCAGCTTTATGCCTGCCCCCGCTCCCCTCTCTTTCTCCCAGCTGTATGCCTGCCCCCGCTCCCCTCTCTTTCTCCCCGCCCCTGCTCCTCTTACTCCCAGCTTTATGCCTGCCCCCGCTCCCCACTCTCTCTCCCAGCCCCTCTCCTTCTCCCCGCTCCCCTCTCCTTCTCCCCGCTCCCCTCTCCTTCTCCCAGCTCCCCTCTCCTTCTCCCCGCTCCCCTCTCCTTCTCCCCGCCCCCGCTCAGTCACATACCTTCCAGCAGTTCTGTCTTTTGGTGGATTAATATTTGGTCTATCTGCAGACAGAGAAGATTGGAGGATGATCAGCAGATAATATACACAGATCATACGACATAGACGGGTCAGTGACCTCCGCGTCCGCCGGTGAATGGATGACTCCCTATGACAACTCTGATTGGACACTAAAGATCAGCTCTTACTATTAGTTTTCAATATGGCAGGCAGACTCGTTACTTTATGTTCCTTGCTCATGACAACTCTCATCATCCAGTATGGCCTGAAGAATGAGAAGTGAATGTTCCCTCCCCCCACAGACGCTCTCAGCCCTCAGCGTGTAACGTCCCCCTCCCCCCGCAGTATAATACACAGAGAAACAGCCAAATCTGAGAGTAAAAAGGAGGAAGCGGCCCCCCGAAAACCGCAAACATCACAAGGATCAGCACACCAGAGCACAGCAGCGACAGCCACAGTGCCCCCATAACAGCGACAGCCACAGTGCCCCCATAACAGGGACAGCCACAGTGCCCCCATAACAGGGACAGCCACAGTGCCCCCATAACAGCGACAGCCACAGTGCCCCCATAACAGCGACAGCCACAGTGCCCCCATAACAGGGACAGCCACAGTGCCCCCATAACAGGGACAGCCACAGTGCCCCCATAACAGCGACAGCCACAGTGCCCCCATAACAGCGACAGCCACAGTGCCCCCATAACAGGGACAGCCACAGTGCCCCCATAACAGGGACAGCCACAGTGCCCCCATAACAGCGACAACCACAGTGCCCCCAAAACAGCGACAGCCACAGTGCCCCCAAAACAGCAACAGCCACAGTGCCCCCAAAACAGCAACAGCCACAGTGCCCCCAAAACAGCGACAGCCACAGTGCCCCCATAACAGGGACAGCCACAGTGCCCCCATAACAGCGACAGCCACAGTGCCCCCATAACAGCGACAGCCACAGTGCCCCCATAACAGGGACAGCCACAGTGCCCCCATAACAGCGACAGCCACAGTGCCCCCATAACAGCGACAACCACAGTGCCCCCATAACAGCGACAGCCACAGTGCCCCCAAAACAGCGACAGCCACAGTGCCCCCAAAACAGCGACAGCCACAGTGCCCCCAAAACAGCGACAGCCACAGTGCCCCCAAAACAGCAACAGCCACAGTGCCCCCAAAACAGCGACAGCCACAGTGCCCCCAAAACAGCGACAGCCACAGTGCCCCCATAACAGCGACAGCCACAGTGCCCCCATAACAGCGACAGCCACAGTGCCCCCATAACAGCGACAGCCACAGTGCCCCCATAACAGCGACAGCCACAGTGCCCCATAACAGCGACAGCCACAGTGCCCCCATAACAGCGACAGCCACAGTGCCCCCATAACAGCGACAGCCACAGTGCCCCCAAAACAGCGACAGCCACAGTGCCCCCAAAACAGCGACATCCACAGTGCCCCCATAATAACAGTGACATCCACAGTGCCCCCATAATAACAGTGACATCCACAGTGCTCCCATAATAACAGTGATATCCACAGTGCCCCCATAATAACAGTGACATCCACAGTGCCCCCATAATAACAGTGATATCCACAGTGCTCCCATAATAACAGTGATATCCACAGTGCTCCCATAATAACAGTGATATCCACAGTGCTCCCATAATAACAGTGATATCCACAGTGCCCCCATAATAACAGTGACATCCACAGTGCCCCCATAATAACAGTGATATCCACAGTGCCCCCATAATAACAGTGATATCCACAGTGCCCCCAAAACAGCGATATCCACAGTGCCCCCAAAACAGCGATATCCACAGTGCCCCCAAAACAGCGACATCCACAGTGCCCCCATAATAACAGTGATATCCACAGTGCTCCCATAACAGCGACATCCACAGTGCCCCCATAATAACAGCGATATCCGCAGTGCCCCCATAACAGCGACAGCCACAGTGCCCCCATAACAGCGACAGCCACAGTGCCCCCAAAACAGCGACATCCACAGTGCCCCCATAATAACAGTGACATCCACAGTGCTCCCATAATAACAGTGATATCCACAGTGCTCCCATAATAACAGTGATATCCACAGTGCCCCCATAATAACAGTGATATCCACAGTGCTCCCATAATAACAGTGATATCCACAGTGCCCCCATAATAACAGTGATATCCACAGTGCTCCCATAATAACAGTGACATCCACAGTGCCCCCATAATAACAGTGACATCCACAGTGCTCCCATAATAACAGTGACATCCACAGTGCCCCCATAATAACAGTGACATCCACAGTGCCCCCATAATAACAGTGACATCCACAGTGCCCCCATAATAACAGTGACATCCACAGTGCCCCCATAATAACAGTGACATCCACAGTGCCCCCATAATAACAGTGACATCCACAGTGCTCCCATAATAACAGTGACATCCACAGTGCTCCCATAATAACAGTGATATCCACAGTGCTCCCATAATAACAGTGACATCCACAGTGCTCCCATAATAACAGTGATATCCACAGTGCTCCCATAATAACAGTGATATCCACAGTGCTCCCATAATAACAGTGACATCCACAGTGCTCCCATAATAACAGTGATATCCACAGTGCTCCCATAATAACAGTGACATCCACAGTGCCCCCATAATAACAGTGACATCCACAGTGCCCCCATAATAACAGTGACATCCACAGTGCCCCCATAATAACAGTGACATCCACAGTGCCCCCATAATAACAGTGACATCCACAGTGCTCCCATAATAACAGTGATATCCACAGTGCTCCCATAATAACAGTGACATCCACAGTGCCCCCATAATAACAGTGACATCCACAGTGCCCCCATAATAACAGTGACATCCACAGTGCCCCCATAATAACAGTGATATCCACAGTGCTCCCATAATAACAGTGACATCCACAGTGCTCCCATAATAACAGTGATATCCACAGTGCTCCCATAATAACAGTGACATCCACAGTGCTCCCATAATAACAGTGACATCCACAGTGCCCCATAATAACAGTGACATCCACAGTGCCCCCATAATAACAGTGATATCCACAGTGCTCCATAATAACAGTGATATCCACAGTGCCCCCATAATAACAGTGATATCCACAGTGCCCCCAAAACAGCGATATCCACAGTGCCCCCAAAACAGCGACATCCACAGTGCTCCATAATAACAGTGATATCCACAGTGCTCCCATAATAACAGTGACATCCACAGTGCTCCCATAATAACAGTGATATCCACAGTGCTCCCATAATAACAGTGATATCCACAGTGCCCCCATAATAACAGTGATATCCACAGTGCTCCCATAATAACAGTGATATCCACAGTGCCCCCATAATAACAGTGATATCCACAGTGCTCCCATAATAACAGTGATATCCACAGTGCCCCCATAATAACAGTGATATCCACAGTGCTCCCATAATAACAGTGATATCCACAGTGCCCCCATAATAACAGTGATATCCACAGTGCTCCCATAATAACAGTGATATCCACAGTGCCCCCATAATAACAGTGATATCCACAGTGCTCCCATAATAACAGTGACATCCACAGTGCTCCCATAATAACAGCGATATCCACAGTGCTCCCATAATAACAGCGACATCCACAGTGCCCCCATAATAACAGTGATATCCACAGTGCTCCATAATAACAGTGATATCCACAGTGCTCCCATAATAACAGTGATATCCACAGTGCTCCCATAATAACAGTGACATCCACAGTGCCCCCATAATAACAGTGATATCCACAGTGCTCCATAATAACAGTGATATCCACAGTGCTCCCATAATAACAGTGATATCCACAGTGCCCCCATAATAACAGTGATATCCACAGTGCCCCCAAAACAGCGATATCCACAGTGCCCCCAAAACAGCGACATCCACAGTGCTCCATAATAACAGTGATATCCACAGTGCTCCCATAATAACAGTGACATCCACAGTGCTCCCATAATAACAGTGACATCCACAGTGCTCCCATAATAACAGTGATATCCACAGTGCTCCCATAATAACTGTGATATCCACAGTGCTCCCATAATAACAGTGATATCCACAGTGCTCCCATAATAACAGTGATATCCACAGTGCTCCCATAATAACAGCGATATCCACAGTGCTCCCATAATAACAGTGATATCCACAGTGCTCCCATAATAACAGTGATATCCACAGTGCTCCCATAATAACAGTGATATCCACAGTGCTCCCATAATAACAGTGATATCCACAGTGCTCCCATAATAACAGTGATATCCACAGTGCCCCCATAATAACAGTGACATCCACAGTGCTCCCATAATAACAGCGATATCCACAGTGCTCCCATAATAACAGTGATATCCACAGTGCTCCCATAATAACAGTGATATCCACAGTGCTCCCATAATAACAGCGATATCCACAGTGCTCCCATAATAACAGTGATATCCACAGTGCCCCCATAATAACAGTGATATCCACAGTGCTCCCATAATAACAGTGATATCCACAGTGCTCCCATAATAACAGTGACATCCACAGTGCTCCCATAATAACAGTGATATCCACAGTGCTCCCATAATAACAGTGACATCCACAGTGCTCCCATAATAACAGTGACATCCACAGTGCTCCATAATAACAGCGACATCCACAGTGCCCCCATAATAACAGTGATATCCACAGTGCCCCCATAATAACAGTGATATCCACAGTGCCCCCATAATAACAGTGATATCCACAGTGCTCCCATAATAACAGTGATATCCACAGTGCCCCCATAATAACAGTGACATCCACAGTGCTCCATAATAACAGCGACATCCACAGTGCCCCCATAATAACAGTGATATCCACAGTGCCCCCATAATAACAGTGATATCCACAGTGCCCCCATAATAACAGTGATATCCACAGTGCTCCCATAATAACAGTGATATCCACAGTGCCCCCATAATAACAGTGACATCCACAGTGCCCCCATAATAACAGTGACATCCACAGTGCTCCCATAATAACAGTGATATCCACAGTGCTCCCATAATAACAGTGATATCCACAGTGCCCCCATAATAACAGTGATATCCACAGTGCTCCCATAATAACAGTGATATCCACAGTGCTCCCATAATAACAGTGATATCCACAGTGCTCCCATAATAACAGTGATATCCACAGTGCTCCCATAATAACAGTGACATCCACAGTGCTCCCATAATAACAGTGATATCCACAGTGCTCCCATAATAACAGTGATATCCACAGTGCTCCCATAATAACAGTGACATCCACAGTGCTCCCATAATAACAGTGACATCCACAGTGCTCCCATAATAACAGTGATATCCACAGTGCCCCCATAATAACAGTGATATCCACAGTGCTCCCATAATAACAGTGATATCCACAGTGCTCCCATAATAACAGTGACATCCACAGTGCTCCCATAATAACAGTGACATCCACAGTGCCCCCATAATAACAGTGACATCCACAGTGCTCCCATAATAACAGTGACATCCACAATGCTCCCATAATAACAGTGACATCCACAGTGCTCCCATAATAACAGTGATATCCACAGTGCTCCCATAATAACAGTGATATCCACAGTGCTCCCATAATAACAGTGACATCCACAATGCTCCCATAATAACAGTGACATCCACAGTGCTCCCATAATAAGTGATATCCACAGTGCCCCCATAATAACAGTGATATCCACAGTGCTCCATAATAACAGTGATATCCACAGTGCTCCCATAATAACAGTGATATCCACAGTGCCCCCATAATAACAGTGATATCCACAGTGCTCCATAATAACAGTGATATCCACAGTGCTCCCATAATAACAGTGATATCCACAGTGCTCCCATAATAACAGTGATATCCACAGTGCTCCCATAATAAGTGATATCCACAGTGCCCCCATAATAACAGTGATATCCACAGTGCTCCCATAATAACAGTGATATCCACAGTGCTCCCATAATAACAGTGATATCCACAGTGCTCCCATAATAACAGTGACATCCACAGTGCTCCCATAATAAGTGATATCCACAGTGCCCCCATAATAACAGTGATATCCACAGTGCCCCCATAATAACAGTGATATCCACAGTGCCCCCATAATAACAGTGATATCCACAGTGCTCCCATAATAACAGTGATATCCACAGTGCTCCCATAATAACAGTGACATCCACAGTGCTCCCATAATAAGTGATATCCACAGTGCCCCCATAATAACAGTGATATCCACAGTGCCCCCATAATAACAGTGACATCCACAGTGCCCCCATAATAACAGTGACATCCACAGTGCTCCCATAATAACAGTGATATCCACAATGCTCCCATAATAACAGTGACATCCACAGTGCTCCCATAATAACAGTGATATCCACAGTGCTCCCATAATAACAGTGATATCCACAGTGCCTCCATAATAACAGTGACATCCACAGTGCCCCCATAATAACAGTGACATCCACAGTGCTCCCATAATAACAGTGATATCCACAATGCTCCCATAATAACAGTGATATCCACAGTGCTCCCATAATAACAGTGATATCCACAGTGCTCCCATAATAACAGTGATATCCACAATGCTCCCATAATAACAGTGATATCCACAGTGCTCCCATAATAACAGTGATATCCACAATGCTCCCATAATAACAGTGATATCCACAGTGCTCCCATAATAACAGTGATATCCACAATGCTCCCATAATAACAGTGACATCCACAGTGCTCCCATAATAACAGTGATATCCACAGTGCCTCCATAATAACAGTGACATCCACAGTGCCCCCATAATAACAGTGACATCCACAGTGCTCCCATAATAACAGTGATATCCACAATGCTCCCATAATAACAGTGACATCCACAGTGCCCCCATAATAACAGTGACATCCACAGTGCTCCCATAATAACAGTGATATCCACAATGCTCCCATAATAACAGTGATATCCACAGTGCTCCCATAATAACAGTGATATCCACAGTGCTCCCATAATAACAGTGATATCCACAGTGCTCCCATAATAACAGTGACATCCACAGTGCTCCCATAATAAGTGATATCCACAGTGCCCCCATAATAACAGTGATATCCACAGTGCCCCCATAATAACAGTGATATCCACAGTGCCCCCATAATAACAGTGATATCCACAGTGCCCCCATAATAACAGTGATATCCACAGTGCTCCCATAATAACAGTGACATCCACAGTGCTCCCATAATAACAGTGACATCCACAGTGCTCCCATAATAACAGTGATATCCACAGTGCTCCCATAATAACAGTGACATCCACAGTGCTCCCATAATAACAGTGACATCCACAGTGCTCCCATAATAACAGTGATATCCACAGTGCTCCCATAATAACAGTGATATCCACAATGCTCCCATAATAACAGTGATATCCACAGTGCTCCCATAATAACAGTGATATCCACAGTGCTCCCATAATAACAGTGACATCCACAGTGCTCCCATAATAACAGTGACATCCACAGTGCCCCCATAATAACAGTGATATCCACAGTGCCCCCATAATAACAGTGATATCCACAGTGCTCCCATAATAACAGTGACATCCACAGTGCTCCCATAATAACAGTGATATCCACAGTGCTCCCATAATAACAGTGATATCCACAGTGCTCCCATAATAACAGTGATATCCACAGTGCTCCCATAATAACAGCGACATCCACAGTGTTCCCATAATAACAGTGATATCCACAGTGCTCCCATAATAACAGTGACATCCACAGTGCTCCCATAATAACAGTGACATCCACAGTGCCCCCATAATAACAGTGATATCCACAGTGCTCCCATAATAACAGTGACATCCACAGTGCTCCATAATAACAGTGATATCCACAGTGCTCCCATAATAACAGTGATATCCACAGTGCCCCCATAATAACAGTGATATCCACAGTGCCCCCATAATAACAGTGACATCCACAGTGCCCCCATAATAACAGTGATATCCACAGTGCTCCCATAATAACAGTGATATCCACAGTGCTCCCATAATAACAGTGACATCCACAGTGCTCCCATAATAACAGTGATATCCACAGTGCTCCCATAATAACAGTGACATCCACAGTGCTCCCATAATAAGTGATATCCACAGTGCCCCCATAATAACAGTGATATCCACAGTGCTCCCATAATAACAGTGATATCCACAGTGCTCCCATAATAACAGTGACATCCACAGTGCTCCCATAATAAGTGATATCCACAGTGCCCCCATAATAACAGTGATATCCACAGTGCCCCCATAATAACAGTGATATCCACAGTGCCCCCATAATAACAGTGATATCCACAGTGCCCCCATAATAACAGTGATATCCACAGTGCTCCCATAATAACAGTGACATCCACAGTGCTCCCATAATAACAGTGACATCCACAGTGCCCCCATAATAACAGTGATATCCACAGTGCTCCCATAATAACAGTGATATCCACAGTGCTCCCATAATAACAGTGATATCCACAGTGCTCCCATAATAACAGTGACATCCACAGTGCTCCCATAATAACAGTGACATCCACAGTGCTCCCATAATAAGTGATATCCACAGTGCCCCCATAATAAGTGATATCCACAGTGCCCCCATAATAACAGTGATATCCACAGTGCTCCCATAATAACAGTGATATCCACAGTGCTCCCATAATAACAGTGATATCCACAGTGCTCCCATAATAACAGTGACATCCACAGTGCTCCCATAATAAGTGACATCCACAGTGCTCCCATAATAAGTGATATCCACAGTGCCCCCATAATAACAGTGATATCCACAGTGCTCCCATAATAACAGTGATATCCACAGTGCTCCCATAATAACAGTGATATCCACAGTGCCCCATAATAACAGTGATATCCACAGTGCACCCATAATAACAGTGATATCCACAGTGCTCCCATAATAACAGTGATATCCACAGTGCTCCCATAATAACAGTGATATCCACAGTGCTCCCATAATAACAGTGATATCCACAGTGCTCCCATAATAACAGTGACATCCACAGTGCCCCCATAATAACAGTGATATCCACAGTGCCCCCATAATAACAGTGATATCACAGTGCCTCCCATAATAACATGATATCCACAGTGCTCCCATAATAACAGTGATATCCACAGTGGCCCCATAATAACATGACATCCACAGTGCTCCCATAATAACAGTGATATCCACAGTGCCCCCATAATAACAGTGATATCCACAGTGCTCCCATAATAACAGTGGATAGTGCCAACAGTGCCCCATAATAACAGTGATATCCACAGTGCTCCCATAATAACAGTGATATCCACAGTGCTCATAATAACAGTGAAGCCACAGTGCCCCATAATAACAGTGACCATCCCAGTGCTCCCATAATAAAAGTGATAGCCTCT